>NC_071624.1:3056378-3363764 GCF_014839835.1 Dryobates pubescens | reverse complement strand
TAAAATTAAAGATTTACCACCACCTGAAGTTTTATTGTAAAGTGTACTCTGTAAGTGAAACAGAACATATGCCAAAGCACCATAAAACTTTTTTTTTTTGGCCAGTCTCCCTCTTCCCCTTTTTAGTGGCATCTTGCTTAATTACTTTCAAATTCAAACTCAAAGAAATATTCGTGGATTTCAAAGGAGATAAGCAGGAGGTCCATTCAAGTCTTCACCTCCTGTTCCAGCAGGTTCTCAATAAGAAAGATCCCTGAAAAGGGAATGGCAGTGGGAGAGCATCAAGTTAAAACAAAAATCCTTGGAACAATGTATCCCAGTTCACCATGGCAATACATTAAGCAAGATAAGGAAACTTTACTAAATGCAGGGTTACGCATCAGGAGGCTGGGGACAAATTGCATTCACATTTCTTGGGTGCATGTTCAGGAGTGCTGCCTCGGTATATGTCAGACTACAGAGATCTTCCAGCACTGGCAGAAAACTCTGGTATCTCTCCCCATTATTAAGAGGTGCTGACAACAGCAAAAAGCAAAAGGAGGGATGAAAAGGAGGGGGAGGATAAGAAAGATGGATGGCAGGTGGGTAGGAAGCAGTTAAAATGAAAAAAAAAACAATCACTCTGTCTCATTGGAGTAGATTTTTTTTTTTTTAAATAAGCTAATCAGTCACAACTATTTAGAGGATTTTAGAGCTTTTCTTAAACCTTCCTGAATATAAATTCTCTCTCATCAAAAGGAAGGTAGTTTCTTACCACCTGATTGTCAAGGCTGATAGCCTAAGAAGTCAAACTAATAACTACTGTAGAAAGAACAGTCTTGGCAAGAGCACCACCCTGTTTGAAGTGCTCAATAGAGAGGCTTCAGCTTCCAGGTGACTTTCAAGAGCATCACTGGATTTTCCTGGGAAGTTCGTAAAGCATTCCAGATATATCAATCATCTGACAGGTGTTGGGAGTGTTTCACCAGAAGTGCTTGGGAAGTGATAAAGCTGACTTGTGCTAGAGAATACACATTGTTTTTCATAGTACGTAGTGATGGGAGGAAGAACATGATACTCAATCAGAGCTCATTCTGCACTAAGAAATAGCAGCACAAGGTAAGACAAAAGAGCAGAGTACTCCCTTAGGAAACATTATGTTCATGCTGTATATTAAAATCACATCTACCATGTGGCTTGACAGTCTGGACTGATGCAATCAGTCTGGGCCTTGTTAACAGAGAAACGCTCTATGTTGGCAATAGGGAAGAGGGAAAAGATCATGAAGTGACTGAACATATGCTGGTTTTCTACTCCCATGAGCATGCTTCATGACAATGGTCAGACTTTTGCAAGAAAAGAAACCTTTCTAAATTAGCTGACAGCAGCAGCAAATATAGAAGACAGGCCTCCCTGGAAAATGTTACACAACTCAAAAATGTTTTTCCAAAGATGAGTAGCAGAGAGTGGCACAGTAGCCAACCACAGGGAAGGCGTGACTTGCAGAGGACAGAACAAGCAATTTTATAAAGACAGGATCTTTCCATTTTGTTTTATGTGGACAGTGAACTAAACTAAACACACCAAGCTAAGTGGTTGCAGAATCCAAAGCCCAGCAGCCTTTCAGTCAAAGACTAAACCTGCAGCTTATCAGCCTCTTTTAGTCTTCTCTTTAAAGATCATTTTCCATCTATCTTTGGTCTCCCATTCACAAAAGATAATCATGTTCTGCTCTGTAACCTTCTAGCACTGCACCTGACAGCTGGGGAAGACACTGTACCATCTGGATTCCTATTTGTTTCTGAGCAGAGAGCTCTTACTGATAATCCAAAACAAAGAAGCATCAGAAAGACAGAAATAAGTAACTCAAACTCTTGCATTTAAGAAAATGGAATTAATGGGAAGAGTATGGTGCAAGGGAGTAATTCTAATTTACCACTTCTCTAGGAACTGCATCAGACAGAAATACTTTTCAGGTAGATACGAGTATACAGACGTCTTAACGTCCATATGAGATAGCCAGATAGCTTTGATCTGCCCAGGATTAGGTTTTGTTGTCCTGATCTGAAGACAACTTCACAAAAACCCAACAAATACAGCAGGGCACTCACAGGATCAGAGGATGTTAGGGGTTGGAAGGGACATCCAGAGATCATCTAGTTCAATGCCCCTGCCAGAGCAGGGCCATAGAATCCACCACAGGTCGCACAGAAATACATCCAGATGGGTCTTGAAAGTCTTCAGAGAACAAGACTCCACAACCATCTGGGGAGCCTGTTCCAGTGCTCTGTGACTCTCACAGTTAAGAAGTTCCACCCCATGTTGAGGTGGAACTTCCTTTGCTGTAGTTTATATCCACTGCCCCTTGTCCTATTTACAGGGTACAACTGAGAAGAGCCTGTTCCCTCCCTCTTGACACCCAGCCCTCAGGTATTTGTAAACATTTATTAAATCCCCTCTCAGTCTTCTCCTGTTTCCAGATTTCTCAAGGCTATCAGGGTCAGAAGCAGAGTTTATAAAGAGGGACTCCTGCAGCTGATCTTTGCTTATCCTTGCAGACTTGAAGCTTGAATCCTGGTGAATGGAACGCAGGAAAGAGAGATGACATGGCTGCTGGACATCAGAACGCATCCAACTCAATGGGTGAATTCTGATGTTGAAACTCTAATAGGTTGTCCCCAGCCAAGGGCTTCAGACTATATTCTGAAGAGCAGAAAATGTAAAGAAAAGCTTCAAAAGAAAAAAAAGCACTGAAGCAATATTCAAAGTGAACCACAGAAAGAAAATTAGGGAGTTAAGCTACCAAATCAAAACAAAGTAAGACAACTTGGAAGGTTATCACACAACTTACATGGAATAGCAACAACAAAAAAAAAGCCCTAAGTCAACCAAGTGGTTAATAGGACAAGCTACTGATTATGGTCAGGAAGAGAATCACAGATCAGATTTCTTGTGTACCCCTTCAAGTTTAGTCAATGCAAACCAAAACCCCTAAACCCATACTGTTTAATTTCCAGCACTTAGCCAAAGATACATGCAAATTTCTGAAAATATATGCACATTAATTTACCTGCATCCACTACTAGACTGATTGTGTTCAGAGTTTGCAATCATCAGACTAAACGCATTTGAGCTTGAACTAGAACAAGGAAAGACAGAAAGAGATTAATGTTAGTACACCTAGCAAATAACTTGTAACTTAACTTCAGCTTTATATTTCCCTATGAATGACTGGCTATCTAGGAAGAAAAACAGACTCCAAAAGCTTCCACCTGGTACAGCAAGTAGAAACCACAGCTGTTACCCATTTGTCTAAGAAGGTTCATCTTACCATAGCTTTGCTTTGTATGCTAAGCACAGTTGCATCCTTACACATAAATATAGACCAAAACTTTTTGATATACAATTAAAGTAGTTGGCTTACTAAAAAAAAAACCAAAAAAAAAGGCTAAACACACAATGAAGACAAGGAAGATTAAAATGAAGCTGGCCTCCCAAAACTCCAAAGACCACCTCTTTATGAATTATATTACATTACACATTTTTTTAGCACTTGCTTCAACCTGAAGATACGCTCTGCGTCATTATTATCATCCAGAAATTAGCCTTTAGTGACAAAAAGTGAAATTTATTTCATACTAGTTACTACCTTTTGTGACAGTCTGAAGATTCCATGAGCATTGCTGACTCTTTCCCATTTTCATCAGATTCATGGCCATGAGAATCATGCCCACTCGAATAGTTTTCATTTGTGTCATTTCCACTAAAGTCATTTCCACTGGATCCACTGCTCATTTCAATATCTTCTTGAAGAACTTCATGAGAGTGTTCAGGCTTTGCCTGAATTTCTGAGTCTTCAGCAATCATCTGGCTATGGTTATTTGCAAGTCCAGAATAATCACTCATTTTCTGTTGCTCTTTTGGAGAGAACGATGAAGAAATGTTTTCACTGATACCAGGTTGCTGCTCAGGGTTCTGCTCCTCAGTGCTAGAGTAGAACCCCCTGAACTTGATAGAGTCCATGGGACACTCATTAGAAACACTGCCAAGATCAAGAGCAAATCAAGCCATATTCAGCATTTTCTCTCTGTACAAATTCTGTTTGGAAGTACAGACCCACAAATCTGAGGAGGAAGGGAAGGAAGGAAGAAAAACAGTTATTTTTTTGTTTCCCACTGCTGACAAATCTGGAAATCTCACTGATTGATGACATTCAAAATGGTAAATGAAATTCATGGTTAATATATTTGTCATTTGAACAGTGAAAAGTTTAAGTTAAATAAAATTGCAAACCTAGCAGTGTTTTATTGTGGAAAAGATCAAGTGGAATACGTGTGGAAAAACTCCTTAAAAGGTTAAACATTCACTTGCTTTCTGGTCTCCTACTTAATACTCGACAGTTTTACTCCCTGGGTTTGGACAATAGCTGTTACATTTTTCAGTGATACCATTTTCCTGGCTTCCAGTTTACCCTGAACAAAAACAAACAAACAAAAAATTTTCCTTTCAGACATCCAGACATCAAAGGATTCCTTACTTGTTTGAGGTTGGGTTTTTTTTTTAATATGTGGGTTTTTTTTTTTCCTTTTAAGAGCAGCTTTGTAATTTTTACTAATTTTTCCATTTCTTTCTTTATACAAGAGCCACATAGGTAGCTAGACCAAACATATGAGGATACAAACCCACCTATTTATCAGCAATAAAGATTAAGGCACAAGCTTGAGAATAATTTTACCTACTCACTACCACTACATCAGAGGGGGAGGAATCATGACTGTTTAGAAAAACAGGCTTAAACCAAAACAAAATTGCCTGCTTTTAAAGCAAATTCTAATGCACCAGACTCAAAATCAGTGTACACAAATGAATTAAGATCAGAATAATACTGAAGAGTCACCAAAGCAGGAGTACTAGAGGGCAGCTGAACTTTATAAATAAAATTAAGTTATTTAATCTGGCTCATTTCCATCCATTTCATCAACTCAGAGAGGCAACAATACTGCAAAACCATGAACTAAGATTCTCTGAACAATGTAATCCATCATCAGGAAAAAATAAAGGTTATTTTTTTAAACAGAACCAAGCTTGTTCCTTTAAAATACTCAGGATTACTATTGCTGGCTAATAAACCTCTGGAACAGCAAAGTCCATGAAAAAAATCTGCAACTAAGTTTTGCCAATATTAACTGCAGCAACTTGCTTTTGAAGACAAACAAATAAAGGCTGTAACAGAAAACATTAACTTAGTATTTATTTAAAACAAATTATGATTCAACTCCCCTCCTCCCCCTTTAAAAAAAATAAATATTGAAACTATTTTCTTACCCTCCTAATTGCTGTTTTTCCAGACATTTTACATTTATTTTCAATTTTTCAGAAGAAAACGCTACTCGTCTCCTTGTTTGGCCAAAGTAATATGCAAGATATCTGTTTTCATTTGAAAAAGGAAGTGTAGTTTAAGGACATTCATTTAAGCTATCAGGAATGGTATATGAATATAAATGAATAATTTTTCTCTCTTAATTAGTTTATTCACTATTCATTTTATGTTGTTGCAATTTAAAAAGCCTCTTTGGGTAGAGTATAACATCAACATTTCACTTCTGCACGTATTCACTTCAGGTACTCTAATCCACACAAAATTCACATCACATTATGCTGTTGTACTGAACAGTAGTATGCAGACAGTAAATTACACTTCTGGAAATGTAGGATTTTTTTCTGGACTAAGTAAGCAACTTCTATCTTCAAATTACATAACTGGAACATGCAATAAAAGACTATTTACTGTTAGATGAAACTGTACTATTATTTCACAATGGCACAAACTCTGGTGGTCAATGATTAACTAGAGCAGACAGTTCAACTCATATTTAATCTTCCCAGTAGACAGAGCTCACACTTTCACTTGTCTTACCCAAGTATTTTAATGAAGTTCTGTCCCTGTATTATACTCCACTCAGGCTCCTAATGAGCCTGATTAGTGGTACCTATGTCACCATTTGCAGTATCATGGCACAGGGCTAGCCATAACTGAAACCATCAAAGGGATCAGGAGAGCCACCCACAGAAGCTGCCACTGGGAATACTTATATGGACAGCATAAAAGACAAACCTCCTGTCACTGTACAGGTAAGGAACATTTTATAAACACATCGATCCATTCTCACCCAAGAAATGCTCTTAGCACTACTTCAAGTACTGTAGAAATCAGATCATGTCTGGTGAAATAACTGAACTTACTCTCAAGAAGCCATTTCTGCTGTGTCATCTGTATTATTATGTTTAAAAGGGAACTGGGGTTGTAAAGTTCTATAGAAGATTCAGTGAGTAAAGGTACTTCAGCAAACTATTGAACTAGCAATGGGAAAGCTTTCTCGCTTCTCTGGGAAGGTTAAAGCTAATTTTGGAAGATCATCTATAACATTTTGTCTACTTCAAAAATCCACAACAAAATTGCACAAATTAACCCTATTATGGTCAAACTGAAGCTTTGGGGAAGAAAGACAATCACAGTTATCATCTGAAAAGGAGGTCTGACATGCAGGAATCTAAGGTGAGATCACATGTTCCTTTTACTCCTATTTCTCTGAGCAAATGCCACTTAGAGCTTTAGATGCAAGAGAAACATCTGCCAGTAACTGAAACAAAACTATCTGGTAGCAAACTATGGTACACAATTTCTTCCAAGGCACAGGAAAAAAGCTCTCTAAACAACCAACCAACCCACCCATGAACTACCATAAGACAGATTTAGTGTAGCCCTAAACTCTAATTAGCCCAACATTACAGTAAGACATACATAGGGAAAACTGGGCTATTTATGTGCAATGACTTTATCACATCTTTCCTACTCTTAATGCAAACATTGTGTGTTTCAGTCTTCAAGCACAAGAAATTTATCCTGCATTCTGAAGCCAGAGTATTATACACACAATAGTATTTTCAGCCTCCAGAATTAGCCATGAATATGTTTTGGAACAACCTTTCCTTGGAAAATTATTTGACCCAAGTCTATTCTGTAATCTTTGGATGTTTAAGAGTCAATGAAGTTGTGGCATAGCTAGCATATAGTGTCTTCCACCTTGAAATTATTGAAATTTTGAGCTGGTAAACCACTGATGAGTAATTTTTTTCCATCTCCAAAAATTATCTATCATCTCACCTCCTCTCTTCTCTCCCTGACACCTAGGCGAGCTTCTGTCAGGTATTTGTAAGAAACTTCAATAGTGCTTTCTTAGGAGGGAGAGAATATGCAAGCTATAGAGTAACTTTTGAGGAACTTCCTGTGCTTCTTGGAACAAGAGTTGAGTAACTGAGCAACAGTTTAGATTTCAGGAGTTTAAAAATTATTTTTATGTTAAGCAATGAGCACAAGAGAAAAGAAATAGGTAATCACCTATAGGAGGTACCACCTGAATTTTCTTCCTCTTAAAACCTGTCAAAAATGTGTGTCAGGGAATGCTTAAGTTGTGTCACTTCTGTCTCTTTAATTAGCAACCTCACAGACCTCTGCAGTTCTGCCCATGGTATCTATACAATTCCTATATAACTACATTACAACGACTACAATTCAGAGGCCAAAGACAATGGTGCCAGAAACAAAATAGTATCCCAGTAATGAAAAAGACACAAGTTCGACCTTTATAAAGGTATTTTTCAAGTATTAGCTCAGCACCTTCAGTGGAATGGTGTCCTTAGATAGGACTAGAAGATTAATGTCCCTAAAAGTCAAGTCTTGCACAAAATTTCTCGTTTCAAAATCTCAGAAGCTTCAGTGCAAAAGGCACATACCAGAGAGTAAGGAATACAGGAAGAACAAATGAGAAGAAACAAACAAACCAAATCCAAAAACCAAACACCCCCCCACACCACAACACATCACACAAACCAACCACCAACCCAAAACATGATAGACTTCCAAGAGCTTCTGGGCAAAGAGGAGAAATGTTTCTACAACAAAAACTTGTGTAATAACTAAAATGCCAAGGTCCCTCAAAGTAGCAGCATTAACATATGCAATAAGTTTGGAGGTATTTTTTCAGATATTGGAATAACTGAAAAGAGACTGGCAGTTACCCTACACCATGCTCTATGCCTGTAATTTTAGATGAGAAGTGATGCATCTGACCATATTTTCCCCTCAGACAGAGGAAGATCTTAAGTGGAACATCTGCATGCGCACACAAGCACCACGCAAACACTTCAGGAGCACAAAGGGTCAGTCATCCCAGAGAGATTAATTAACGTTGAAGCTCAACTCAGTTGAAACACCATCATAAATTGCGCTTATTCACCCCAACTACAAGCTTGAATCGATTTCCAACCCACTTCCAAACAAGAATGAAAAGGTAAAAGTTAGAAGACTTTCCCAGTCTGAGGTTCTCCCCCTTTACCAGAGTTTAAGGAAGCCAACTGCATGTCTTACCAGAGGAAGAGCTCTTTGAGATTGAGTAAACTCAGTAAGTTTTTTCTTAATTTTTTGCTTCCTTCTAAACTTTTATGGTTGGTTGTCTATTTGACTCATTGAATAAAAACTTTAAACTTCAAGTGACACTTAGGCTTGATTTTAAGGCAACTGGCTCACAAAAAACATTCTACTCTTCTAGACAGAGCAAACCTCCCAAAGTTGCCCTGGCAAAGACTAGAAATCCTTAGGATGCTGATGCAGTATAGGAAAAAGGCAACATAACTGCACAAAGGACAAATGTAGGCATTAATATGCCAGGTTAGATGTGCAGAAAATGTCTTCTGATTATTCATTAGCTACAGTACCTTTGTTATCCTGTAGTAAGCAGCCTGAATTTAGCAGCCCCAGAAACACACACTAAAATATGTATGGGCAAACACTTGAAATGTTTGAACGGTTTTATGCTTTAGAAAAATCCTCCTAAGATGAACTGTAGAATACCAAGGCGGCAAATTTCTTCTGAAATGATGGCATTTAAAGAAATATAATAAATCAATCTTGTTTCAGCAGAGGTCTGGTTACATTCGGAGATGATTTTTCTAGATTTGTTTCACACAGTGTTATCACACCTAGGTACCAGCATTTAAAGAATGAAACACTAAAAATCCAAAATTATCTAATTCAAGAACTGAGCAAGAGGCAAAGATCTGA
Organism: Dryobates pubescens; assembly: GCF_014839835.1. NCBI lineage: Eukaryota > Metazoa > Chordata > Aves > Piciformes > Picidae > Dryobates > Dryobates pubescens. The sequence goes on along the minus strand of NC_071624.1, from coordinate 3,354,664 downwards.
AGGACTGAGTCGTCCAAATTTGCAACTTGTATGAACTTACCAATGTTCCAGACCGAGGCAAGAGGCACACCAGTTTATGACTACACTAAGTATGTGAATATTTGGGGACTCAGTAAGAGACAGTCAGGATTCCATTTTACTGAAGATCTTATCAACCAGAAGAGGTTTTAGGTGATTGTTTTGCAAAATGGTAGGGTTTTTAACTTGTATGACACATAATTAGCAGAGCTTTAGTCGCATCATGCAGTTTTAGAGAAATTTGAAAATTAACATCTACAATGAATGCATCCTCCCTGTGCAATTACACAATAATTAAGTGATTTGTAGTATCAAAATGTTCGGGAAAAAATGTTGAAAACCAAGCAATAATCCAAGAAGCAACTTGCCTGCCAATACAACTTCACCAGCAGAAATATTGAGTGCTTCATATCTTTATGGCAAGGGACAGAACAATTAACTGGGGTACTTTTTAGAAAGGAGGAAGACAGACACACACACACACACAAGATTCCTTTACTTCCTGCAAGATTTTTTGAACTAAAAGAAAGGAAATTTTTTTAATAGATTTCTCATCCTACTGTAAGTCATCATAAATAAGCTTCACTCTTTTTCTGAACAAGGAATGTGGTGCACGTCAATTTTTTACTTATGTCAGTTATCTATGTCATCACAAAGCCTTCTGTAAAATCTGAACTCTGCAGCATTTGTTTCATAATTTGTTCATAAGAATTCACCTTTCACTTCAAGTGACTCCTGAACAGAAGACTGGTTTTAAATGAAAGTTAGTACTATCTTTATAAAGGTGATCACTGCTTACAGCTGGCTTTTTACAACAGAGGAACTAATCAGGGCATAACCTTGGTCCAGAGCTATCCAAGTGCCACCCTGAATTTATAGCAGCACCAGTACAGAAAAAGGTCAGCATAAACACCAGGACAGAGCCCTTGAATCCATAGCAAGGATGCTCCCAATCAAATTGTTTCCTCAGTGAAGAAATTCAAATCTGAATTTAAAAAGAATTATGGTTTCAGGCTAAAAGTGGTTTAGCTTCACATAAAGTAATTCCCAGTTTATATTAAAAAAGCAGTTATGAATGAGTGTGTGTATCTCTCTATATATATGACTGAAAACACAGTTCTAAGATAAAACAAACACAGAACAATGTATTTTCTGAATAAGCACTAAAGGGGCAGGAGAGGAAGCATCTTTCTACTAACATGAAATGTAACAATTATGCTTGTTTCTTACCTGGTTTTTCTATGAAAAGCTGGTAAAAGTGTTTATCAAGCTCCCTCTCAGCTAGCATCAAAAGCATGAAGTGACTAGGTCCAGAGTCTCCCACATGCATTTAATCCTTGTCTCATCCTCTTCTACTGGAAATCTTTGACCATAACAAGAGTCCGGACACCTCTATAACTATAAAATATAAAAGAAATACCTGGGCCCCCCAACAGTGTCCTCTTCAAACAGATACCAGAGAGATGCTCACAGTTATGCCATGCCTATGCAGATAAATGTTGGTTAAACATGAAACTGTCATCCAACAGAAGAATCAGATACAAATTTGCATTTTAAACACTTTTGGTCTAAAATAAGGTCTTACAGAGTTCTTAAACAACAGAATCTTCTACACTAGATAAAATAACCCTTCTGATTAACTCTCAGCATGGTATCACACAAAGTACATGTATAGTACGTACACAGTCTGCGTGGGCTGACGCAGCCAGTTACAAAAAAGGGCCAACCTCTCCAGTAGATAATAAAACGCCTGACATATAGACAACAGGAGCTCTGAGTGCTTAAGAAGTTTGGTCAAATACCATTTTAATACCTGAACTAAATTCATCTACATTTCCAAAGGCTTGGTATGAACATTAAATAGCTTACTAGGCAGTTATAAAATGTCGATTCACAGAATGTTTGAGGTCAAAAGGGACCTATGGAGGTCATCTGGTGCAACTCCCTTCAGGCAGTCACCTAAAATCAGGCTGCCTAAGACCACCTTCAGATGACTTCTATATATCTCTAAGGATGGAGATTCCACAGCCTCTGCTCCACTGCTTGCTCAACCTCACAGTTACAGGGGGAAAAAAAAAACAAACAAAAGAGTAAAGTGTCTCCTTATGTTCAGATGCCTGTATTAACAAAGTCTATCAACACAATTACTCTTCCTAATAAAAGGCTTTCCAAGAACACTAAGAATTTCTGCAGGAAAAATAAAAGCTCTGAAAGCTCTTCTCTTAAACCAAGTCTGTTGATACATTCCACTGCCATGTAACACAAAAATAGTAGAATAAAACTCAGAAGTTAAGAAGATCAACATTTGTGTGGCAAACAATTACATCACCAAGTGCTTCATTTGAATATGCAGAAGGAATGTGTGGAAGAAAGTTCAAATCCCAAGCTAACCATTTTGGAAGACAGCCCATGTTAACATGCCTTAATTTAAAATGCTGCACGTCTACCAACTGTCAAAAGTACATTTGTGTTGGCCAGAGTTAAGGAAGAATTTACTCACAACATTCCATTCTGCATAACGTCACAAAGCTGATACAAGTTCTGCAAGTCTCAGATTATGATAAAAATCTGCATACATTGATTCTTTAAATGCTCTGCATCTTTCTTTATGATGAGTTGATTTAAAAAAAATAAATATAACCACAAAAGGCGTTAAAAATTGCTGTATATGTAACTACTTGCAGATTTTGCAATGTTTAACTAGGACAACAAAAAGGTGGCATATCTTTCCACAGCATTTATATCCTAGTTCAAAGGCAGCTCTTCCAATTCCCTCACACTAAGTCATCTCTCTGTAATCTGTATTTCCTTAATGGAGTTAAGTCTCTACTTTCTTCACTAATCAATGCCTACAAGAAATTACGCACAAGGTCCTGCCTGACAGTTTATGAAGTGACATAGTTCTTCCCTAGTTTGATTACCTCCATCATGACTTTTTCACAGATAAAGCAAAAAAGGTTTAACAAAATCTAGGTTTGCAAAGAATATCTGCATTAGCAGTACGTACCATTTTAATTTGGTATCGTATTTGCTTCATCTAGTTAATGCATTCAGGAAGACACTAAGAAAAAGCAGTCCTTGTAAACTACTTACAATTCTCATTATAAGCCTTCCTACAGTTCACCTGAAAGGTAAGACAAATCTATGCCCTAAACACAGGTTGTTCCAACCAGGCATTTTATCAGTTCAAGTAGAACTACAGGCAGTTTAATCTAATCTTCTGGTTTTCTATTATTTATCAGAGGAAATCTACAGGCGACTGAGTATGTCTGAATCACAAAGAACTGGAAGAGTTCATCCATGTATGGAATCTGGAAAAGGCCTTTTCTACAGAAAGACATCTGATTTCATCATTATACAAGAAATACAGAATTTGTAACAACATTTTATCCAATACTGAGATATATCTGTTCTAAGCATAGAAGACTTCAAGTATTAGAGAAGAATAAACCGCCTGCTTTAGGGAACACACCTGTATTACAGGATCTCAACCAAGTTCACTTTCTGTAGACAACTGAAGTAACTCCTGCAGCATTGAAAAAAGAACATTGTCAGCTTTAATAATCTATCCAAATCACATTTTGTAGTCACAGAAAACCAGCATTTTTTATTTTCTTTCAATCATTTAGACTAATTGGACCCTATAGTATTAATCTTCAAAAGCTGTTATGATTTCATCTGTATTGCAATATTACAGTACTACCCAGAACTGTTATCCTTCCCCTTCCTGTCTTGGGCCAATATTGTCGCATCATCAGATGGCACGCAACAAAACCACTTGGATAAATAGTCTTTGCATCACAGATGACACTCCTCCAGCATTCTCTTTTACACACTCAGGTGTTTGCTTTTTTTGGTTCAATAGCCATAAACTTGTCTTCATTTCAAAAATACACCCATAATTCTGATTGTCTGCTTTGCTTTCTTGATCCACCACATATCCCAATCAAGTTTAATATACTTCGTCACCAGCTTTTCACGTATCGAACGGAACATTGTTTCTCCCCCTAAGCTATCACCTTGATTACCAGAGTAACACTAGCTGCTTTGCTTTTTGGACCCCAAAGTTTTCACTATCGTTAAAATTTCTTACAACTGCAAGAGCAAGCAGAAGAGTGGAAGTTATCAAACTTCTGCACAGCAAACCATGAAGATGCAGTACTTGATACTGGGCACTAAATTTCGGTTTCCTAAAGATTTAGAGAAGCTGCATCGTTTTCATGTGCTTCCTAACTTGTACAACAGGGCTTTTTCAGCATTCTGACATCGCAGTTCAGAAGAAGTGTAACAAAGCAGCAATGAAAAATAAACAAATTGAGACTCAGAAGGAACTGGTATTATAAACCACTGTCCAGGGACAGCATAAGACACCCACCTTAATGAATGTACTAATCACAATCTTTTGAAATCAGAAAGTGTCATCATATTCCTGTTAAAAACAAAAACAAAACACTGTTTTACAAGAAAGCTAAAGAATTATTTTAAACATAAGCTGAGTCCATTTAGTAATGCAATAGAACTCCAAGCATGCAAAATGTGCGCTCCACAGATGAACACTTATAAAGACTACACAGACAATTACAGGAAAACCAGAAAATTCTACTGATTAAAAAATACTTACATTATTGTAACCTAACTTCTAAGTTGGTTCTTGAGCAATGCTTAGAGTAACTATTTATTGCATTCTGTTCCCTTTATAAACACAAGAACCCACCCCAAAATTCTGTTTCATTATCTTTATTTATTGCTAAAACAATGTTTGGATAACACAAATATCAACACAGTGTACTTCAAAGATCAACTATTCACTCATTTGAGAATATCCTAGCAGAAGGAGGAGTATTATGTAGGATCATATATTTGAATTGGGAGTGGTTTCTTCAACCAATTAGAAACTTAAAACATCACTGAAATACAAATTTCTAATTAGCTATAGGAGTTGAAAAATTCTCCAGAGTTAATTCAACCTACTGAAAGTACTAACATCATAGTAGTAGCATCACTAAGGTTGGAAGAGACCTCAAGGATCGAGTCCAACCTGTCATCACAAACCTCATGACTAGACCGTGGTACCAAATGCCATGTCCAATCTACTCTTGAACACCTCCAGGGATGGTGACTCCACCACCTCCCTGGGCAGCACATTCCAATGACGAATGACTCGCTCAGTGAAGAACTTTCTCCTCACCTCGAGTCTAAACCTCCCCTGGTGCAGCTTGAGACTGTGTCCCCTTGTTCTGGTGCTGGTAGCCTGGGAGAAGAGACCAACCCCTTCCTGGCTACAACCACCCTTCAGGTAGTTGTAGAGGGCAATGAGGTCACCCCTGAGCCTTCTCTTCTCCAGGCTAAACAATCCCAGCTCCCTCAGCCTCTCCTCATAGGGCTTGTGCTCAAGGCCTATCACCAGCCTTGTTGCCCTTCTCTGGACACGTTCAAGTGTCTCGATGTCCTTCTTAAACTGAGGGGCCCAGAACTGGACACAGGACTCAAGATGTGGCCTAACCAATGCAGAATACAGGGGCACAATGACTTCCCTGCTCGCCACACTATTCCTAATACAGGCCAGGATGCCATTGGCCCTCTTGGCCACCTGGGCACACTGCTGGCTCATGTTTAGGCGGCTGTCAATCAGTACCCCCAGGTCCCTCTCTGTTTGGGAGCTCTCCAGCCACTCTGACCCCAGCCTGTAGCTCTGCATGGGGTTGCTGTGGCCAAAGTGCAGCACCCAGCACTTGGACTTGTTAAATGCCATCCTGTTGGACTCCGCCCATCTGTCCAGTCGGTCGAGGTCCCTCTGCAGAGCCTTTCTACCCTCTAACTGGCCAACATCTGCTCCTAACTTGGTGTCATCTGCAAACTTGCTGATGACTGACTCAATCCCCTCATCCAGATCATCAATGAAGATGTTAAAGAGGATGGGGCCCAGTACTGATCCCTGGGGGACGGCACTGGTAACTGGCCACCAGCTGGATGTGGCACCATTCACCACCAGAGCAACCAAAGGAACCATAACTGATTTCATGAGCCATTCGCAGTTTCACTGTACCACCTGTGTGTACTTACATATGCACGGCTTAAGCCTTGAGACAAGCATATGCTACTGGCAGGATCAACCAACTAAGCTTAGTTCCATATTCCAAAATACAAGCATCCATTCTTAAAGCAAAAGCCGTTCCCGGCTTAGTAAAACTTACAGGTCTTTCATGTATACGCGGTAAAAACAAACAACAAAAATCATAGAAAGAAGTTTCCTCAGCTATGTCCCAGAAGGCCAAATAGGAAAAAACCAATTTTTAAAATTAAAAAAATAAATCCCTCAGTACTGAAGTGATGGTTCCTGAATGGACCAAAGCTTATCACACCAGTCACTTCTATTCCTGAAGCACCCACAGCACCATTATTATTTTCCTTCTGGTTTTAGATTGGTTTAAAACAACAAAAGCATCTTATTCTCCCCATTGAGTAACAAAAGCAAAACGTTAGCCTGAAGAAACAGAACAAGACAAAGTCAACTCAGCTTTACTATGAACAGCACAGTACCAGCACATTGTTGAACTCGCCAAGTTCACCTCCATGAGGGTCAATCTCACCTTTGTTGTGCTGACTAACCCAGCCCAGCTCCCATAATTTGCTTTCTTGTAAGAAACCAAGTACCAAAGCAATCTCATCTTCATTTCTCCCAAAAAGCAGTCAGAGGCATCCATCCAATGCCTACCAGAAATTCTTCTCCTTTCTACCAGACCAGAAGCAAAGATAAGTTTACCCTCTCAGGTCATTATTCTGGGTTCTGTTAAGCCCACTATGTCTACTCAAGTCTCCACGCTGGATCTGGACCAATCATCCCCAACAGACTCTGTCTGTCCGCAAATTTACTCCTTCACCTTGAATAATAAACCATGGCCCAGAACTAAGTTTAATTGCCAACAGGTTGGGTGCTTGCCATAAAGAGAAAAGTAGAGAGCAGACATACAGTCCTGATGGATAAGATTATTGCAGCCTATGTCAAGACACCTTGTGAAGAAGCTAAACAGTCCTTTATCTGCTCCATGCTAATTTCTAGACATTCTTTCCTGCCAGTTTTACACTGGAAGAGTAAATTCTTAAAGGTGAATTAAAATTGTTTGGATTAAGTGTGAATTCAAAAATACATTTATTTTCTTTGTACACAGGAAACACTATTTTCTTCCTAGGTGGAATGGGAGAAATTAAGTGGGAAACCAATAGTTGGAACTCTTTAGCATTCACATATGTCAACTCTCATCCTTTTTGACTAAATAACAGAAATCATGTATTTGAGGAAGCATTGTAACAGGCAGGAAGGAAAAATTACCACATCCCAGCATGCAGTCATGTACTTCACCTTTACTACAGCTAAAACTAGATCTTAACTATCTACAATACTGTATTTCCACTTTAACATGTGTTGGCATCTCCATTAAGCTGTGTATTTGCATGCCTACTGCTCCCCTCCCTTGAAAAAGGGCAGAATTTCACCAAGGGGTAGTACATTTACAAAAGTACCAGGGTAATGCTGCTCTTTAGACACTGCTGCAATTCACATTCAGTTGAATATTTCAGTTAGAATTAAACTCCTGTTCTGGAAGACTCCATGCCAAACAAACTCTCTGTTACTAATATGGCCCCCACTTCATGGTAATACACTTCACAAAGTGTGGTGATCTAACAAACAAAATGTACTTGTCCTGTGAGTGGGCTGGATTAGGACTGAGAAATAAGGACTCAAGCCACTGTGGAACCCATGGTTGAGACGTAATCGAAAGAAAGAAGTGCTTTCTATACTGAAGATCTTTGCACAATTACAGGAACTAAGTAGGAGAAACATAAAAGTACACGTAATAAGGTCCAGCACAATAAATGTGCTAAGACACAAAAGCTGTAAGGAATAAGGAGGGGGTGGGGGGAAAAGGACAAAAAAAGATTAGTACTGGACATCCTCACCACTTCATCTTGCCTCCCTACGCTTCAGTTATAGAAAACTGCAGGTTTTCCTTAACACTGAAGTGCCTCTCTTTTAGGACAGGATGTTTGAAAGGCAGTATAGCTTTTTAAAAGCCAGATCTACTTTTAAAAGCCATCTATAGAATAGCTGGAGATTTCCTTGTATCTAAAAGAAAAATAAAGCAGCAAGAATTGCCATAGCACACTCAAAACCAGCTGGAAACAAACCCCCAAAGTCTTTTCCAGATAATTTGATGTACAAATGAGTCCCCTTTCCCATTATCACACCCTTTCAGGATTAATGTTGGTACAGATTGCACTGAACTTCTGCAGCCAGCTCACACAATCTGAAGAACCAATTCATATTCTTGCCCCAAGAAACATGCTCTTTCAATCCAGTACATTGAGCTTCTATCCCTTCATCATCCCCAATAGTTCTAGTTTCATTTGTTAGAAAATGAAGGAAAAATATAATTATAAATCAGAATTCTCCTATCTCAAGGTTAATTTTGCCAATTTACTGTATGCTATAGGCAAAGCTAGCTAAATCATGCTAGCAAACTCAGAAAAATTGGAAAGCTCCTTAAGGACTACCAAACTGCTTCACCAGCAGCTAAAAGCACCTGTACAAAAACTTTTCTTGGCCTTACAATACCTTTCTCACACACACACAATATTCTCATAACCTCACTCGCATATGTGGATAAGCAAGGAAAACATGCTCTTTAGATCCACTGCCTTTGGAACTTGCATGAGAGTTAGTATCGTGTTGCTGTCCTTCTGGACCTCCTCAAGACCAAGAGAGGACCAAGTAAGAGGACTCTGTACTGGATTGACACAGGTCCAGTGCAGGCATTCAGACATAAAAACCCCATCTACATTTTAAAGATAACCTTAGAAACATGAAATGGAAGCACAGAAGCCTGATCTGCTCATGTTCCAGCACTGCTGGCAGGCAAAGCACAAGCAGGCTTCACAAGCATGCCGGGTGATCTACTAAGCCATTTACTGGAGTACCAGATCACTGTGCTTATGCTCAGGCATGTGGATTATCATGTGTTCAAGTGCCTCCATACTACAATCTGCTTGCTGGCTCACTGTCAGAATGAACAAAACGTGCACTGAAGTGTAGCTTCAGAGTCTCTTCTGGGACTTACCCAAAACACCTAACCCTTCCTCATTTTTGGTCTCTTCTGCTACACTGTATTTCAAAGCAGCCTGTGGCCACAAGAAATCCCAGTAAAAGAACACGCTTCATAGGGTAATGGTTTTATTTTTGACTGCTGCCTTATCTTTTCCTACACCATTTAAACATACTTCATAAAAGGAAGTATCTCACCTGTAGCTAAAATCCCAGTACATGTCAGAAGGTAGAATTGTTCTTTACTAACAGCTAGCAAGCTTTACTACCAACAACGTGACACTAACAGCCTGGCCCCCACTTCAGCAGTGGTTAAGTTTAAGGCAGTAGTTAAAGCAGGAGAGAGGGCAGATCATTTACACAGGACACAAAACATCATTTTCTTCATCCATCCTCATCTATATCCAAAAGTTCAAGTCAAAGCCTTTCAGAATAGTAAAACTCTATCACAAAGAATAATACAGGTACTAACTGACCCATTTGCTGTTCGATGCTTGACAAGCTAGGCTAGAGTAATAAATATTCAAGCAGTTTAAAACTTGCACAATAGGGATAAAGCGGGATGTGGAAAGAACAGAACAGAATAGATCAGATAGGTTGGAAGAGACCTTGAAGATCATCGTGTCCAACCAACTAAACCATGCAACCAAGCACCCTATCAGGTCTCCTCCTGAACACCTCCAGTGATGGTGACTCCACCACCTCCTCAGGCAGCCCATTCCAATGGGCAATCACTCTCTCTGTGTAAAACTTCCTCCTAACCTCCAGCCTAAACCTCCCCTGGTGAAGACTGAGACTGTGTCCTCTTGTTCTGGTACTGGTTGCCTGGGAGAAGAGACCAACCTCTGCCTCACTACCCTTTCAGGTAGTTGTAGAGAGCAATAAAGTCACCCCTGAGTCTCCTCCTCTCCAGGCTAAGCAACCCCAGCTCCCTCAATCTCTCCTCATAGGGCTTGTGCTCCAAGCCCCTCACCAACCTTGTTGCCCTTCTCTGGACACGCTCCAGCAAGTCAACATCCTTCCTAAACTGAGGAGCCCAGAACTGGACACAGTACTCGAGGTATGGCCTAACCAGTGCAGTGTACAGGGGCAATCCAGTTAAAAAACTGTAATCCACCATCCTCACAGAGGAATTCTAGGCCATGCAACCAAAACTGGACACAAAAATTCCTTCTCAGAAGCACCTGATTATCTAGTAATTATGATGTGGTAACATGAGTATAATATAGTGTCTGTAGGACACTCATGCCAAATATTACACAACATCTTGCTAAGAACATGATGTTCCCTTTTAACATAGGCCAACCATAGCAACCCTATATAAAATACTACAGTTGATCTAGACTAGTGATAATTTACCTGTTCTACTGGCTGGTGATAATCTAGTTGCTCTTAAATTAAACCAAAAAAATCTAACCCCACAGTAACCTGCTCATGTGTTTACAATGTAAAGGGTTAAAAAAGGGTGGTTTTTTTCTGCAGTAAAGCACATTTTAATATTGTAAAGACGTAAAAGAAATAAGGGTGTGGCAAGAACCCAGGGGGAAAAAAAAGAAAAGAAAAAAAAAAAAAGATTGGTTTATCAGTCTGTATCTAAAGCAAATACTTCCTGGTCATAACAAAGTCTGAGGCAGAAGAAAAATCCAGAACTCTACTACCATTCAGTTTCCCCATTTCACTCTATTCTCATACTATAGCTGAACGCAATCAAAATCTCAGTTTGCTCAAAACCCATGATTCTTCAGAAGGGAAATTTACTACCACAAAAATGTATCATCCAGGGACAAACTCAAGTGAGTTTATTTGATAAACAGAGTTGTTATATACTTTAATCATATGCTGTGGGAGAGGGGGGAGGACACGGAGAGAGTGGGAAAGTAAGGTATTATGCCAAGAACTACCACAATATGCTGTCTCTCTAATGCCCTTCCATGGAAATCCAAAAGGAGTAAGAGTAAGCTGTAAAAATGAAGACTACTTAAGATTTTCACAGCTAGCATTCATTTGTTAAATACAGGAAGCCTAAAATAAGTCCTACTAACTGACAAATGAGAAAGAAGCCCTGAAAAACCGCATTGGGTTTGGATCATAAACAAAACCAGAAAATCTGCCAAATCAGAAGAAACTGCAAAAGCAAAAAGCCTGCTTTCATGCCTTTACATTCTGGACACAGGTTAAATCAAGCTACTCTTTACTTATGCACAGCACAGGAGGAGCCATGAAGCCATGCAACAGTGTTGGCACACTTATGCCAACTACCCAACTAATTCATTCTCCCTTCTGTCTTGAAATAAACACCTTAAATGGCCAAAGCCCTACCAAAAGTAAAGGGTATTATTTTTTCTTCTTCCCTTCCTTCACCCGCCAGCCTCTCTCTTTTCCATCATGGCTTACTAGAGAGGTTAACAACCTCCACAGTCCAGCCACATGGCATCCACACTTCAGGACAGTGCCAGTCATGTAGCTAACAGCAAGCCTTGGATGAAGCAAGGCCATGGTCCAGTTCTCCAGTGAAACTTCCTCACTTTGCAGAAATAATGCAAATTTCAGTAAGAAAGGGCAAAAGAGAAAGATCACAAGAAGACACAAACACACATAAGCAAGAAGGAAGTTGATGTTACACTGCAACAACGTGGGCACTCTCCCTAACATGAATCAAATTCTAGGCCCTGCTCCCAAATTTTGTATTCTAGAGCTGCTATGTAAAGCACATAAACAGCTCTGTGCCCAAGGCTGAGAAGACCAAGGACACATACACACAATAAAGCACCCTAGAAGGTATGACACGTTTGACCTTCCAGTTCAGTGCCCTCAAACCATCTAGTATGATCCATTTATGAACTGGGGCCACACCTTGCAAGCCTTAGCTGTCAACTTGACAACTTTTATGTTTTGTCAAAAACACTACATTATTGAAAACAAACATTTTCTTTCAGGTAGATAGATACTCCTCATGGCTATCATTGTGATCAGTTCAGATCCCACTTTGACAGTAAGCACAATTTAGCAGTTTTGATGAATGCTAACTAACAATACCTGTAAACAAACTGTGTTTAATTGTCACTGGCAACTTCAAAGTTTCTCACTGGACTGTATCAGTTTTTCATACCACTTTTGACTCGAATAGAATCTTACCACTAGAATCATTACAGAACTTTCACCTTTTCCCATTTACTTGTAAACATGTAAGTGGTAGCTATTCAATCTCGGACGTGCAAGGCTGTAAGGCTCAGATGCTTGTATTTGGAAAAAAATATTTATGTCTCGTAGCCTAAACCCAAAAATCAACATGTTTCTTCAGAATCCTTCACATGCATTTCCAGCCAAGTCACTCTTTCATTGGAATGCAATTTCTAATTGCTTCAGTTCCCGTGTACCTGAGATCTCACACTGACTTTGGGGGGCTTTTTGAGCTTTTGTGGTGCACAGAGAAACACTGTAACCAATCCTAACCTATCATAAAAAGTCAGTTATGAAGTGTCAGCGTAACCATACTGCTCATCTATTTGCATGAAACTGTACTTACATAAACTGTTTTGTAATCACGCATGTAATAGCATGCAACTCATGTCAACAGCAGCACAAACACACCGTCTCAAGGAACAAAGTGTCCTTGCAACTACAGGCAACACAACAAAGGAATCCACAGCACCTATTGCCTAATCTACCTGTAGCTCACTCAAGTTGGCAGCGCGCTACGATTCTGTAACTAGCTGCCACTCCAGTCCTCTCGTGAAAAAAGCTACACGGACAGATAGCTACAGCACTGTCCCCTCTCGGCGGAGTGGCAGAGTGCGAGGCCTCGGTTCTGGAACCCCGGACCGAACCCCATGTGCTCCCCTGTGTTCATGTTCGCTGGGCCCAAGCCCCGGCGCTGACCTTTCAGATTTGCGGCCGCAGCCCGCGCCCCGCCACCACGGCCGCCAGGGCGGAGCCCCGAAGCAGCATCGAGGGACCGGCGCCGCCGGAGGCACTTGGCCCCTCGCCGGCCGCGAGGCGGGGAAACCACAGCTGCCCAGCTGCGCTCCTCCTTCTCCTCCACACCGGACGGACCGCTGCCCCCTCCTTTTCTATGGCGGGGGCCACCTCCGCCCCTCGGAGACTCCAGTTGCCGCCTCCGCCCGAGCTCGGGCAAGCATTCGGTCTGTGCCTCATACTCCCCGCCGTTACTCCATCCCAGTCCGTCCAAGAAGGGCGGGCGCTGTGCTGCGGTCACCCCGTAGTCTCCCACCCCCTGGCCCTGACCAAGGAGGTAATGGACACCGCCGCCCCTTCCCCGGCTACCGTCTGAGAAGGGGGTGGCGGTGGTATGGCCACGTCTTAAGAGTCCTCAGCTCCCGCCATGGCCCGAGTTAGGACAGAGAGCATATCTGCGTCCCCCATGCCCAGCTCCCCCCGTTCTAGTCCGAAATAGGCGAGTGTGGTGTCACACCCACTCCGGAGACTCCCACCCCGCGCCCCAGCGTAAGGAAGAAATCAACGTCGGCGCCCCTTTCCCCCGTTGTGGTCTGAGATGGCGGGCTGTGTGTGTGGGGGGGTGTCACAGCCGACCCCCCCTAGTCTGAAAGGATCCCAGCTCGCCCTTTGCCCGGTGAGTTTCGGGCCGGACCCCCGCGGCCGCCCGCCCTGTCCCGTCTCCTCGGCAACGGGAGAGCCCCAGCGCGCGGGGGTTACGTAACCTCGGCCCAGCGGGCGCGGGGGGGGGGTGTGGGGGAGAGCCCCTCTGTCCCCCGCCGCTGTTGCCCGCTGCCCCCACCCCTCCACCGCCCGGTTGCTCACAGAGCATCCAGAGCTCCGGCCGGTCGCGGGGAAAGCGCCCAACGGAGCCCGACTCACCGCACACACCACGTCCACCCAGCCCAGCGCAGCCCGGCACCGACTTCATACAGGCAGAAACGTGACTGAGCCCGGAGCGCCCGCCCCACCCGCGCGGCCATTGGCTAAGGGCGCGTGACGCCAGCAGGAGATAGGGGCGGGGGCGGGAGCTATGTCTCTCCCATTGGCGGCGCCGGACGCCGCTCATTTTACATAAGCCTCACGTGTGGCACCATGTTTCCACCGGCAGCCACGATCGCCTCCGAGCCTGCCCCTCCCCCGCTCCCCTCCCCCTCCGCGGACGCGTTCCCTCGAGCCCACCGGAGCACTCGCAGCCGTTGCCGGGTGTCACGCCGCCTCACGCCGCTGCTGCTCCGGTCCCCTCCACCTGCGCTACTCCACCGCCGCCGAACCGAAAAGCCGTAGAGGGCAGAGGTTACAGCAGTCCGGAGGGAAACCTGCTCCACCCCGCCCCCTCGGAGCCGCCCGTGACGTCAGCGCGCGGCCGCCCGCTGGGTGGGCGCGCGGGAGAGCGTTGGTGGCTGGGCCGCGCGCGCTAAGGCTGGGCGGCGCGCGCGGCCCGACCGCCAACGGCTGCGGCGCGCGCTCGGCGACGCTGAGGGGCAAAGCGAGAAGAAAGAACGCGCAGCCCGGCAGTGTCGCACACGGTGCTCCACACGGCTGTCGGCTGCCTCGGGCGGGCGAGGGACGGCTGGGCTACCCGACGAGCGCTACCCGAAGCGGATGAGGAAGAGCTCTTGCCCCTCCGGGAAAAGGAGGAGGCAAGAGGAAAAGGCCGCTCTGGAAGACGCTCCCGCGCGCCGCCGCTAACAGCACGGCGGAGCCCCGAGCTGAGAGGAAGGGGAAAGCAACCCAACTGGGAGAGCCTGGTGCTCCCTGTGAGAGGATGTGGCTGCGCTGCTTGCGGTGTGGAGACCAGCAGCTGAAGCCTTCGGAAAGGCCCTGCCGGCGCCAGCCAATAGCCTGCCGGGGGTTCGGTTCGCTTACATAAGGGAGAAGCTCCCGTATCTCATTTCGTGGTGCTGCCACCCGTGCTGGGTGCTCGCCCTGAAGTTTCGAAACTGGCCTCGTGTAGTGTTCACCAGTTGCTGTGTCACAAACCGAAGTGCAGGAGTGGAGACCGTAAAGTACCTTTTTCCAGTATCAGTTTGAATAATTGAAAAAAAAAACAGTTAAATTATGAGTTTCCAAGACATTAAAGGCAGCTTTTGTTCTCTTGTAGATAAATAGTTCCTTGTACACTACTGTACGATTCCTTTTCAACTGTATATGAAACATTTTTTCACATTCAAAAAAATTAAATCATTCCGTCTATTTAGGTGGAACTTGTGGAAGGTATTGTTATCTCCATTCTTACATTAAAAAAAAGTCTTTTGCTCAGGCCCCTGTACCATCCTAAATTGTGGTGGGAAAGAAGCTGAGATTTGAGTTGATAAGCAGTAAGATTATCCACTGTTAAACAGTCCAGTATGTTGAGTGGCACACTTCTAGTCACATCTTCCAAGGCTGTATTCTTCCAGTGATACATTCTGAACTTCATTTATCTTCATAGTTGTACAAGGCTATGTAAAGAAGGAACAGGGGATATGCCAAAGCTCTGTCTTGGTGTGAGCACAGCAGTCTGGCGTAACAGCATTTTTACACTCGGTGTATACATGCAATTGCACCATAGGATGTAGCGCAGGAGAGAGGCAGCAGGGCTTCCATTGTTTATCTGCAAAATGAGGTTAATGCCGCTTCCCTCCCTCACTGTGGTGTTAGGGATAAGTCCATTAGGTACAGGGATATTTAAGCTATGACTGTTACAGAAACAGCCTGTGAGTAAAGTACTGTGGAGTATTTAACTCCGGGAGAGGAAAGGGGGTAGGCAGCGGAAGCATTAGGACCAGATTCTGCAACTGGATTTGTTGCGATGCACAAGTCAGCTTATGGGGATCCCATTCTTAGTTCACTTTTCTCTGAGGAGTCTAATTTAAAGACTAATCCTAATAAGATATTCTCTGTATAGTTTGATCACTTTACTGTTGCTGTTAGGACTCCACACCCAAAGCGTCATCATCTTTTCTGTTTAAATTCTCAGCTTTAGGGTTGGTTGGGTGGGAATGATGTAGAATGACATTCTGGGTTTATATGGGATGTTGCTTTTAATGTTATGTGCCCAGCCCCCCTGTCTCTGGCTGTGTACTAAGGGCAATACCTCTTACCACAGATTTGAAGTAAGGCACTTCAACCAAGGCAAAATGAGGTCCTCCCAGCCCTGTCAGAGTGCAATGGGCTAGAGGCAAACTACAGCACTGCACCAAAGCTGAGTGAGTTTCCAGAACAAACGGGACAGGAGACACATTCATCACTTCAGCGGAGAATGCCAGTTCTAGCAGGCAAACAGTAATTGCCACCACCAGAAATAGCCAGTAGATTTTCCATCCTAGTAACTGCTAGAGGCATTACTGGACTTCTGCTTATTTTAAAGGGATACTAAACAGTTATTTTCATCAAGTTTACAATAATAATTTTAAGTCTATTCTTGCCACCTTTTAGACTTTATAACTTTCTGTTGAATTTACCAAAAAACTGTGGAAAACAATTATCACTTGAAATTTGATTGTGCATCTTGAACTGGTTCAGTCCAAAATTTTCTTTCAACTTTGTTGAAAGTTGCAGTGGTGTGTATAGATCCAAGTCATTCCAGGCAACACCAGTATGGGGTAATAAGGAGGCAGGCACATGGTTCCTATAGGAGTGAACATTACAAATGACTCAGCAGCTTATCTGCTGAGAAACAAAGCAAAAGGAAATGGTTGCACAATGCTACAGGACGAAATTGTTTCTTTTGATTTTTAAGACCACTCTACCTATTAAGTACCTAGCTGCCCTAGTAAGTAGTGGTTTTAGCAGTATGGGTAAAATAGGTTTTCTGTGTGCTTACGTAAATAATTTCAAAGGCCACAAAGATTGTAACAAAAACATTAAGGCTGTTGTGGGAATTTTTCCAACTTTGTTTATTTTTTTTTTATTCAGTTGTAACTCAGAGCATGATGAGAACAAATCATTCATATATAAGCAAGCCTTTTACATACATCTGTTTCACCATATCACACACCACATCTCACACTAACGTTCATCTGAAGTTGCTATTGGTCATTAAGGTGGGGCACTGTCCTGTTTTACATTCAACCTAGGTCCCTATGTGGTTTTAGAAGGCAAACATCAGTCTGTATGAAACATGAATGATAGTAGCCCTTCCTATATAAGGTCCATTCACAAGCAGGCAGTTTTGGGCCTTGCCATTTGCTTTTAACTGCACAAATGGCACTTGTAGCTCAAAATGCATTGCCATTATGAAATGGCCATATGATACTGAACCGCCTCCATGCCTTGTTTGTTTTGGTTTTTTCCAGTTTAGTATCTTTCTGAAATCATTAAAGATTTGTTGGTAGAATTAGGGCCCCCTTCTTTCCCCCCTCTCCCCTGCAAGGATGTTACATGAAAAACAAAGTTATTTAGAAAGGGCTTTTTTAATTGAAACCCCTCCTGCTTGTTGCACTTTCCAATGTTACCAAGACATTACATACACACAAAATTGCAGATCACAGGATGGTGGGGGTTGGAAGGGGCCTATGGAGATCATATAATCCAACCTCCCTCCTAAAGCAGGATCATCTAGAACAGGTTGTGTGTGGGATCTCAGGGCTGGAATCTCTCCAGAGGAGTAGGCTCTACAAGCTCGCTGGGCAGCCTGCCCCAGTGCTCCAGCACTCTCACAAGGACTAAGGATTTCCTCATGTTCAATTGGAACCCCCTGTGTTCCAGTATGTGCCTGTTTCCCCTTGTCCTATCAATGGGCACCACTGAAAAGAGTCTTGACACCCACCCCTTAGGTATTGAATAAGCATTGATAAGATCCTCTTTCAGACTGTTCTTCTCCAGGCTAAACAGCCCCAGGTCTCTCAGCCTTTCCTTGTCAGAGTGATGCTCCTGTCCCCACTATCATCTTTGTAGCCTCCACTGGACTCTCTCCAATAATTTCCTTTCTCTCCTGAAGTGGGGAGCCCAGAACTGAACCCTGTACTCCAGATGTGGCCTCACTAGGGCAGAGCAGGGAGGGAGGAGAACCTCCCTCTATCTGCTTCATTATTCTTAGCATTGGTAAGCTCTTCCTGATGGCTGTTCTTGACTCTTACTCTCTGCAGCTTGTATCAGTTGTATATTCATACAGCAAATAATCAGATGTTCCTCTCTTTTCCACAGGAGCCATTTACTCATTCAGACAAAATTTTCCTGCCTCTTACCTTGATGAGCCTTTTCCCAATGTACTTTGAAAAACACAGGATTTCTGCTTAGCAAAAGTATTTCAATCAGTCCTGATAAGTAATAACAACAACAAAAAAGAATTTGACAGTTTGTGGAAAAACTGCCTGAAAATTGCTTGGGCTTGCTATTGTCAAAAAAATTAGGGGTTATCTTTTTCAAGTACCTGCTTCCCTATCCACTTGCCTGCTTATCAGAAGTTAACTGTTACAAGTTATGCCACAGCACTAATGGAACTGTATATTGTTTTTTAATTTATTTTTTTTTAATCAATATTTTTCAGCTGGAGCCCACATCTAGTTCTTCATTTCCTAAGTCTAATTACTCATCATTTACAATGACGCTGACAGTCATTGATTCTTGCAAAGATCCGGAAAGGTTTTTTTGCTAATGAGCAAAAGGCGTCACTGTTACTGTTGGTGCAGACAAAGGATGAGGGAAGGAAAAAAACCAATTTCCTCATTACCAGTGAATATATGGGCAGGTTTCTCAAAGCATTACAAAATGTAGGAACAAACTTTAGCAAGCAGAAAGATAGCAAAATCCATAGAGTCTTGAAAACTCTTGCATTAAAATTTAAAGGAACACAAGAAAACTGATAAAGAGCTCTAACTCAAGCAGCACACCCCTGAAAGTGCTGCAGCTCTCCTTTGCAAAGGTGTATGGCTGTTTCCAGACAGAAAGCCTTGCCTGAAGAGTTCTGGGGAATGGAGATGTTATTCTGTCCCCCTTCCTACTAGTTTCTAGTTACTTTTATGAATTTCAGGTTCTGCTGGCAACTTCAGTGCAATGTTGTGCTTCAGATATGTATAAAAGTGACACATGAAGGAGCCCTAAATTGTTCCGGTTTAAAAATTACTAGAAGGATACAAATGGGGAGGTGGTGGGGTGGTGTATCTCATCAGTGTGAATACATGTGCTGGTCCTCAAGTCCATTAATGTGATTTCAGAAGCAAAATACATCTCTGACCACTTTGAGTCTGCTGTGCATTAGCAACTCATTTTCTGCAGCATGGACAGGGTATGGGAAAGCTCTTTTACAGGCAATGAGACAGCAGAAAAACATTTCCACAGCTCTTGATACCTGAGGCACACTATTTCCTGGATTAAGTGTGGCCAAACAGCAGACGTCCTTGAGACAGCTGGGTTCCTCAACACACTAAAGGAGCCATGCCTATGAGCTGATGCTGGGCCTGCAAGACTTCCCACAATCACTGATTCCTGTGCATACTCTTAGTTTACTCTGTGTTTACTGACCAGAGTCAGTTTACTCACCTCCACTCCATCTCCTTTTGGACTCCTTTTGTAAGAGACTGTTACCAGTCTCTTAGAAAAATGGAGTGAGACACATACCTTTCTTTAAAAATAGAATTAGGACAGAGAGGCAGGATCTGGGTACTGGCTTCCCCACCAGTGAGCATTATGATTATTATTAACTAGTCATTGCATAAAATGGGCTAGATTTTGACATGGGATTGAAGCTGGACTCTTTTTTGTTCCCAGGTAGGCTTCCAGTTGTGCTGTGGAGTCATGCTGCTGTTCTTAGCTACTAGGAATCTAAAGGCATGCTATTCATTAATTTATTCTCAATTTTAAGAAACAGATTCTAGCATTAACAGAACATAACAGAAACATTTGTAAGAAATTAGTTACTAAGTGGCACACTAGCTAGAATCTGTTCCAGCACACCTACTGCTCTCCTCATTGCAGTCATAAGCATAACTTAAGCCAGACAATCAGACATTCCTTCTACTAGGAATACTAATTATAGATCAGTGATTTATAGTTGGTGAGGAAGGAAGAGCCATATTTTAAATGAGAAAGATCCTCTTTCCATATAATTCTGAAGAGTGTCTCATAATTAAAAACACTTCATTTTCAGGCTGAGTTTCCCATTACCGTTCTGTGTTAATTAGTGTTAGTTCACGCATGAGCTGTTTTGAGCTGAGCATTGCTACTACTGGACACTTGGCTTTGTTTTCAGGAGACGGTGTATGCTGGCTGGCTGAGCTTGCTTCAGGAAGAGAAGCCTGACATACCTGACCACACTACTGGGAAACAAAGTAAGAATTTTAATAAGGCTTTCAGGCACTGCAGAAGTCCCTGAGTAGACTAAGTCAATTCAAGATACTTCAGTAATAAATTTTCTTAGATGGTGTCCATAAATAAAGGAGAAATTTCTGGTAATCAATCAGACATTATTTTCTTTTAATAATAAATGCTAATAAATAAAAAGAGAAAAGACATCTCACTTTGCACTCTGTCATGGATGCATAGAACCAAGGAGTGAGGGTTTAATACAAATTCTGTTAGAATCAAAATGTGTTTGGGAACTTGCCCTAAAGAAGAAGTTTAACTGAAACAGAGGGCAGAAATCTTTCCCATCTTTATGGATTATTTGGTTATGAGTTAATTACAGCCCTTTCTTCTAGGGAGACTCTCATGTACATGGTTTGGCAGGTATATAGTTTCTTGAAACAGCCTTGGGCCTTCTTCCTCTCACATTTGTAGACCTTGGCCAATAAATTTTAAATTACTAGGTGAATTGTGAGAGGTAAGCAAGGAGACAGAATCAAAGTGATCACATGAACCTGATTTTCATGGAAAATCACTACTACATAGTAGTCATTTTCATAAGGAGGCATGTTTTATCTGCTTGTAACATGATACTGTTAGAAGTTGTGGCAGTTTTAGTCTGATGCCTAGGAAATTTTATTTTGGGGGAGTAATTTCAACCTACCACAGCAGTAGAACTTTGGAATGCGATGCTTCTGTTGTGTAACTACACAGTAGAAGAAATTAAACACACAGTTCAATTCAGTCACAATGAAAAAAGCCAAGCCAAACCAAACACAACACCTAAAATCCCCCAACCCACCTTACATTCCTTAAAGGAGAATGTTAAAGGGCATAAAAGAGAAACAGGAAGTAGTAATCTTAAGTAATATTAGTTAATTGTTGCTCATTAAAGGAAAGGCTGCTGTCATCTTAAAACACTCTGTTGCAGTAAAGCTAAGGAAATACATCTGAGAAAAAGAAGGGCAGATAAAGCAAAATGAAAAGATAGAATGAAATCTTACCTTACCGAAAAAGCAGAACCATGAAATATGCCTCCTGCAGGCAATTATAAAAATGCTGTAGGGCTCATGGTTTCCTTGGTATCTAGGTAGAAAAGTGGGTAACCATCAGGCTTTCTTTTTTTTTTCCCAATGGATTTGAAAAACATCCAGATGCCTGTCAGCCCTTTGATCAGTCTGGATAATTTACACTGACTATTCTGTGTTCCCAGCCAGGCTCTTTCACAGTGCATTGCTAACCACCTATTGTTGTTAATAACACTGGTACCTTTTGCTGTCTGCATTTAACACTGAAGAAAGCAACACTTGGTTAAGGAGACTGATCCCTCTCATGCAGTACTAGCAGTCTTACTGTTTTTTTAAATTAATACAATGCAGGGAATACAGTGACTTGGGACAACCCTTGGGGGCATCTGCATTGTAGAGACAGCCTATGAAGACACAGTCAAGCCAGCTTTAAAATATTAGAAACTCCCTAGACAAGTACAGAGCTGAGTGTGGATGCAAAGCTCACCCAGGGAACTCAGCACATACTCCTGTAGCATTCCTCCAGCTGATTAGAACAAAGCAGGTTTGGGCAGGCCTACTGCAGCCCTTGCAGCTGGTATCTTTCTCAGTGCTGGTGCTTAACAAGTTTGCTGAACTATTTCCTTATGTGTTCTCCTGCTCATTGGACAACCAGAAAGAAAACAATTTCCTTCTGCAGAAAAGCTTTGTACCTTTACTTTGTTAGTTTGCATATGGTGCTATCTGGGGTTCACTAGGAAGACTTTCCTAGCTTATGTTAAGAGGAGTGATAAAAACCATGTGTTTTACTAAACTGTAAAGGCTTGTATTTAAACACTAGGTTCAGCTACTTCAGCTGTTAACCAAAATCAGTTGTTAAGTTTTATCATCTCTGCTCTGAATTAGTCCAATGCACATGCCCATCTCTTCTTGCAGCATAGAAGGCAAATTTGAGTTTCAGCAGATTTTTTTCCCCACTGTATAGTAGTAGTAAGTTACCTACTGTGGCATTTAAGCAACTTTCACAGGGAAAAAAAATTCAATTTTGGTAAACTAAGCCATCAGGTTGCCCTTACCTGCCAGGCAAAGAATTTACAAACTAGTCAGGCCAGTTTAAGCCTCTCTGTGTCCTTACCTCTAGAAAGAACAACATAGGTCTGAACACCAGCAGAATTTGAGGCCTTTTGGCCTAGTCAGAGAGGATTCTCATGCTGCTCCTCAAGGCACTCAGAAAGCAATCAAAAAATGGGAGAGTTTAAAATGATAGATTTTATACTTCACTGGAACCTAATAACCAATAAATCAACTTTGTCATTCTCTGGCTATCTACTGAGACATCCTCAAGCTCTAAAATGCAATTAAAGTGCATTTTGTCATTATCTAAAAGCCATTACCTCACTGCAGACTTGATCATTACAGCCTTGGACTCAAGTCCCTCAGAAATAGGAATCAGTGCTCAAGACCAAAGACATGTCACTCCACAACATGTCATGAGGCTGTTACAAGTAACCACACTTCGAATCTTGCAGTGGAACATCTTGTAATTCACACTGAGTTAACCCAAATGTCAGTTCCAAAACCTAAATGAATGCTTTCCGCAGCCACACGGTGAATTGCAGCACGATGAATTGCACTGGGAGAGCATCAACAAAATATACTTGAAAGTTGCACTGTCCTTGCCTAGATACAGCCATTGCTGGTGAAGTGAATACTCTCCATTGTTTCCAATTTAGGATGCCACTGAAAGGAAGGATGAAGAGGGACACTTTATTTGGGATTGTAGTGACAGGATGAAAGGTAATGGTTTCAAACTGAAAGAGGGTAGATTTAGATTAAGTGGAAGAAAGAAATTCTTTACTGAATGTGGTGAGGCGCTGGCACAGGTTGCCCAGAGAAATCGTGAATGCCTCATCCTTGGAAGTGTTCAAAGCCAGGTTGCACAGAGCTTTGAGTAACTTAGTCTAGTGGGGTGTCCCTGCCCATGGCAGGGGGCTTAAAAGTAGAAGGTCCTATCCAGCCAAACCATCCTATGACTATAATTCTAAGTTAATTATGTAGGATCTGTCCACTACAATCAAATTGAAACAACAGAAGACCTAGTATGAGGACTAGTGCATTGCACATTCAGAAAAGTACGCTATTGGCAAGCTGTAATAGATTAAGTGGAGATGAAGCCTTGGTTCCACTGAGATAATCAAGATTTTTTTGTGGTGGTTATTGGTGGTATCAGCGGAGTTGACATTTTACAATACCAATATTTCACAAATAAAGTTCAAATTTTTAGTTCACCCTGATGTGTTACAATTCCTATTATCTCCTTTCTCAAAAAGAGCTTTACCAAAGTGATTATTGATATGTCACAAGGTGAAGAAGCAAAGGCATAGAAGGAATTAATTTCTTAGTTCCTTGTTCAGAAAAGTGAATGTGGAAGTGGAGCACTCTTGTGTGTGAAGTCACACAGCCAAGCCTTTACGGCTTTGTCAAAATAGACACAAATCTCCTTATTTGCACAACCCTGTTCTCATCTCAACACAATTATCATCATCATGAATCGTGATCCCTTCTCAACACACCAATAGTTTGCATTTTT
This sequence comes from Dryobates pubescens, assembly GCF_014839835.1. Taxonomy (NCBI): domain Eukaryota; kingdom Metazoa; phylum Chordata; class Aves; order Piciformes; family Picidae; genus Dryobates; species Dryobates pubescens. The sequence goes on along the minus strand of NC_071624.1, from coordinate 3,330,729 downwards.
AAAGCTTTTTTTGGTTTTGTTTTAAACCCAGGGCAGAAGTGTGCATTCATTATCACTGGTATTAGTATTGCTAGTATTGGCATGTCAGTATCTGCTGCTAGAGGTGATATACATTGTGAAAGCTCAGATATCATCAGAGAAGATTTAATTGTGGAGGAACAGCTGCTTCAAACATGCTCCCACAGTGCAGTAAGTGGCGTGCAAGAACGCTGTGCAGAGCTGACTAGGGAACTTTTTGTTCCCCCTTCAGTTCTAGTTTAGTGACTTTGGTAAAACCAGTTATTAAAAGGGAAGGTAGGGAATGTTCTTAAATGAGTCATGTTTGTTCTATGACTGTCAGACTACATCTGTAACTGGTTCAGTAGCTCTATTCAACTGGTGAGGTCATTCCCACATAGCACATGACACAGGGAACCTTTGTATAGACAGCTTCAGGTAACATGCTTCATACTGGCTCCTGACTGAGTTCTGTGAAGGGATCCACAGGTACTTTGCACATTGATGTGGTATTTCCTAATGCTTGCAAGAATACAAGAAAAACTTACATGAGAAACTTGGAGCCTTTCATTCTAAGACAAAGATCTATTTATATTATATACTTGCACTTTAAACAAGAACTGAAAGACTTTGTTAAGAACAAATGAAACAAATGTAATCAGTAACCTGGAGCAACAGCAAAACAAAGAATGCCAGTATGCAGGAGGCAGCCCTGGAAGCATCAGGTCAATACAAAGATGTTGATGGCTTAGTCAGTGTGCAGTTGTTGTGACTAGACACAAACCTTCTGATTTCTGTTTTTCACACAGAAAGTGAGGAACATAAGAGTTACATGAAATTACAAAGAACAGTGTTTCATTGAGCACTATGAAACAGAGAACAGGTGGGATAAAGCAGAGTGAGAGAATGAGGCAGTGCCAAAGCCACAAAGAAAAATGCCATTAAATTTGAGAATGCTGAAGGAATTTGAAGCCCAGGCTAAGGCAACTGATGTACAGGAGACCAAAAGGATCTGAAAACCTATTAAAATGCATACCGGTCACAGCAGAATGACTAAGGGATGGACAGTGCAATTCAATTTAATCTCAACCAAATTTAAATCAGAGTCTGACATTGTTTGTTAGTCTGTGTTGACATCACTTGTGAAATAAATTCACTAAAACCAATATGGTGACTGACAGTGCCCATGCTGTCACAGCACCATGCCACCTGTGTCAGCTGCCACTCCTGGCCAGCTAAAATCTGAAAACATGACGTTATTTTTCTCTTTTCCCCTCCTTCCATTAAGTCAGTTTTAAAAAGCAAGAGAAGATTTCTCTTTCAATATCTATTTATTTATTTAAAAGAAAAGACAGTTTAGAAGACAACATGCTTTCTGGCACTGCACTCTTGTCAACACATTTTAAGGAAAGGAGACCAGTTCTGCAATCTCTACCAAAACTCCAACAGACTCTGCTATGGTCTGCAAAGAGAAAACAATCAGGAGTAGAAGGTGCTAGTTTGGGTGGGTTGAGGCTTGATTCCTCCCTTATGTCTGCATCAAATAGGAGCAGAGAGGTTGTATATTGCAGGACTGTCTTTTAATGATTATGTGCCTTTTTGCTCCTTCTGTTTTTCAGATATGATATAAGCATGATGTCTTGTACAGCTATACAAGGCTGAAGAAGAGTTCATACTGCACTAAATCATGTAATCTAACTGCCCAAACTCCGTTTTTTAAATAAAATTCAGACACAGGGATACCTGTAAGACAGTGCTGTCCTAATGGCATCAGAAGACACTATGTGAGAGCAGGTAAGTTTACAAATAGCCAAAGGAAGCTCACAATGAGCATAGCACCACTGAAATCCATGAGTACTCCTTCTATAGCCAGCTGCTTTCTCACTCCATAGGGCTTCATGTCCTAGGCTCAGCTGCAGAAGAAATGTACCCTTCATCTAGATTAAATGTACTTCTTCATCTAGATTAAAAACAGGCCTTGTGAAAACTGCTTTCGCCTACAGATTTCCAGAGTTCCTTTCTCATCAGCCAAGACTCCTACTGTATTTTTTCCATCTAGCTGCCAACCCTAGGCATCTCAAAAATAATAGCATTTTCAACTGGTATTTGCCTTCAAAGAGAATAGAGATGTCTGAGCCAAGAGTTTTGCTTTGGGTGTATTAAACGTCTCAGGAAAATCCATTCAAACTTCAAGAATTTTGAGTGAAACAGGGCTGAAATGAAACTATTAGTTGATTGCCTACTGTACGCAGTGTCTTAGGTCACCTAGCTATTATCGGCCTAGTCAGTGCAGGTAACAATTTGGATCAAATTAATCCTTGGGGATATTGCTCACTATCATTCCACCAATGAGAATTTTATTGGTCCTGAACTATAGGAGAAAGGGAAAGAGATTTTTTAGAAGGAAGGGGTGTAAAACTGAATTATTAGGATGACTGCCATGGGGGTGTGAAGGTTAATAATACAGTTGTGAAAAATACTGATATGGTAGGAGGATACATAGAATACATAGAATACATAGAATAAACCAGGTTGGAAGAGACCTTCAAGATCATCGCGTCCAACCCATCACCAATCCAACACCGCCCAAGCAACTAACCCACAGCACCAAGCACCCTGTCAAGTCTTCTCCTAAAAACCTCCAGTGATGGCGACTCCACCACCTCCCCAGGCAGCCCATTCCAATGTGCAATCACTCTTTCTGTATAGAACTTTTTTCTAACATCCAGCCTGAACCTCCCCTGGCGCAGCCTGAGACTGTGTCCTCTTGTTCTGGTACTGCTTGCCTGGGAGAAGAGACCAACATCTGTCTGTCTACAACCTCCCTTCAGGTAGTTGTAGAGAGTAATAAGGTCACCCCTGAGTCTCCTCTTCTCCAGGCTAAGCAACCCCAGCTCCCTCAGCCTCTCCTCGTAGGGCTTATGTTCCAAACCCCTCACCAACTTTGTTGCTCTTCTCTGGACTCGTTCCAGCAAGTCAACAGCCTTCCTAAACTGAGGGGCCCAGAACTGGACACAGTACTCGAGGTGCGGCCTAACCAGTGCAGTGTACAGGGGCAGAATGACCTCCCTGCTCCTGCTGGCCACACTGTTCCTGATGCAGGCCAGGATGCCATTGGCCCTCTTAGCTGCCTGGGCACACTGCAGGCTCATGTTCAGTCTACCGTCGACCAGCACCCCCAGGTCCCTCTCAGCCTGACTGCTCTCCAGCCACTCTGACCCCAGCCTGTAGCTCTGCATGGGGTTGCTGTGGCCAATGTGCAGAACCCGGCACTTGGATGTGTTCAATCTCATGCCGTTGGACTCTGCCCAACTGCCCAGCCTGTCGAGGTCCCTCTGCAGAGCCTCTCTACCCTCCAGCAGATCAACTCCTGCGCCCAGCTTGGTGTCGTCAGCAAATTTACTGATGATGGACTCGATGCCCTCGTCCAGATCATCAATAAAGATGTTAAAGAGCATGGGGCCCAGTACTGATCCCTGGGGCACACCACTGGTGACTGGCTGCCAGCTGGATGTGGCACCATTCACTACCACTCTCTGGGCTCGGCCCTCCAGCCAGTTCCTAACCCATCGCAGTGTGGTCCCATCCAAGCCATGGGCTGACAGCTTGGCCAGGAGCTTGCTATGGGGAACGGTGTCAAAGGCCTTGCTGAGGTCCAGGTAGACTACATCCACAGGCCTCCCCACATCCACCAGGCGGGTCACCTGATCATAGAAGGAGATCAGGTTGGTCAGGCAGGACCTGCCCTTCCTAAACCCATGCTGGCTGGGCCTGATCCCTTGGCCATCCTCTAAGTGTTGTGTGATTGCACTCAGGATGACCTGCTCCATAATCTTTCCTGGTACTGAGGTCAGGCTGACAGGCCTGTAATTCCCTGGCTCATCCAACCGGCCCTTCTTGTGGATGGGTACCACGTTGGCCAGCTTCCAGTCAGCTGGGATCTCTCCAGTGAGCCAGGACTGATGAAAAATAATGGAGAGTGGTTTGGCCAGCTCATCTGCCAGCTCTCTCAGCACCCTAGGATGGATCCCATCTGGTCCCATGGACTTGTGGGGATCCAAGCTGCTGAGGAGAGCTCCTATCACTTGCTCATGGAACAAAGGGAAACCATGCAGCTCCCTGGCTCCCTCTGCCAGTTCTGCAGGCCAGCTGTCTGGTAGACGTTCTTTCCAGGTAGTAAAAACTGAGGTAAAGAAGGTGTTAAGTACCTCTGCCTTTTCCTCATCCTGTGTTACAACATTTCCTTCTATGTCAACCAAGGAGTGGAGGTTGTCCCTGCCCTTCCTCTTGCTATTAATATATTTATAGAAGGACTTTTTGTTGTCCTTCACATCAGAGGCCAGTTTAAGTTCCAAATATGCTTTTGCCTCCCTAATTTTCCTCCTACATGCCCTAGCAACCTCTTTAAACGTTCCATGGGTTGCCTCACCTTTCTTCCAAAGATGATACACCCTCTTTTTTTCCCTTAGTTCAATTAAAAGTTCATTACACAGCCAGGCTGGCCGTCTGCCCCGGCGGCTCCTCTTCCGGCACATTGGCACAGCCTGCTCCTGAGCCTTCATCAGCTCTTTCTTGAAGCAGGTCCAGCCCTCCTGGACCCCTTTATTTTTAAGGGCTTTCTCCCAAGGAACCCTCTGAATTGTTTCCTTGAGCAACCTGAAGTCCGCCCTCCGGAAGTCCAGAGTGGAGGTCTTCTTGCTGGCCCTCTTAGCTTGACTGAATACTGAAAATTCTATTATTTCATGGTCACTGGCCCCTAAACAGCCTCCGACCACCACATCACCCACCAGCCCTTCCCTGTTGGTGAAGAGGAGGTCAAGCAAAGCCTTGCCCCTGGTAGGCTCACGCAGCACCTGGGATAAGAAGCTGTCCTCCATGCAGTCTAAGAATGTTTCCAGTTTCTTTAATACAGACAACAAAACATTTATGCCTCCACATGCAGCATCCTGCAAGCTTTTGCTTTGCCTGTCTGGTCATAAATGGAGGAAGTAGCAACTGTGCAGAGATGGACTGTCAGGATGATTGAGGAATAAAAATACCAACCAAAATGGCAAGAAATGTACATAGTTCTCAGATAGCAACCAGGAGATTAGAAAGAGTTTCTAGACAGCTCTGGAAATAGCTTTCAGATTGAGCTTTCTAGAGGACTGAAGGGGGCCAAGGGTGCAGCCTCAAATGATGCTGATAAGCAGGTGAAAGGATGGCAAAACTAATCCAGACAGTTCCTGGTGATAAAAAAAAACTGAGCTTTGTCACTGAAACTTGTAGGTGTCTCCAAAATAATTTGAAGGGAGATGCAATTGGTATTTGCAGTGCAATGTATACATTTTGGTAACTCTGTATTTCAAGGCTTCCTTTGTCTAGAAAACTCTATAAAATGGGTTTACTTTCCCAGCTCCTTAAACACTATTAACCCCACTGTTGCTTATGCCACTGCAGTTTCAGATGCTTGTTTTCTGCATCCTACTCACAGTTAAGCTAAGTCAATGGATTTTGAGCTGAGAAAAAGAACTCCTCTCCACCCCGCTGATCATTTGACAGAATGAGAATTTGCAGTTTTCTCTCCTCTGTAGCTTTCTTGGATCATCAGGAAGGAAGTTTAACAAGACATAGTGCAGGGCTATATAATGATGGTGACACCCTTGATCTCTCTAGCTCTTTCAGTGCACTGCCATTTTGGCTTACTACAGGTAACTATTGCTACATGTCCCAGAGAACTACATGGTATGGTACTGAGAAGTCTTTGTGGACTCCTGGTGAAGTTGGACTATGGAGCAGGTGTTCTCTAGGCCAACACAGAGAATATGTAAATAACATGGTGCTGTATTGTATATCTGCCAGCAAAAAGAACAACTTGCCAGTTATCAGATAAGTACTACAAGAGTAATTATCAAATCCACCGACGACATTCCACAGAGTAAAGCTGTGTTATAGCCAACAGAAGTCAGAAAAGCCAGGCCTACTTGCCTTTGTAAAGCAGTTCAGCTAACAGCTGTTAAATTAGACTGGATGCTAAGGGAGAAGGCAAGATTGGTTTTTTTCTGCAAAATTATTCAAAAAGTTCCCTTAGATTCATAATAATTCAGTCCATTTGGTACCAGTAAATTCCCGTAATAAAATGTATATAAAGTCTATCACATCATGGTAGAAGCTTTTGATGATGGCTGCCAGAATCACATGTGTGTTACAAGGTTATGTTGCCCTACATCTGAAACACCTGAGGAAGCAAAAAAAGAGGTGGTTTGGTGATAGTCATCATCACTACCTACCTCTCTCTCATCCAGAGCTCTAGTAGTCTCAAGATCACCTGCTTTTCCTCTCAGATTGCAGTTCTGGCCATCCTTAGTCATGTGAGTGGGGTTTTTTTGTTTGGTTGGTTTGGTTTTGTTGTTGTTTTCCCTAATCTTTCTCTTCTTTTTTCTTTTCTTTTTAATTCTAGATCTGTCAGGAATACTTTAAGTGATCTTGTTCATTCAGTTACCTCTGTGCACTTCAGCTCACAAAGCATATAGACAATCACTTCAAATTTTGATTTGTCTTTGAACTATCTTCTACTGACTTTCCAAAGCATATGCAAATCCCAGAGCTCTTCACTTAATAACTTATATATATAACTTAATATATAACTTAATAACCCCTAAAAAGCAGTCCTTCCTTTGGTTCCTGAACTTTCATGAATGATGCAAATCTGCTGTCTGAACAGCATGCAAAAGAATTACATATTTTTCATGTAATCTTACTGACTTTGCCATATCCACTTAACCTCTCCATTACATTACATATTATTTCATCTTAATTTGGTTTTATCATTTGCTAGAATGCCTTGTAAGATTGAAAGTCAGAAATTGGAACATTTTGTTTCAACAAAGCTCTGCTACCTACGTAACCTAACTACAGGAGTGTTAATGGATTATTAGCCCATAGTACTCTTTTAATTTTTAGCATAAGCTTCATTTAGCCTTTGATCATTTTCCTGTGTTCTTCAGTACCACATTCATATGGTACTCACTTTGTCCTTATTTGCTATTTCATGTAGACCAGAACATGCACTGCATCAAATCAATGGTTGCTTTTTCCTAGCTCCTCCTTATAGACTCTAACTTCTCTCCGTTTTTTGCCAAGTATGTTAAGAGTTACCAAGGAAAAACCTATAGTTCTACTAAAAAAAATCACTGTCATACAAGAAAGCATTACCTGGTTTTGGTGTGCTTGGGTAGGGACAAGCAGTGCTGTGCCTTTTAGATGGATTGACTTGATTTGCAGCAAGATTAGAAGAGCTGTTGAATAACATCTCATATGTGTGAAGGCAAAGAGCTACCCAGGAGTTACTGTGATGCTTATCTATTTAAAAATGTAGGTATGGTCACCAGGAAGGGGAGAAAAGCAGGTTCCAACTCTCATCCCTTCAAGAAGCTTACTTACTCATTAGAAATAATGATGGCAACAGTTGACTGTGCCCTATTAAGCCATCACACTACAAACCAGCTTCAGCTGTTTCAAGGTGGAAGATGACCCTGCAAGTGTCTGCATCCATCTCAGAGAATCCTTATTTCTTCATTTAAAAATGTGTCCAAAGTACATGAGGTCTGCAAACTAACAGTGTCTCATGCCAATGAGTTCCCTGAGTTAACTGTGCCCTATTAAAAGGAAAACATATGGTACCACTAACAAAGTCAAGGATAAAGTCAAGCACGCTAACCCCATTCTGCCATCTGCTCCTTTTCACAGTTCTTTAATGGCTGTATCACTGTCTCCCCTCCCCTTTTTGTCCAGAGTTCATTATTGTTTATCCAATAGAAGTGTGGGGTGTGGGTTTTTTTCTTTTCTTTTCTGCTAGACTTAACATATAAAAACTCAGTGTGAACTAGAAAATCTTTATTTCCAACAGTCTTTAGCACTTAACACAGGGAATGAAAGCTGAAGGTGCTTGACTGTCCTGAAATTGTGTGTGTTTGGAACAGAAATGATACAAAACCCAAATTCTTAAAACAAGGTTTATTGGCACAAACATACATGGTACAAATGTCTACAATATTCTTGGAAAATATGTTCACCACTCAAAAAAAAAAAAAAAATCACTGTCAACACCAAAGTACAGTAATATCAAACTTTGTAAGTCATCACAATTTTAGCATCAAAATGCATGCATCCATTTATAAATGGAATCCCACTGACCTCCAGGTAAAGCACTTTAAGAAATTTCCTGGTCTCCACAACGTTTTTTTTCCTCCCCAGGTAACTCTAATAGGATGCAAACAGAATGCTTTCTGCAGAGGCACAAATCACAATTTCTTGCTCAGCACAGCTGAGTCTATGAGGGCAGAGATGCTGTCCTCAGCACAGGTTTTCAGATCCTTCCCAAGTTCGTTACTGCACTGCCTAACACTCTTTTGTGGCCTCTAAAAGCACACAATTACAGATCTGGTCTGGAGTTTAGTTTTTAAAAGGGCAACTGAAAACCGATTCCTGGTTTTTTCCTGTTAGAGGAAGTAAAGCTTGAATAACTAAAAGGAAAGTGGTAGAAGAAAGGTGTTTGTTTTGCATTGCCATTCTGGCAGCATTTGAAAGAGGGGTGACATTGCTAAGGTGACTTGCCAGGAGAAACAATAATCTCAGTAAATCTTCTTTCTTTGGTGTCAGTCTAGTAACTTAGTAGCAAATCAGGTTTTTGTCACTGACCTCATACAGTGCAGAATGAGACTTTACCAGATGTCCTGAATTTGATCCTGTGCCTACTCTCAACTTCAGTGTCAGAGGTACAGGCTTGACATACACAGAGGGAAGAGAATGCATTGGCAACCTTAGTGTTATCAGATCTGGCTTAGCCCAATGTAAATGAGGAAAAAAGAAAAGTTTTTGATATCAGTAAAAGCTCTTTGAAACTTGGGGGATTACACTTACTTCCACTAGATCTGAATTTGACTGTAATCAGATCAATGCATGCAAAAACTAATTAAAAAATAAAATAACGGGCAAAAACATACAACACACAGACACAGGTAAGTGCAGCGTTGGTAGAGCAGAGAATAATTCACTGTGAAGTAACCAGCCTTGGAGCTTTTCAAAACTCATCAAGACAAACCCTGTGCAACCTGATCCAAGCACAAAGGTGGCCCTGCTTTGGGCAGAGGATTGGACTAGATAAACCTCAAGGGTCCTTTCCAACCTAATTTTTCCATCATTCAAAGGAAAGGTTTTTCCTCTCCTGAATTAGAGCATGGCACAGATTCCATATTAGACCTGGATTTAGTAAAGACAAATGGGGGGGCTGTTGTCTGAAACAGAAATTCTCAGTATGCTTAAGCACATGCTGAAGTTGCTTCCAGAACAGGGCATGCTTTGCTCTTCACTCTGGGCTGGAGAGCAGGAAGTACTCAACTATCTGTCCATTTTAAGTTTACAGTGCTGAACTGAATAGCACCTCCAGAAGCTGATTTTCTGTGTTAAGACTCAAGCACAAGTCATTAAGAAAAAAATACTAATTAGCTGGCTACAAACTAATTTCCTGCAATGACTAAAACAAGTTTATAATAAGAGTTCATTTGTTGCCACTAAGAGAACTTTTTATGCTGCCAAACAAGATTGCTCACCATAGATACTGGCTGTGTTTCATCTCTTTCATACTTGGAAATCTCACCCAAATGGCAAATGCTTGTCTGCATGCATAAGCACTTTATTTGGAAAGGGGGAAGAAAAAAAGAATAGTTGTCAAATAAAAATTTAACCTCTACAACAGTTGGTGTTTCCCCCTCAAAATGCAACAGACAAAGGATGTTTTTAAGCTCCTCTCTGGAGTAGGAGGTACTAAATTCTAGCCTTTCAGTGGTGCTGATACACATAATGTGACTAATATTTTACTATGCATGTGGCCAGAGGAGGGAGGACTTTTCATTTACATGACAAAGTAATAACCTTTTTCATTACAATAGGGGGCTATCAGTAACATTTTATTGTGCTGACCTGTGAGCGTGTCTTAGTTACCTTAGCATTTTATTCTAAATCTGTGGGGGAAAAAAACAAATGAAACATAGATTGAAATTAGAATTTTGAATTAGAAAAAAATACTCTTTCATCAATAAATGAGTTTGAAAGCTAATTATTTGACTACTTGTAGAGTTACTAAATAAGTAATAGCTTAAACAATGCCTAACAGTTAATAGTAATGGTTAAACTGTATACCCATGGCCTGTAGCACACATTTCTACTTTTATTGAGAATCCTTTTTCCCTTTAAGTTTCATGAAAGGCTGAACTTGCATTCTTTAATACCCTGTGGCTTGCTAGTGGCACAGTAGCCATGCTGATCACTGAATTTTCAGGCCCAACCAACACTGCAGTGACTAACAGAGAAACTGTTGCAACCTTTCAGGTCATTACTGTAAGTGTTAGCTGAAGTTCTGAAAACAGTTAGGCACTGTTGCATCTATGAATTTGTGACTGCATTAAATACACTGTCTCAAAGATTTATCTTACAAAGAGGACAACAGCAGCTGTCATTATTTACTCTTACTTTAAACAAACCTGCAGTGTGTCAGGGAGAGAAACTTACTTCAAAGGACAGACTAAAATATTGATACCTCTTAAACTCTTTTTATTACAAAAGCTCAGACCCCCACCATGTGTTCACATACATGACAGGAATACAATGGACTCAGCAAAGTGATTTTTCCATCCTCTGCTTAGACTGTTTTTTTGGAGGACAAGCATAGATACTAGAGTGGAACAAGAGTAAGAAAATAAGCATGAGGTGTCAAAAAATACTTCATTACTTGCAGACTGAAGTGCTATTACACAAAGTGGGTATTCAGCACCTGTCTTTACTGCACCAAGCACTCTGGAGCCCTTGAATGAAGTCCTCAATCACTTCTGTAGCTGACAACAGCATCATGTCTTTGAATGGCATTCCCAAAGGGTGCTCTTTGCAAAAAAATACTAGATCATTCTTACTGCACATATCTCCTGTGTTTACAAGAAAAAAAGGGAAAAGAAGTAAATTTGACTGCCATGTGTCATTTTAAGTATCGGTCCGTATGCACTTCAATGGCTTAGCACTGCTTAATTTTGACATATGAAAGGTGCTTGTATGTATAGCCACTAAAAGGAGCTTACTGAATGGTGGCTGTATTTCACTTAAACCGTTTCCCAGTTTACTACTTTGTCCTTATCACACTATCCTTATTTGCCATTTCCTCTCTTCCATCAAAATTGCTTAAATTACTACTATAATAAATGCCAAATACATTTAATTAAAATTCCAGCATTACAACTGAAGTATCAGCAAAAATGTTGTTGTCTGGCAGTTGGGAGCCATCTTTGATATCACATAACTCTGGACCAGGGGTCTAATCCCATCAGTGGATGCAGGTTTGAGGACAGCGGGATGTTATATAGAGGAAGTTTTGCTCCACTCAGGCTTGCCTCAGCTCTGATTGAGGTGGCATGGCAGAAGGCAGGGAGTCAACTCAGAGGGCAGAAGAACAACCCAAGCCCCAATGTGCTATGGTCCAAATATGCTACACTCCAAAATCAAAAAGGCTTCCTAAGAGAATGAAGAGAGACTTGAAAAATAATGGAGAAGCTAGACGCAGCGGGAAGAGCTGAAGAATGGAGAAGCTTTTTCTTGATTATCTTTGTTGTTCTCTTTCATATTTTCTCTTTAAGTACTTTGCCCTTTCCAACTTACAGCACATGGCTTCTTTGGTTGAATAGAGCGTTACGTATGAACCACAATACGGTATTCATGTTTTAAACCAGCACAGGTTATGATTTTTGCTTTGGAGAGTTAGCAGATGTGATACAGCCATGACAGAATGAGGTTACTGCAGAAATGACTCATTGTTGAATAATCAAGTGTTTACTCCACCAAAATGGCATGTAACCAGACTGCCACAGTTTTTCTTTATTGTAAGATGTAGCTTTCAAATGTCAGTGCATCAGGAAGAAAGGTAAACTCCTTGGGTGGCTCAGATCTCCTTTATGTATGTGTTTAAAGGCAGTCTTCTGGTTCTCAATGGAGAAAACAAGCTACTGAGCACATCAATGGAGGTATACATTAATGAAATAAGGGAAATAAGCTGAAGAGGAAAACAAAATCCCGTCTTGAAGTGGAATAGAGAAGTGTTTCTGAAGGAAACTAGATGAAGAAAGAACCATTGCTGTGAGGTTCTGGTTTGATTGTTTCATACACCCCAGTCTAGTGTCCCTCCTGAAAATAATGTCACTATCTGAGAAATCTTCTGCCAATCATTTCTCCAGATACAATTCATTTTTTTTCAAACTACATTCTCTCCCTTTTTGTTTTTGCTCTTAAAGAACATGATTCTATGGTGCTTGTGCTTTCTGTTGCATGAAACACATGCTCAAATGTATCACCTAAAAAGAGGTGAGAGGGAGAATTGTCTGGAAAATCATCTCACTCTTCTGACTACACAGGAGGCCCAAAGGTTATGATCTGTTATGGCTCTAAAGTTCAAATCAGGGCATGAATCCAGACCAAAGAGACTTTGTTCTCTTCGAGGCCTTTCTCCAATACTCACTGTGTACACTGGGAGCAAGCCCAGTGCCTTATATGGCTACAGTTTTAGCTCTCTTACCTGTTTAAAGGGCAGGAGAAGCAGGGTTGAGACCTAAATTCTGGATCACACCCAAGTGCTCTCTAGTTTCTTTGTCTAACACCATGTGTGATCAAGGCACTATTATAAAAAAACTAATAGATTATGCATTCTCCCACTGAGTGGATAACCTCTCATGGAAGAGAGAAAAACTGTAAGATCATGAAAAGGAGCTGAGCAACATCTGAGCTTCTACAAGATCCTGAAGTTTGAGTCTCTCAGGGTAGTTACACTTCCGAGAAGCAGATGTCAAGCACCATGTTACAGGTATGTTCTAACACAGCTGTCAAGTCATGAACTTGATCTTAAGAGCTAAAATCCATTGTATTCTGACAAGATGCTGCTCAGCTGTTCATAAAGATAGGTGAAGCCTTGTTAGAGGAGCAGTGACAGAAATGAGACACAGAAACACAAGAATGTGAAAAGGTCTTGCTACCCAGACAAAACAGCAGATTGTGGCAGCTCTAATTAGTTCCTTGTACAGTTAATAATGCTCTGTTCTTCCATCAATGTGTTTAAGTCACTTATTGCAGATCCCTATTTAAAAACAACACAGCCAAGTAGTTTATTTGCCTGCACTGTTCCAGGGCTAACCTCATGCAGGTTCCAGTAGAATTAGTGTCAGATATAAAAGTCAAACTGTCTACATTTCTAAATCACTTCTTGTCTTACAGACCCTAGGTTATGTTCAGAATCTTTATCAGATTCTCCCCTCCTCCATCTTATAATATTGGATTATGTTGGAGTCACTGTGCTGTTATGTAATGCTGTCAGGGGAGAATCAGGTCAAGTGCCCTGTTTGGACTTCCACGTTGCTTGCTCCTGCAAGTTCCATGTACCAAGTTGTTTAGGTTTAAAGCCACTCTTATGTTACCATGAGGAGAGCTGAATTACAAGGAAGAAGCTGTAATGCCCAAGCAGGACTTTACTAGCCTGTGGATGCAAGTAACACTTCTTCAACATCAGGAGCTGACGGGCACTCTTTGGCAAGCCAAAAAGCAGCTGTAGTACAAGCACAGACCCAGCTCCTAACCATCCCATTTCAGCTATGCTGCTTATGAGTATCCTGTCATACTGGCATATTTGCTGTACAGCTGTGGCCCAGAAATCAGAGCAAGAGTAAGTGCTTCCTGGAAGGACGGGATATGCAACCCTCGATGCCTAACTCTGGCTAGAACTGTGAAAATCCTTGCTTACTGGCAAAGAAGTCTTCAATTCAGTCCCCAAAATGGCAGTCAGAAAGCAATCATCCTTGTGTCCCCCTAAGAGATTGCTGGGGGGCAGGTGAAAGGAAGCCCTTTTGTGCCTTTTTACCAGCCCAGGGTTAAAGCCTAGGCGGCAGTTAGTGATGAAGAGTAGTAGTTGAAATTCTACTCAGTAATTGAAAATCTAAGCAGTGCTGACTAAACAAGAATAAGTAAACCTTTTCATGGGAAATTTACTGTTACAGGTAGGCAGTTGTAACTGCACATTTTAAATGTAGAGGCAGTGAGTGGAAGGCAATCAATCCTGGCTTCAACACAAATAAGATCTCCAACTGGGCTTATATAGATTGTCCTCTGTACAAGTCCATGTATAGGTGATGATGTTGCACAATCTATGACCCTGAATGGCCCTAAATTACCATCCTCTGCAGAAGCAGCATCAGATCTGTGCATTAGGGAAGGACATAGTTGTTCATGCTTCCTGGGCTGAATTTGAAATGTTACATGCCTTAGCTTACTTATCGCAATCAACCACAGCACAACTAGCAAACATTGAACACCCACAAGCACTCTACATGCAAACAACTTTAAAGGAGTAAAACATTAATTTAGCATATTTCATTAATACACAAGCATTTTACAACCCACTAAAGGCTAAGTTTCTTGTCTAAACTTTTCCTTGCAAATTCTCACCAACATTTAGCAGTCATCCCATCAGTTACTGTTTTAATGGAGAATGAGCACACATTCCACAACCAGCAGTGTCTCTTCTCAACTCTCCCTGAAGTTCCCACTTTGATTATTAACTGGCTTGAGATATGTTAGCTGGAAGGATGCAAAACTTTGCATCCTTATAGCAGTGTCATTTAGAAACTGCATCTTTGTCACTAGAGGATTCCCCCATTGATGTGTTTTTGCAGCCATATCAGCATAGTCAGATTAGATGGTGATAGGAGAAGGCATTGGGTATGTGAAGGATCTGTATCAACATAAAACCTTAGTGATTGTACCACCTCCAGTGAGATCTCATCTCATGGGTCTTTTCAGCATTCTTGTAGAGGAGCCCTGTGAGGATGGGATATGAGCAGCAGGGTCTCACTCTTAGGAAATAATTCTTTCATACCAGCCAGATATCTTAGTAGTTTAAAAGGGGTCCTGAATTTGGACAGCTTATTCCTTTTCCAGTGAAGGCTCAATTATGTGCAACATTCAGTTGTGGCACCTCCCAGAGTCAAGTCCTTTATAATTTTCTGTCTGGCCCATGGAGATTTTAGAATTGTCTATGTCTGCTCTCAGCTGAAGGACTGAGGTCCGCAGGGCATATTAGGGACTCCAGTAGCACATTAGTAACTTTGAAAATAGTAAGTCACCACTTACTACTTCATGAAATGAAACATTGTGTGTGAGTACAAAGTAGTGAATATATAGAGGGGGAAATGCACTGCTTATTCTCTCTGAAAAATTCTACATAAGCACAGTTTGTATATACATATCCACTGCAACACACTGAGCTGGAGACCATGTCAAGAGAGATGGTCCAGAGTGGGAATCTTTACGCTACTATTGTCACCATGTCCATACTCTCATTAAACTGCAGAGACAAAGAAAGAAAGAAACAAACAAACAAAACCCAAACAAAACCAAACAACACAAAACCAAAAGAAATTTATTTAGTTTTAAAATCCTATTAATCATTCTTGGAAACTCTGCTGGCATTATCCTTAAAAGACCCTTTCAGAATTTCCTGGCTTAACATTTGATAATTCTTTTTAAGTTTGGTCAACTGTGGTTAAGTTATTCAGTGCTTAAAATAGAGGAAAATAAATAAATAAATAAATACAAGGAATTCAACATTTGGGAGAAGCCCTATGACAATAACATGCAAGAACTTTCAAACAGCAATATATAATTTCTCTTAGTTACATAAGATGTTGGTTTAAAGTAATCAAGCACGAAAATATCTCGGATGAGCGCTTTAAAAAGACAACACTATAATTTATGAACTATATACACACACACAAATAAAATACTTTAAAAGCCTGTTAACACCAACACTCTGGATCAGTGCTTCTTTGCCTTCCTCTTCTCCAGGAAAGCTTTGCTAGGCACCCTTCCCTCTCTCAGCCTCTCTCTACTGTTCCCTCTGTTTACCCACATCATCATCTTCTTGATTTTGAATGATCCTCACTGTGGGGATCATTTCTGCAAAGTGGTGCAGAGGTAGCTTCCTACAGTTGTGCTGGGAAGCCACAAACATCACCAAAGTTGTTCATGTGCTTTAAGTCAGGGCCATCAATATTGGAGACTGGAGTTTCAAGAATGACAAACAGTGCCTTGACTTTTTGGAAAGAGTCTGGATCTTGGCCATACATGATGCTTGCATCACCCTTCCTGCATTTAACCTGGCTTTTTAAAGATTGTTCTAGCTAATGCTTTTTCAGTTGTACAGTTTTCTTTCTGGTTTTCATATTGAGGCTATTCTGTTTGTACAGAGTACCCCATAAGGAAAAAATTTCTATCCACATAAGATGCTAATCCAGTTCTATTTATTTTCTGCAGGCAATGTTTGTAGACTTGAATACTACAGCTAAGAATAAAAAAATATCTGTGCTAGGTGTTGAAGTTTAAATGTCTTACACAAATATTGTGGGTACCACTCTCTTCCATGGGCGCAGCAGATACTACCTCAAAAAGTTACAATTAACAGTGGATTTTTCCATCCAACTTTACGCACTCAGAATGAGAATTCCAGCCCTAATATTTGCTTCAACCTTAGGTTTGGGTCCAATCCACCTGACAGTGTCCCTTTAAGCAGGAGCTTCCCCATAACTGCATTCTCTTATTCCAAGATGTTTAGGATGCTTTTCATATACTACAGTTTCTGAAGGTCAGTGCGTACACATTTTAAGACACGGTGATAAGACAGTGTATGGAACTACTTGGCAGTATTTAGCTGGTACAGTTTCTCGTGGAAACAACAGAATTCCAAAACACACCACACTGAATGCATATGGGTTATTACAAGCAAAAATCCCACGAGATTGGGAATTAAAAAGCGGAGTTCAACAAAGGAACACTGATATCATTGGTCAATATGAACAAAGTTGTGCCAAGTCTTCCTTCTTTGCTTTTTCAAGTGGAGAAATAAACTGGGGAAGGAAGCAGAAAGGGGAAAAAAGGGGGAGGGGGGGAGGAGAAGACAAAAACCAGCAGTTATTGCAGAGTTACTGTTGTACTTAAGCTCACAAAGCACATGCTGTCACAGAATGGCAAACACTTTTAATATATCTTCACTGAAAAAACATGAGATGCTTTGCACACAGTACACTTTCCTACCTGAAATAAGAATACCCTCCTGTATTAAAGGAGGGGGAACTGGGGTGCAAAACCAAGAGATTTTGGCTCAAAGCAGAGAAGGGGCAAGGACTGGTGGTCATGTTAGCCACCATCCCCAGCTCTAGCGATGCCTGCATTCCCACATGTTTTAACTCTTTCTTCAGCAGGGAGACAGCCTGCTTTTCCAGAGCCCCACTACCAGGATAGCAGGAGCCTGCCTTGGGCCACTGCACCACCCCATGGTAGCTTGTTACTGTGAGGACCTACCCAATTTATCTCCTATAGCCGCCCCAGCATGAGTTGATCGGATTCAAATCAGTGACTGAAGACACCGTACAGTCCTTGCCTGTGACAGCACTTGAACACTTGCTGTCAACAGGACTTAAACATCTACTTGAGCGCTACTATAAATAAATACATCATTAAGTTAAATACGTGGGGTCCTTCCTGAAGTTGCAACCTTTAACAGAAGCATCAAATAGACTGAAAAAAATAATAAAATAATAAAAGATCCAGATGTTAAAAACATTTAAATCTCACTAAGCTTTAATCTCACATTTAAATGTTTAAATCTCACTAGATCACTAAGCAAGATCTCACTATGGTGAGCCATGACACAAGTTTGATGATGTGACAGTCAAGTTTCTGATTAAATATCCTGAAACCAACCATCACACCTGCTATGTCTGTTTCCAAATATACCAGGACAGGCATCCAGCAGGCTGGGAAACATCAGATGATTGACTTGATGATCTTTGAGGTCTTTTCCAACCAAAACAATTCTATGATTATTACTAATCATTTCAGCCTTAACTTCTAAGGAGAAGTTACAGGCTATCTCATCTGCTTTTCCCTTTCTTGTTAAGATACACATAGTGCTCATTGATACATATATGCAGAGCAATCCATTCAGTGGCTGCACGTCTGGCTGCCCAGGTTGCTGCACCAAAATGCAGAACAGAGGGCTGGCTTTCCCTTGAAGCCACTTGCTTTGAGTACCCAGTTAATATAGTTAATTAATATCTAGCCATTTCCCATTCTTGCCCTATCAGTGTTACGAAACCCTAGAATTATTCTGGGTTACTCTGATGCCAGCATTCATAAAACTAATAAGCCGCCACATGTATCTCAATCCCTTTAGTCATGTTTACAGGTGATTCTGTAAGCCTCCTTTGCAGAAGCCACAGAACGAAATGGAAACATGCAGACAAGGCATGTAATTTGAGAGCTGGGGAATTAATTCACATCCATAATCTGGCTCCTGGTGAATCTCTTCTAGGTTACTGGCTGGATTAATGCAATGTTACAGTTATGTCACATAATGCCTGTTGCTAACAGAGGTTACATAAATGAAATGTTTGGTTCCTGTCATTACAAGATACCTGGCTCCCAAACAGCATGACAGCTATTATTCATTCATATGTTATCTTTCCTGTGACAAATGTGTGCAATGAGGCAATCTTTGGAGGCAAGGATTCGGTGAGACTTTGGGCATTTTTTTAACAATACTTAGGTACTCAGAATGCAAAGGGATTTTCCAAAGCACCAACATTTCCAGTTGTAGCTGGTTTGGTGGGAACCAGGCACCTACACTCATTAAAAAAATTCATCAGATGCTTGTTTGCTGGGGAGGTTTTACCCTCTTTTCATAGGCATGATTCAAATGTTACTGTTCTCACTAGAAAACACCAGGACCATGGCACTGATTGTAAAGAAAGGAAGATATCTGAGACTGCATAAAAATGTATAGAAAGAGAAAAAGGGAGAATCTTTAATCCTAGGGGAAGTTATGTAACATGCAAGTGTAAAATATATTAAATACCAACAAATTCCATCTATATAGTTGTCCAGAGAGTTTGCAGTAATTCTCAGTACAGCAGCATGACACTAGAAGGGCAATTTGACAAATTAAACAGTTTAAAGATTTCAGAGCCACCTTTTATTTTGGTGTTTTTTTTTTTTTTTCCCCCAATACATAAGCACTTGTAAGTCACAGAGCTACTGAGATCATAAACAAAAGAGAAAATTAATTACTCACTTATAATTATAATGAGAATGACTGCGCATACTACACCGAGGATGATCATCATCTATAAAAAGAAAGTTTTGATGGAAAAAAATAGTCAGGTTTTCACATGAAAGACATTAACCTCTTAGGTGTTTTTTTCTTTTATTTAATGCCTCATTCCTTGCACTTTTAACTGCAGACACATTTCAACAGGCTTGTTAAGGCCCCAGATACACTGTCAGTATTAGGAACAGTTGATCTTCTGCAATAGACATAGCCTCTTGTCAAAGCTAGCAAGTTCTTCCCAATCGACTAAGATGCAGTGACCAACCTTGTCCATTCTCAGCAGGAAAGAAAAGTAAAATTCTGAAGGTGAACAACTTCAGAGGCAATTTGAGTGGCTGCATTCACACATGGCCATGTACCACTTCTTTACTGTGTTTCCATAGCCAGGAAAGAGGCAGCTGGTGATATCTAGAGCCCAGCAGCTATTTGTGCTGGCTTTGTGTACTTTTGCTGTTGAATGACAGAGCCCATGCCTGCTAGTGGAGTTTCCAGCACGTTAGCTGAAAATAGCTCCTTGGAAAGTTGAAGTCTGTTTCCACAGGAACAGATAGATCACATCCAGCTGTGCACAGACCATACCAGAACTGAGTTGTGTGGGGCAGAGGCTCCCACATGAGACTTGCTGAATGCTAACGAGGCCACCCGAGATACTGCAATCTAATTCCCATCATTACCCTATTGAGGGTGGGAAGATTGAAAAACAATAAACAGGGACATGTCAAATGAAGGCCTTCACTCCTCCCTACATATGCCTGGAGAACAGAGACAGCCATTCACTAGCAGGAGATTAATTTTTCCTCTTCTTTTGGGTGTTTGGAAGCCAGGGGAAGGACATGGGGGATTTCTTTGTCAGAGTAAAGCAGGAAGGGACAATGAAGAAAAGAGAATGAGAGTAGGTTTGAAGGTCTAGTGTAGTGTAGGTCATCGTGGTGACTGCAGTCAGCATGAATGAACTGAACTCAAAATCTGTGCCTGTAGATCCCGAAAGCCCTGCTTCCTCACTGTCAGTCAAAGCAACTGGGCAACAGTTAGAAGAGGCCCAGAGGAACTGCATGGCAGAATTTCTCACCTAGATCCACTTTTGCTAAAGTGGTTGTGTATGTAGCTTACCCAGAATATTTTGCCTTGCTTTGCACTTCATAGCACTGTGGATTGAAGAGACAAAGCAAGCAACAGACTGGTGAGAGATACAAGCGGGATTCTCCTTTAGGAACATGTGAATTTATGTGGCTGGAAATGAATGAGCATCAGCAAAAGGTGGTACTGAAGAGAAAGGGAAATGAAGCTGAACTTTTGGCATAGTGTTGAGGTTAGTGATGCATACGTAGAAAGAAGCAAAAGTCTTATATGAATAAAACAAGCTGAAGTTTCTGGGTACAGAAAAAACAAATCCTGATGGGAGATCTGACAAACCAAAGGGAAGTGAAGGTATCTTTGTTAGTGTGAAAGGCTGAGACTTTAATCAACCAGCTCCCTCTGTTGTCTTCAAAGTTCTGCTCTCCCCTATCTCTCTCTCTTTAAAATAACAGTCATTTCTGCACTTCTCACAGTGGTTTGTGGAACCAAGTTGGGGTTTTTCATAGTTTACCATTCTAAAGAAGGATCAAGAGACTGATGATCTCTCATAAGGAAAAAGCATCTTTACTCCTGCTACTAGAATTTGCTACACCTGTTCAGGTTTTGTGGTTCCCACAGGGAACTGACGTGAATTAACAGGGTATGCTCTCCCATCCCCATATGCAGGCAGTGCTTGAAGCATCAAAATTTACAGCGAAATTTTATGTACTGCAGAATTTATCTAAAGATAAGTTCTGATAAAGATCAAAGTTGCTTGACTTATTATCCTGGTGCCCAGCAGGCAAGGCATCTCTTTCTCCTCTTGATAAGAAGAGACCACTAAGAGGTGCCATCCTGCAAGTGAAGTCCCATTAATTGCAAGTGAAAGTAATGTCTGTCATGAAGTGATCCTTAACAAAAAATTATATTCTTTACCTTGCAATTTTTCCACCAGTATTTTCTCTTCAGTTTGGCTGCACTGGTTTCAAACTGTGAGGCACCTGCTTGCAATGCATCTGCCCGGTTGTCAAGCTCTGATAGCTTCTGGTCTCTTTCTAGCACCTTGTCCACGTTCATTCTCATGATGTCTACCACCTGCAAAGACACAGCCTTATGTTAGATTCCACACACAGAAAGCCGAAGGTTACCCACCCCTATATTCCCACTCTGGAATATCACATGTCATACTGAAACCAGCCTTCTGCTGGGATGGTATGTGCAGGCAGTTACCTAGTCAGTGCCTCAAAACCCATGCCTATGGGAGCAGACACAGCAAGAACAAGATGAGCATAGCTATAAGTGTGCTCAGATGCCCTTCAGGGTTAAAAAAATTAAGGGCTATTATGGAATACCTTAACTAGTTTCATTAAAGCTTTTCATGTCTTTTACCTACAACTAGTTACATCACTATAGACACAAAAATCTGATGGGGACCAGTACCTCTAATAATACAATTTGGTTGATATTTGTCCAGTCATCACTAAGACCAAGCCATGATTTTTCATATGAATTTTATATGACTTACTTGCTTGAACTAGAGAAATCACCTAGATAAAGGCCCTCTGTAAAGGGAAGTGTATGGATTTCCTGACCAAGGAACTTACTTATTCTGCAGATCTTTCTCAAACAAGATGACTTCCCAGCCATGACTTGAACTCCTGCTTGAAAGCGTAGGATGGGAACATTTTGCCTGAGAAAATTGAGCCCTGAGTTGTATCAGGGAGCTCAGCACATGCCACCTCACTGCACAGCTTCTGTGAGAAGTGTGCACAGCCAGTACACAATAGGTAAAGCCCCTTCATGCACATTTCATACATTAAGTTAGGTAAAAGTCTCCTAGCAAGCCAATGACTCTAAACAATGATCTTGTATGAATTCATCACTATGGTTAAGTGTTAGATAGCACACCAATCTCAGCAATGTTGTGTTCTCTTTCTCCAGCAGTGGTTTAACTATTACATGCAAAACCTCAGAGTTATTAAAAAACTTACAATATTTAAATACAGTGAGGTGAAACCAGCAGTAAAAGAATCTTTGAAAGGACTGGCATAGGGTTAAATGCTGCTACAAAACTCAAAAAGTCTTGTTTCACTTGGGTTTGTTTGTTTACAGAGTCAAATCTTTTGGTCAACTCAAATTTTCTTACTTGCTTTTCCAACCAAAAACTTTCAAAGAATTTAACTTCACATCAGATAAAAAAACCAAAGTACTTTTATTTTCATTTCTCAGCTGACACGTAGCTGCATTTTGGTACAATGTATTGTAATGAAAATTTTCAGAGGTTACATCAAGCTGGAAGCGACCCTAAAAGGTCATCTTGATTAACTCCCTGCAGTCAGCAGGGACACCTCCAACTAGATCAGGCTGCCCAGGGCCACATCAAGTCTGATCTTGAATGTCTCCAGGGATGAGGCTTCACATCCCTGGGTAACCTGTTCTAGTGTTTTACCACTCTCATCATAAAGAACTTCCTCCTTATGACCAACCCTCCTCCAGTTTCAAACCATTGCCCCTCATATTATCACTACAAGCCCTTCTAAACAGTCCTTCCCAAGCCTTCCTTTAGGTCCCCTTCAGATATTGAAATGTAGCTGTAAGGTCTCCCCAGAGCCTTCTGTTCTCGAGGCTGAACAGCCCCAACTTTTCCAGCCTGTCTTTACAGCAGAGGTGCTCCAGCCCTCTGACCTTTGTGGTCTCCTCTCGACCTGGTCCAGCAGGTCTATGTTCCTCTTGTGTTGGGGGTCTCATAGCAGGCCACAATACTCCAAGCAAGGTCTTACCAGAGCAGAGCAGCAGAATCACCTCTCTTGACCTGCTGGCCACACGTCTTCGTATGCAGGCCAGGAGGCCACTGGCCTTCTGGGCTGCGAGTGTTCGTTGTTGGCTCATATCCAGCTTCTCATCCACCAGTACCGCAAGTCCTTTTATGCAGTGCTGCTCTCAATCTCTTCATCCTGCAGCCTGCATTAATATCGAGGATTGCCCCAACCTAGGTGCAGGACCTGGCTCTTTGCCTTATTGAACTTCATTAGGTTCTCCTCAGCCCACTTTTCCAGCCTGTCCAGGTCCCTCTGGATGGCATCCTGTCCTTCATTCTTATCAGCCACAGTACTCAGCTTGGTATCATCTGCAAACTTGCTGAGGGTGCCCTCAATTCCACTGTCTATATCATCAATGAAGATACTGAACAGCACTGGTTCCAGTACAGACCCTTGAGGGACACCTCTTGTCACCTCTCTCCATCTGGACATCAAGCCATTTACCACTATGTTTGTATGCAATCATCCAACCAATTCCTTATTCACTGGACAGTCCACCCATCAAATCCACCTCTCTCAAGTTTAGAGAGAAGGATGTTGTGGGGGACTGTGTCAAAGGCTTCACAAAACTCCAGACAGGTGACACCTGTTGATCTTCCCTTGTCCACTGTTGGAGTTACACCATCTTAGAAAGGCACTAGGTTGGTTAGGCAGGGCTTGTCCTTGTGAAGCCATGCTAGCAGTCTTGAATCACCTCCCTGTATTTCAGTATAGCTTCTAGGAGGATCTGTTCCATGATCTTCCCAGGCACAGAGGTGAGGCTGACAGGATGGTAGTTTCCAGGGTCCTCTTTTTCACCCTATTTAAAAATGGGTGCCATGTTTCCCTTATTCCAGTCTCCAGGGACTTCACCTGACTGCCAGGACTTTTCAAATATTATGGAGAGTGGCTTTACAATTACATAATCCAGTTCCTTCAGACCCATGGGATGGATGTCTTAATTTTAAAACATTTGAAAATGATGAAAGAAAATACGATAACATTTCCTACTCATTCTCTTCCTTTTTTCCCCTCACAACTATTTACTGAATTTAATCGGACTGCAGTGAATACTTGTCCAGATAAAACTGCATTTTTGTCAAATAAATGTTTTTCTATACTAAACCAAACATCTGGGCCTTAAATAATAAGATCTAGGATGCCTAGAGAAACCACAGGAGAAAACCCAACATGGATATAGCTGAAATACTGTATCATCATTGACAAATCATTACAAATGTCAGGGATTTTACTAAGACCTACACTATTCTCTTACACAAAGTCTTGATTGTATTGCCGAGTTCTGGGTTTGGGTCTGAAGTGCTGTGCAGAGCAAAGCAGAATCGCCAAAGGAGTGTAGCGCAGTGCTGTGGTGTTTGGTGCCACCTACAGATTACTTTCCCACAGGACATGAAAGAAAACGACCAGGAAAACTAGTCGGGAGGTCAAAGCAAGGCTTAAGAAGGCAGATGTCCTTAGGTGCTATAGACCAGTTTCATCCTAGTGACTTCACAGGGCTGAAATCCCAGTACTGTTTTTCTCCCTTGGCTATACTTATTCTGAGATTTCCCTATTAAACAAGGTTCTGCCTGCCCTGTGCCATGCACTGAAAATGCATGCCAACCTCAGCTTCCTGCCCAAATGAGAGGTGAAAAAAACATGGATCCTGACTATCACCCATATAAGCCTCAAATGCCCTCGTACTGGGTGGAAGTTCCTTACAAAATTACACCATCATACTTCACAAGACAGGCTTCCATGGGCTTAAATAAAAAGTTGTACTGCAGGTATTCTCAGGGACTACCCCCATAAGCAGTGGTATGCTCAGTTATTCCAATTATCCCAGCAGTTAGATGGACACTGGCATTACAGCCAAGGTGACAGGGTAATACATGTGCTACAGGAATCTAAGGATCCACACTGTAATAGGCACGTGGTCCTCCAAATCCAACAAAAGGAATGGGGATTTAGAATACATAGAATACATAGAATAAACCAGGCTGGAAGAGACCTTCAAGATCATCGCGTCCAACCCATCAACCAATCCAACACCGCCCAAACAACTAACCCACGGCACCAAGCACCCCGTCAAGTCTTCTCCTAAAAACCTCCAGTGATGGCGACTCCACCACCTCCCCAGGCAGCCCATTCCAATGGGCAATCACTCTCTCTGTATAGAACTTTTTTCTAACATCCAGCCTGAACCTCCCCTGGTGCAGCCTGAGACTGTGTCCTCTTGTTCTGGTACTGCTTGCCTGGGAGAAGAGACCAACATCCGTCTGTCTACAACCTCCCTTCAGGTAGTTGTAGAGAGTAATAAGGTCACCCCTGAGTCTCCTCCTCTCCAGGCTAAGCAACCCCAGCTCCCTCAGCCTCTCCTCGTAGGGCTTATGTTCCAAACCCCTCACCAACTTTGTTGCTCTTCTCTGGACTCGTTCCAGCAAGTCAACCTCCTTCCTAAACTGAGGGGCCCAGAACTGGACACAGTACTCGAGGTGCGGCCTAACCAGTGCAGTGTACAGGGGCAGAGTGACCTCCCTGCTCCTGCTGGCCACACTGTTCCTGATGCAGGCCAGGATGCCATTGGCCCTCTTAGCTGCCTGGGCACACTGCAGGCTCATGTTCAGTCTACCGTCGACCAGCACCCCCAGGTCCCTCTCAGCCTGGCTGCTCTCCAGCCACTCTGACCCCAGCCTGTAGCTCTGCATGGGGTTGCTGTGGCCAATGTGCAGAACCCGGCACTTGGATGTGTTCAATCTCATGCCGTTGGACTCTGTCCATCTGCCCAGCCTGTCAAGGTCCCTCTGCAGAGCCTCTCTACCCTCCAGCAGATCAACTCCTGCCCCCAGCTTGGTGTCGTCAGCAAATTTACTGATGATGGACTCGATGATTTGTTGAAGGCTTTGCTATGGCATCACATGTGGGTGCCTTTCCTTGGGAAGAAATTGTGATGATTAATTAGTAGTGCTCTGGGTGATGAACACAGGCCTCAGCTGTACAATTGTCATGGATTGAATCTATCTATGAGAGACTGACAGCCTGTCCCTGTGAACAGCCTGTGAGATTAGCATCTAACATTTGGGAACACAAGAACACACTGAAAGAGCTGATTCCACTTTGACATTTTCTTCCAACCTGACTCACTGGGGTGAATTAACGTATTGCCACCAACGGCTACATTTATGCTGCAGAGGTGTTGCGAGCGCGAGGATGCTCATACCCAGAACGCCTCCTGTGTTGTCTGACTCCTTGTAAATACCATCCTTCGGTAAACCTAATTTCCTAGATGCCCTGCCTTTAGAGGAGCACGAGGTGCTGGATCACTAGGGAGGAAATCATCTTACACAAAATGAAACAAAACAAAACACAACCAAACCAAACCAAACCAAACCAAACCAAACCACCACCAACAAACCACCCCAGCACATTACCATCCTTTTGGTGAGCAACAAATCACCTGGAGCCACTTACCTCATCCACCCGGGCTTGTGTCTGCTGCAGTCGTTTGTTGCTTGATATGTTGGCAGCAGGAGGTGGTCCTGCAGACCCAGCACTGGTAGGACCTTGTGTAGGAACTGGGGCAGACCTAGATGAAAACCAGAGAACAGAAAAAGTCACTGAACCTATTTCCTCTCTTTTACTGCCTTTTTAAACAGCAAGGAATTCAGATTGCCTGCCCTAAATTAAGCCAATGGCCAAACTGATCACAGGCCTGACTAGTAAGGCAGAGCTTATGTCCCACTGAGAAAACAGATGCTGCTCAAGGTATTTGGTGTTGATGTTACAGGAGCCAGGGCTGTAACATTGCCTTCTTCCTCTGTGTGCAAAGTGGCACCCTCCGCTGCTCCTTTACTTGCTTGGAAGCTAACCAAGTAAAGAGAAACAAAAGGAGAGGAGAAAGAAATAGAGGAGGAAGTGAGGGTGAGAATTACGCACGGCATAGGGTTAGTCATCTCAGGCATTCACAGAATCATCAAGGTTGGAAGAGACCTCAAAGCTCATCAAGTCCAACCTGTCACCACAGACCTCACAACTAAACCATGGCATCAAGTGCCACGTCCTATCCCCTCTTGAACACCTCCAGGGATGGTGACTCCACCACCTCCCTGGGCAGCCCATTCCAATGGCTAATGACTCTCTCAGTGAAGAACTTTCTCCTCACCTCGAGCCTAAACTTCCCCTGGTACAGCTTGAAACCATGTCCTCTTGTTCTGGTGCTGGTTGCCTGGGAGAAGAGACCAACCCCCTCCTGGCTACAATCACCCTTCAGGTAGTTGTAGACAGCAATAATTCAATAATACTTAACAAGCCCACCAGTGGTCGCCAGATACCCCACCAGAACAGCTGGCCAGGCTTACCTCTGCTACAGATCCTGGATAAATATTGGCATCAATGATGTGAACAGAGCTCTTTTCTTAAGCACCAACACTGACTTTCCCAAGCTTGATGTGAAACAAAAGTCCTCTAAAATCCAACAACAGATTCTGTCTCAGAACACAAGCCTGTGCAGACAAGTCACCCTGCCAGCCTGAACAAGATCCTTCAACCTTAGCCAGATGTTCTTCACACCCACACTTCAACCTGTGAAACCTCACCTTTCCTTTCAAGGGACCCTTGTCACTTCTGCCTGCAAAGAAACAAAACCTTTCTTGAAGCTGCAGAGGAAATCCCTAAGCATGTGAACTGAAAAATATCACAGATCCCACTCATGCATTGCCAATGCCTTCCCACAGTGACAGACTGAGAAGCGTGTTTCTCTGTGAATCATTCCCTTTTACATCCTGAGGTCTGATTAATGGTACTGGAATTATGGCCTCATTAGTATACTGTCAAAGCACCTGCAGCACTAAAGTTAGTTCCCCAGAAGCACCTTAATCTGCAAAATTCAGTTTGACAGTGTCTCCTGTGGACTGAAATCCCTGCAGATAACATTGAGCCTCACAGACTCATGGTGGTGCAGCAGTCATTTGTAAAGCCAGGGCACTTCTGTTTGTTAACTGTGGGTGGGAACGTCATTTTCAAGCATCAAAGAAAGGAACTTGAGCCATACACCTATTGCTCATCCTTTGAGGACTACACAGATGCCATTACAAACATAAAAGACCAGATGCTGCTTCCACCCACAATGGAATTACTCCACTGAAGGACCGTGGGCCAGGATCCCAGTAGAATTTATCCTGAGTCTACACTGTTGCCACAGAGGATCAAAATCTGACTATATTGTGTATCAGTCTCAAATAACACAAAACAAGAGCTCCCTGGAGCATGAACAGCTTCAAAGGGACTTCCTGGTACAACAACAGAACTAAAATTGAAGTTGTAAAATTTGTTTGCAGTCAAGAAAACAGGCTTTCCCCCAGTCAACACAAGTGGAATTTCGTCTCTGGAAACATTGTGTCACACTGTTCACAGCTACACACCTGAGCAGAGCTGCCCTCTTGAGCTAGGCACTGTTACATGCCAGAGACTACAGAAGGGAAGTGCATGAGAAGTGTTTTTCCTGGAAATGTGTTTCCACTAATAAGCACAGACTAAAGTGAAGTGGTGTTCTTGGTCAAAGACATGTGATGACTCAAAAGCTCAGTGCTTTACCCTGTGCCTTTCCTGTCCAGTAATTTTCATCTCTTTTTTTGCACTTCTCAAACTGTTCTTTAGCATAAAGTAAATACTTCCCCGTTTAATCTCTTCCATCACCTGGCTACCATTTAATTTGGTTTCAACTATATTTACTAGGGCTTCTCCGCTCCCTGTGTAAAGGAGAAATGGATGGGAAGAATAGGTGATTTTACAGCTGCCCTGACCAGCAGCAGTTACTGCAGAGAGATGGTAATCTTCATGCTAAGGTACAGCAAGCTTGTAATTAGCATGCCCATCTTAACTAATTACATGAAATCTAATACAAGAGCAAGCAGGACTGGGTGCTGCCTGCAGTGCAGAGCTACCCTTTCCAGACCTTATGTCTCTGGAATTGTGCCCTCCTGCTGCCTCACTCACAGCCTTATGGGCCAGAGCAATGAGCTGCCACAAGCAGAAGGGAAGCAGCACTCACAACAGTGGGGACAGCACACAGGCTCTAGGAAGTCAGTCCTTGAGCACATGCCTTTAATGCCACCAGCAGTTCTTGCAAGTTAACAAGACACGAGCCCTCTGTCGTTATTTAACAGCATGTAAGATCCAAAATAAACAAAACAAGCACAAAGATACCTGCATCATGTATCCTCCTTGCCTGCCAAAGCACTTCAGCATGGGACAGAGGGGCATCCATGCTTCTAGCTCAACCCTACTAGAGGTTGAGCTCTGTAGAAAGCATCCTGGCTGGGCAGCAGCAGAAGGCGGTACCTCCGTGAGCTAATGAGGTTCCAGTTCCACATGGCATCCATTAAGAGTTTGCCTATGAACTCAGTTTTTTTAGTAAGAAAATAATTGAAGGCAATGATGTTCTCTTGGATACAATGCAAAAATACTAGAATGAAAGCCCAGCCTGGATCTCTATAATGTTTCTGTTATTGCCTCTGTACTGTGTCACACCAGCTTATAATTTCTCAGAATCATTTTTCAATTACATTTACACAAAACATTAGCACTATGTTAGAGAGGTTTTCTTTTGAAATACATGAAGCATCACAACTTTAAAGTCCAATTTCTCATGGCCTGGCATGACTTTTGGGCTCCATCGCCGGGCCCCAAACCATCAGACTCCTGCACTATTTGAGTTTTCTAGAAAAAGTAAAAAAGCCACTGCTGATGCTGAGAATCCTCACTCCCAAGAACAGATCAAATTAATTTTGAAGGGGGAACAAAGCTCTATTATTGTTGCTGAAAAAAAAAATAAATCTTAAGCAAACATTGTTAAACAGTGACCTCTCTGCAATGTCAGAGCACCAGGGTACACTCTGAGACCATGATGAGTCCATTTATTCCAGGGCAACTATACCACATGCTCAGAACCTCAGCAGTTAGGTTGTTCTTTATGTAGCATTAGTTACATCCCTTTTCTCCTCCGTGCCAGATGCTGCTTCAGTGAGCACATGAACAATGTGACTGATGGAAGGCAGGTGCTGGATCTGTCTGTGTGTGCATGGAGCCACCTGGGAAGAAACATTTGGGAGCTGTCCTAGGAATTCAGTAATGTGGTTTCAGCTTATTCAGAGATCTTCAGTTCTTCTGGTTACTTGCTGGAACTGGTAGGTCAAAATCATAACTAAGATTTCTCATTTCACCTGGATATTTTGGAAGCAATTTAGTACTCAGTTCTAACAGTTAACTCTAATTAAGATAAAAAATATCCAGTGCTACCATTTTCCATTTCGGCACTGGCTGAAATAATATCAAGCATGACTGTAAGGAAGCTGATGGACTCGTGGTCCCATTTTTGTTCATATGCGTGAGCTACATAGGAGAAATTTTTCTGTGTTAGTCAGGCTAGCAAAGGGAGATGCACAATTTAAATACCAGGAGGACAGCAGGCCACCACTGTGATCTGGTACAGCTTACATTAGATCCTGATAGCTGCTTTTGGCAACTTGGTTTATCCGTCCAAAGAACCTTTTAAAGCCTTCAGCTATGGACCTAATCCCTTCAAAGTCTCTATCCTAACAGCACCGCAATAAGCCAAGGAAAAGCTGTTATCCCTGCATATGCCTAGGAAACAGGTACAAAGAGATTAAGTGGCCTGCCCAGTAGCCCAAAAAGCCTGTGACAGAGCAGCCCAGGCCTCCTTATTGCTATCTTTCTGCTCCTCTCTTCTTCAGCTACTGAATCCAAATGAAAGCTTGCAAACAATTTCTAATAGCAGGAATTATTTTCTACCCCTCAGACTTAGTGAGAAACATACAGTTTAAGGTTACAGAGCAAGGAAAGAGGGAAGTATATTGAACAGCTTTAGCCAGTGTCAGCTGGCAGTGCTCAGGGGAAAGGGACAGTGAAAGTGCACCAGGGCAGCAGCAGATTTGACTAATCATCCACATAAAAAGTGAAATGATTCCCAGTTTGATCTCTTTTCACAAACCCTTTCCCTGTTGTTCGGCTAAAACACAACTGCATAACCTTTTTAGTGTTATTTTACTGGCCAGGTACCATATTTATGTAGTAAGTATTTCCTGCTGTAACCAAACTTATGTGCATTTAAGACACTGTTCTTCCATTTGGACCCTGTCAAAAGGCATCTACCATTTGGGCTACATTTTTGAAGTGGGGTTTGACAGTTTGGGATTACAAAGGGATTTAAAAACAAAACAATACACAACACAGCACTGCCCCCTCTATTTAATTACAAAACAAATAAGAACATTTCCATAGTTCTGTGGTCTTGAGATGTAGCTCTAAAATAATAACAAAAATCAGATACAAATGCAAATTTCCACGCTACTGTATGCACGTAGTCACTACAGATGTCAGTGAAGATTTGGACCTATCAGTAACTGCAGAAACAAACCTCTCTTACATGGTCCCTCATGCTGACAGTGTTCACCTGCAAATTTAGATGCATCTGAAAGCTTTGAGGCATGGAAGATCTTTAAGGAAATAAAAAAGCTCCGTAACACCGGGGGTTTGCTGTTGGTTTTGAACTTGCTTTGTTTATTTCTACAGCTAAAACAAAATTTTCCACTGCTGATTTGCAAAGGGGACCTTTTCTGATAATACTTGGAGTCTGGCTTTCTAGAGGTATTTCCTAGTCCCCAGTTTTCTTTTAATTGGATTCTACCCCACAGGATTTTATTTCTGCAGTAGGTCAGTTTAGCTAACACTAGCACAAAATTGCTCTTAATCAGTTTGCTGTATGCATTTGACACAGTCCTACCAAACTGTAGCCTAACTGAAGAGGGCAGACTAAAATACTTTGACAGAGATGTTGGTTTTAACTGTGCTTTTCAGTGTTAATCTGAGTCCTTCAGTAAAAAATGTGACTATTGCAAATTAAATGACTGCAGACTTTAGCTTAGAATAGAATAGAATAGAATAGAATAGAATAGAATAGAATAGAATAGAATAGAATAAACCAGGTTGGAAGAGACCTTCGAAATCATCGTGTCCAACCTATCATCCAACACTACCCAATCAACTAAACCATGCAACCAAGCATCCTGTCAAGCCTCACCCTGAACACCCCCAGCGACGGCAACCCCACCACCTCCTCAGGCAGCCCATTCCAATGGGCAATCACTCTCTCTGTGTAAAACTTCCTCCTAACCTCCAGCCTAAACCTCCCCTGACGCAGCCTGAGACTGTGTCCTTTTGTTCTGGTATTTGGAAACAATTTCTCATGCTATTTGCAAGAATTGGGTAATAATGAGTAATGTTGAGTATATAAAAGGAATTATCGTTTAATATGTCTTAATTTTCTGAGGAAAATTGTGCTTTCCACACATTTTTGTTCTCAAATGTGATTTAGATGTACTACAAGCAATATTCTACAAGGACTCTGCCTTGTTACAAAATATTTACTCTAATCATCCACCAGAGAATAATGCTCTACATTTAATGTCTTGGGAACACATTTAATTAAATATTCCCACCAGTTTATTATGACTGCATTGACCATCTGGTGTGCTATATATGCATACAGAGGAAAAATTGAGGAACCTTAAGACACTACCTTTAATACTATTATCATTTGTTATGCTAGCAATGATTGACTGATTTATCTTCTACAGTATCTTCTCTTTAAGCCAAAAGAGTGTAACTTCCAAGGCTCAAAGCACCTGAATTTTTGAATCAAGCCAATTAGTTCAGCCAGATGATTTCTGTGACAAACATGAGAATTTGCCAGAAAGAGTTGCATTATTTCCATAACTTCTCTAAACCGCAGTCTTCACAGCCATCAGTTGCAGTGACTCAGGTGGGCTTTCTCTTAGTCAGAAAAGTAACATGAGGCAAATTTCCTTTTCTGAAATGTCAACACTACAGATTTTTTTAAATTATTATTATTCTTTCCCCTTGCTGTCATCTTTTGCAAAGGCTGTGGCTCAAGATAAAGTCAACACAATGAAGGGGTTCACGTGTTCAGCACTGACCAGGCTTTGCAGAGTCATCTGTGGATTTGCCTGGGGGATGATTAAGGTTTAGGTGACTCAGGGTGTTAGTGTACATATTCCATGTTCACAAATTAAAACCCCAGAACTACACTATAGAGCCCAGCTGCCTAACATGCATTAGTGGTTAATGATCACCTACCTAATAAAGCACCTGCACATATAAACTAATTCTACTACATCTTGTAGATGACAACTGACCAGTCTCAACTTCACTTTTCACTGGGCAAAAAGAAGGTTTAACAAAAATGTATGGAACTAATGAAGTAGGCAACCTACTAGGAAGTCACCATTTTAACCTGTAATGTACCTGATCCACTTAAAAGAGCTCAATTGCTGCTTGCATTACAGTTAGGAATTGTGTTGACTCAGAGTAGACCAAATCTGGGTTCTAACACTTTTTCAGGTTTTCATTTTTTCCACTTTCTTCTCTAAAAGCAGTGGCAGAGATGAGGGCTCTCCATCTCTTCCCAGAGGTGCAAAGCAGAAAATTGAGTCTCTCTGGGAACAACTGCAAGAAGGAAGGAAGAGCCTCGTCCTACTGAGCACTCAAAGGAACTGCTTGTGGGGCAGATCCACTGCACCCTACCAGGCACACCAGAGCAGAGAATCGCCACTGCCCTGCTGAGGTCAGCAGGGAGCTTAGCCCCTAAAAAATCTCTCCATTAAATTAGCTATAGACCTGGGTAATCGCTAATCAAATTACATCTAAACTTTTTTCACAGCTGCAAATCTATATATTCATAGAGACTGAACTGAGACAACTAAACAACTCCTTTGGAGCTCATTTCCTCAGACTTGGCAGTGGCTTTAGCCAGTTTTAATCCCCTCTTCTTGTTGTGGGGTTTTCTGATTGTTGTTTTGCATGGGGTTTCTTTGGTTTTGTTTTGTCCTTGTTGTTTTCTTTCTCTTTCTTCTTTTCTTAGAAAAGGGTTAATTGTCATTATTTGTTGATTTGAAATTAACTGTAATCTTTATACTAAATAAGGTTTAATTAAAGACTGAAAGCAAATACAAATGTCATGTATTATAAAATTCCCTTTCTCTTAATATTTATATTGACATTAACATTACATTGTGGGGGAAAAAAGGAGACATTTTGTTCTTTAAATTCACAGTCTCAGGCTGCGCCAGGGGAGGTTTAGGTTGGATGTTAGGAAGAAGTTCTATACAGAGAGAGTGATTGCCCATTGGAATGGGCTGCCCGGGGAGGTGGTGGAGTCACCGTCATTGGAGGTGTTCAGGAGAAGACTTGATGGGGTGCTTGGTGCCGTGGGTTAGTTGTTTGGGTGGTGTTGGATTGGTTGATGGGTTGGACGCAATGATCTTGAAGGTCTCTTCCAACCTGGTTTATTCTATGTATTCTATGTATTCTTAATTTGAATCAGGTGCCTTTCAGATAGAAATTACAGTTTAGTAAATACTTGTGGAAAATCCATCCATATTCATAATAATTAATCAGTAGAAAACATCTTCAGTGCAATGCCTACACAGAAAAATACCAAAACATTGTACTAAAGTAAATTTTTTAAAGGAAGTATTCTCTCTAGTTCCTAATTAGTTCCTAATTAGTGTTTTCTGTATCTCCTATTACTTGTTGCAAGGTTTCAGAATTAGCAAGTTTCAGGCTCTTATGTTGATCTCACTTCATTAGCTAACAGAATATCAACTGCTTATTTTTGTTGTTGCATTTTTTGGGGTTTTTTTTTTTTTTTTGGTTGTGGTTTGTTGTTTGGTTTTTTTTGACATTTCTCAATGTGTTAACCTTAAGGGTCCAGGTTATGGTGTGGGCTTAGGGCAATAAAAATGGAAGAAAGTTCAATTCTGTGATCTTCTTTTGTCACAAAATGGTTACTATGTCAAGTTAGTTGAATATAAATTAAATCTGGTGCTCAGCATGGATTGCAAATTTCAAATAGTGTAAGTGAGCACATCATCACAAAAACCCCCAAAAACTAGAATTTTGGTTTTTAAAGTGCCTTATACTCCATCAACCCTCTATGTTTTTTATCTTAATCAACCCCATTTGAAGTGATGAGGTCTTCCAACCACATCCCTAAGAGTTCTCAGCTTTGTAAAGTACATAGGTAGTAGCCTTTCTCCAGCTATTACAGCTTTGTCTTGCACACTGAGGTTACCTTAAACACCTGGAAAAAATAACACAAAGGCTCACCATCACAGGAAGAGTCACGTTTTTCTTTCTAGACAACTTTATTAAGGGAAATTTAGTTTATAATTAGGGAAGTACTTTTATTGGCACAACCCCCTCCAAACCAGCAAACAAAAACCCAGGAAGATTCAACAGAGAAATCAAATCCTGGAAAGCACAAAGCTAAATTACCTGTCTGAAATTAGGGAAAGAAAACTGACTGCAAACTGAAACAACACTGGAATAAAGCAGAAAAATCATTGAAACACACCAGGCTGTGGGAGAGGGGAAACCTAACAGAATGAAGTTTCAGCCAGTGCCTTTGTGAGATATGTCTGACACAACTCAAGAGTAAAGCAACAAAAACAGTCAGTATCATTGCTGTTGTTTTCCTCTCCATACTGGAAGAAAAATAAGAAACACAATCTGTCTTGGAAACTGTAGGAGAAAGGCATAAATACTAAATAGTTTGCTAGAGAAATGTTTCAAAAATTCTAAAGCCAGAGTACATTTGAACTAGCCAATGGTGGTACAAATCATTGTTTGGTTAATATTACAGATCCACAAAGCTCTATTTTAAACCTCTAGACCAATGGCTAAGGTTTGGTGGAAATGGCCAGCTTTAAGCAGAGTGCCGAGTTCTATTTCTGAGCAGAAGCTGGTGTACTTTGAAGTTCATGCTGATGTGGTACATTATGGTTAGACTCCAGCTATGTCTCATGCTTTATAACTTTCTGTGTAGGCTTCCAGAATCATGGGCTATACCCGAAGGAGGAAACAGGCAGCAGCTGGGCAGCGAGTGGGAGGGAAGGATCAGGGTAGAGCTTGACTCAGTCATCCCCAGCTCACTGACTCATGTACTGGTGCAGAAGAAACTGCTGTAATTTGTGGCTGGATGCAGTCAGTTAACTCTGAAGACTGTCATAGGAATGGTAAGATTGATATGCTTTCCCTACCTTTAAGCAACATTATTTGGAACACTGATATTTTCACTTGTCTTTTGAGAGGCCCAAACTGAAACTTAGAAGGATTGTTGGCTTCCATTTGTCTCTAAATTACATAGAATAGAACAGAACGGAACGGAACGGAACGGAACGGAATGGAATGGAATAGAATAGAATAGAATAGAATAGAATAGAATAGAATAGAATAGAATAGAATAGAATAGAATAGAATAGACCAGACCAGGTTGGAAAAGACCTTCAAGAACATCAAGTCCAACCTATCATCCAACACCATCTAATCAACTAAACAATACATAGAATACATAGAATACATAGAATAAACCAGGTTGGAAGAGACCTTCAAGATCATCGCGTCCAACCCATCAACCAATCCAACACCACCCAAACAACTAACCCACGGCACCAAGCACCCCATCAAGTCTTCTCCTGAAAACCTCCAGTGATGGCGACTCCACCACCTCCCCAGGCAGCCCATTCCAATGGGTCCAACCTATCATCCAACACCATCTAATCAACTAAACAATGGCACCAAGTGCCTCATCCAGTCTCCTCTTAAACACCTCCAGTGACAGTGACTCCACCACCTCCCTGGGCAGCCCATTCCAATGGCTAACAACTCTTTCTATGAAGAGCTTCTTCCTAACATCCAGCCTAAATCTCCCCTGGTACAGCTTGAGACTGTGTCCTCTTGTTGTGGTGCTGGTTGCCTGGGAGAAGAGACCAACCCTTACCTAGTTACAGCCTCACTTCAGGTAGTTGTAGACAGCAATAAGGTCTCCCCTGAGCCTCCTCTTCTCCCCCTCCACTTCCCAGTATTCTTGTTACACTTTAAAAGGAGGTCAACTGTTAACACTTCTTTTTTTTTTTTTTTTTAATTAAAAAAATCCCAGCCACGATGAGACAGTTGAAAGAAAGTCATATTTCCATCAGCAATGAAATGTTCTTGTAGCCTTGCCATAGCAATCTATTCAGTGGCAGTTTCATCACAGCTGAACTTTGTAGCATAATTACTATTCTTACTTATACTAAAGCTCAATTATCAGGAGGCTTATTAAGCTTAAATCTTCTCTAACTACTTGGCCAAGAGAACTACAGTGAACATTTTATTCCACCTATTTGTTACTTAAACAGCAGTCACACAGTATGTGGAAATGTTGATGGAACAGCATCAGTACCTGCACAGAAAGCTAAACGTTCAACCTTACTTCTCACAAAATGTCATGTTCAGCTCTTGAAGACCTCCCATGAAGCAGCCACCATCTGGAAGTGACTGTCCTTATCACAGATGCTCCACCTTCCCACAATGTCATGATTCACACAGAACACATTTTCTCCCCGTTTTCAACATCCATCTATCACTGAAACTTGATTCCACTTAGCCAAATCACAGAATCACAGAATCAACCAGGTTGGAAGTGACCTCCGAGATCATGAAGTCCAACCAATCACCCAAACCTGACTAATCAACTAGATCATGGAACCAAGTGCCTCATTCAGTCTTTTCTTAAACACCTCCAGGGATGTTGATGCCCCCACCCCCTGGGCAGCCCATTCCAATGGGCAATCTCTCTGTCTGTGAAGAACTTCTTACTAAGATCAAGCCTAAACTTCCCCCTGTGCATCTTGATACTGTGTCCTCTTGCTCTGTTGCTGGTTGCCCGGGAGACCAACACCCACCTGGCTACAACCACCCTTCAAGTAGGCAATAAGGTCTCCCCTGAGCCTCCTCTTCTCCAGGCTAAATAACACCAGATCCCTCAGCTACCCTTCATAGGGCTTGTGCTCTGGGCCCCTCACCAGCTTTGTTGCCCTTCTCTGGACACATTCCAGCAACTCAACGTCTTTATTGAATTGAGGGGCCCAGAACTGGACACAAGGTTTGGCAGTGCTGAGTACAGGGGCAGAATGACCTCCCTGCTCCTGCTGGCCACACTATTCTTGATACAGGCCAGGATGCCATTGGCCTTCTTGGCCACCTGGGCACACTGCTGATTCATGTTCAGCTGGCTGTCAACCAGTAGCCCCAGGTCCCTCTCTGCCCGGCTCCTCTTATTAAAGCAATAAAAGCAAACCTCTCTTTTCAAAGTCTCATTGAATGAAAGAGCCCCAAGCTCCAGAACATTTTGAATACAACAAAACCAGTTTTAAAGACCTTCTAAATAAGATCTTTATGACTACTATACCAAATAAATAACTTGGCAAAACTAATGTGAATTCATTAAATACTGCCTAGCAGAAAATTATACAAACCATACTGAAATATGTGGTGAGCACTTTAAATGCATAGATAAGATTTGTCTATATTAT
The DNA here is from genome assembly GCF_014839835.1 of Dryobates pubescens. Classification (NCBI taxonomy): domain Eukaryota; kingdom Metazoa; phylum Chordata; class Aves; order Piciformes; family Picidae; genus Dryobates; species Dryobates pubescens. Next base: position 3,292,201 of record NC_071624.1, on the reverse strand, counting down.
CACAGCCAACACTCTTAAACTCCTCAGACTCCTCATCCTCATGGGACCACTGACAGCTCTGTAGTTTCCCATTAGACTGTGCTTCCTTCTTTAGCTTGCCATCTGTCTTTCTCTCAAAACTCTGATAATCTATTTAACGACCATCTTTGTTTTACACAGTGATCTACATTTAAATCATGTTTCCAGATACCCTAGTGATTTCAGAAGCTTGCAGACATACTCTGTGGATCGGTGCTGAGGTTGAACTGTGGCATCTGGTTTTTTGATTGAGCAGAGGTGTTTGAATCAATGTTGTGCACACATTTACATTCAAAAACTGCTGCAGTCCAGAAACTGACCCTCATTCCGCCCCCCCCCAAATAAATCCATAAACTTCTATGAATTCAGTAAAACACCAGTATGTCTTGGTTCTATCTTTTAGTCTTGTACACTCTAGGGACTTCCTTTTGCTATTAAAATGCTCAGATGCTTGGCTGGAAATCTCTTATGAGTTGCATCATTATAAGCAGCCCTTGGGGTTACGTAGATAAACGGAAACATTCTCCCCCATGCCTGCTGAGTGAGTATTACTGTTTTCCTTAGCATTCATGTGGAACTTGGAAGTTTACTATTTTTGCAATGCTTCAAGAGTAACCACTTGTTCAGGGTGCTGAGAGAGCTGGCAGATGAGCTGGCTGATGAGCTGGCCAAGCCACTATCCATCATTTTCCAGCAGTCCTGGCTCACTGGAGAGGTCCCAGAGGACTGGAAGCTGGCCAATGTTGTGCGCATCCAGAAGAAGGGTCGGTTGGATGAGCCAGGGAATTATAGACCTGTCAGCCTGACCTCAGTGCCAGGCAAGATTATGGAACAGGTCATCCTGAGTGCAATCACACAGCACTTAGAGGATGGCCAAGGGATCAGGCCCAGCCAGCATGGATTCAGGAAGGGCAGGTCCTGCCTGACCAACCTGATCTCCTTCTATGATCAGGTGACCCGTCTGGTGGATGTGGGGAGGCCTGTGGATGTAGTCTACCTGGACCTCAGCAAGGCCTTTGACACCATCCCCCATAGCAAACTCCTGGCCAAGCTGTCAGCCCATGGCTTGGATGGGAGCACACTGCATTGGGTTAGGAACTGGCTGGAGGGCCGAGCCCAGAGAGTGGTGGTGAATGGTGCCACATCCAGCTGGCAGCCAGGCACTAGTGGTGTGCCCCAGGGATCAGTGCTGGGCCCTGTGCTCTTTAACATCTTTATTGATGATCTGGACAAGGGCATTGAGTCCATCATCAGTAAATTTGCTGATGACACCAAGCTGGGGGCAGGAGTTGATCTGCTGGAGGGTGGAGAGGCTCTGCAGAGGGACCTCGACAGGCTGGACAGATGGGCAGAGTCCAAGGACATGAGATTTAACACATCCAAGTGCCGGGTTCTGCACATTGGCCACAGCAACCCCATGCAGAGCTACAGGCTGGGGTCAGAGTGGCTGGAGAGCAGCCAGGCAGAGAGGGACCTGGGGGTGCTGGTCGATGGTAGGCTGAACATGAGCCTGTAGTGTGCCCAGGCAGCCAAGAGGGCCAATGGCATCCTGGCCTCCATGAGGAACAGTGTGGCCAGCAGGAGCAGGGAGGTCATTCTGCCCCTGTACACTGCACTGGTTAGGCCACACCTCGAGTCCTGTGTCCAGTTCTGGGCCCCTCAGTTTAGGAAGGAGGTTGACTTGCTGGAACGAGTCCAGAGAAGGGCAACGAAGTTGGTGAGGGGTTTGGAACACAGCCCTGTGAGGAGAGACTGAGGGAGCTGGGGTTGCTCAGCCTGGAGAAGAGGAGACTCAGAGGTGACCTTAACACTCTCTACAACTACCTGAAGGGAGGTTGTAGACAGATGGATGTTGGTCTCTTCTCCCAGGCAGCCAGTACCAGAACAAGAGGACACAGTCTCAGGCTGCACCAGGGGAGGTTTAGATTAGATGTGAGGAAGAAGTTCTATACAGAGAGAGTGATTGCCCATTGGAATGGGCTGCCCAGGGAGGTGGTGGAGTCATCATCATTGGAGGTGTTCAGGAGGAGACTTGATGGGGTGCTTGGTGCCATGGGTTAGTTGTTTAGGTGGGTTGGATTGGTTGATGGGTTGGACATGATGATCTTGAAGGTCTCTTCCAACCCAGTTTATTCTATTCTATTCTATTCTATTCTATTCTATTCTATTCATCTCCGACTTTTGGAAACACAAAGTCATTAGGCTTGAGGAAGAATCTTTGAAATTAAAACCTGTTAAGCTTTAAAAGTCAAAGACTTAAGCAAACTCTGAATTGTCCTTATACTATCAAATTGAGAAGAAGCAATTGGTGAGAATCACATTTGGGACAAAGCAAACCATTTACACTCAACCAGAAAGTCCTGTTTGTATTAACAAAGAGAAAAGTTAGATCATCAAGCATTCTCATGGCTAACATTTCCTGCCCTCAAAGCTACACCTCAAGCTCTCTCATCTTTCCATGTGTGTTGCATCCCTTGAAGGGCAAAGTATTGCTTCCTGCTACTGTGCTTGGGGTACATATAAATGCTTTGATTTAGAAGCAAATGCAATTCATGCAATTTGTTTCCATAAAAATGTTAAATAACTTCCTGCAGCTGTCCAAACTAAATACTGGGAATTAAATCCACCTGTCCAGCACAAATTCAGCCTACCTACAGCAAGATTCCATTCATTGATAGAAACACAGAATCACAGACTACATTTGGTTAGAAGAGACACCTTGAAGATCATCCAGTCCAACCCCTGACTCAGCACTAAACCATGTCCCTAAGTGTCAGGTTTACACTCCACTGGAACACCCCCAGGGATGGTGACTCCACCACTGCCCTGGGCAGACCATTCCAGTTTGATAACCCTTTCCTAATATCTAGCCTAACCTCCTCTGTCTCCTGTATCCTTTTTGATTTGAGTCATGCTGGTGCCAGTGCAGTAATGTAGGCCTGGCACAACAGGTTTCAGCTGTACAGTTCTTCTAATGCTGTTGGGAGCCTTGTGTCTGGCATAGGGAGAATGATGACGCACCAAACAGGAAGAAATGCTCAGGGCTGTAACCAGTTCCCTAGGTAACAAAGAGATATATTAAAAGAGAAAGTAATACCACAACTGTAAATAAATGCATGCACTAAAGACCCACAGGCTCACTAACTTCCCTAGATACTGCAGAGAACAGAGAGGGGCAGAACATGTAAATTCATGCACCTCATATATGTGACGCAACAGATGATTTTCTCACCAATTAGAAGGCCAAATAACACCCTCATTCACAAATTCCTTTTAGTCAGCCAGGAACACTTTGCCTGCAGTCCTTTTCCTCTTACCTCACCAATACTTTCCCAACTCGCTTTTACATTATAAACAGCTACTAAGCAACAGGAGGCTGGCAGAGAATGAGTCACTCTCCTGGGGCTGATAGGCTGAGTGCAGGATAGAGATTAGTGACCTGACAATGAGCAGCCCCAGAATCATTGTGGTTCCAGATAATCAACATGGTCATTGAATGCAGTAAAACTTAATGAATTATAAGTGTTTTAAGAGGATACAATTAAAATTCATGGCTTATAATTCTCACAGATAGAAATGTCAGCCTAGAAAGAAGACTGCTGTATGTCAAATGCACAGCTGACACATGGCATTAAGCATTCCACTCCCAATAAGGTATTCCCCTAAAGTAAACTAGCTGATAATTACATTAAATTTTATTTGTGACAATGACTGATAGTTAAAAATTTGGGGAACTAAGAAAAAGGGAGGTGAGGCTTAACCACACAAGTTCAGCCAGTTCCCGATGTAAGCAACAGATATTGACAGGACTGTGTTTCCAGCAGTAGCCATCCTTTTGACTGAGGTTTTGCTTTTATGTTTTCCATGATAAAATAATGGAAACCAAAATTTATCTGGAAAAGGCCTCAGGAGTTCATCTTGACCGTTCCCTTAACTCCAAGCACGACTAACTTCAGATTTGAAAAGGTCTGTCTGCCTCAGTCTTGTCAGATTTTGCCCCCAGCGATATTTGTATCAGACAATTTGGTGGTTCATTTAGCACTTCCAAGTCAGGCAAAGCTCCTGGGGCACCAGACAGAGCCATAAGTCCTGGCAAGCCTGCTTTGCAATATCAAGGCCTCTAAGTAAGGACTGGCTAAAACATATCTGTAAGCATAGATTCCTCAATCATGAATCACCTGAGGGACTATAATTTCTAGAAAAGAAAGAGTTGCAAGTTGTGAATGTGAAGAATCTTGGTGCCTACATGAAAACCTTAACAGCAAGCTTTTTATTTTATCCATGAAGTCCTAGATTGGCTGAACTTCTACAGATGCAATGAACTTCTATAGAGCAATTTAGTCCAGAAGTTACAGAAGTAATTTTCATTGCTAAGTTTGGTAGAGACTTCACTGACTCTGCAGGAATTGCTTACAAAAATCTTTTGCAAAGTACATTTTAACCTGTGAAGGGACCTAGTCAGTTCAAAGCAGAGTTGTCTCACTGCCTGTTTTAAACCCCTTCAACTCATCCTTCGGTCTTGCACTAACAGTTTTACTAATGAGTCTAGAGATATTATGTACTTACCTACCCAATGGCTTGTGCAAGTAGTTCAGAGATGTCTTTTTCAATTCAGTACGATTACTCTCCTACTGTTGTAAAGAAAAGGTGGACAACCTAACGTGTACTTTGCTTGTGGGAAATGCCTTGATGAATTGCATGTAATCTGAAGAGCTTTCCAGTTGTGTAAATGCAGAATTCCATCCAGTGAATATGCATGAATCACACATATTTGGTTTAACTCATACAGAAAAAATAACAGCAATTACAGCACTCATCTTAAGAAAGCAATTATAGTGAAATATTACTGTCACAATGCCACAATATATCAGGCAGTGTCCAAGGGGCTTTTAATAGTAGAGTATACCTCCATCTTACCACGTTAGATGTCCTGTGGGGCTATTGGAGACAATTGCCAATGTCTGAAAGTAAAGAACATTTTTGCTTGATTCAGTTAAAAGATGCAGCAAATAAAGTAGGCATTAAACACAGACACTTTCCAGAACATCTAATCTTGTATGAACATATTGAGTCAAAGGAAGAAGAGGAAGGTCTGATTACACCAATGCTTTTATTGACTTGACAATTCTTACTTTCAAGATGTGTATTGGACTTGCCAGTTTCTCTGTGGTACACATTACAGAATGAAGCATAAGTTTCAGTGCAGGTGCCAATAGAAGTGTGTTAGCAATTGTTTGCTTTATTTTTATCATTTGTACATTAGTGGTCTTGGAAATGAAATGCACCAAAGCAGGAGAAATACTCCATCCACTGGCTTATTTATGTAAAGAACAAATATTCATTGTATATTATCATATTTCTTCACTGTGTACAATTTCTGCCTTTGCATGGTAGGGTCCATAATGTGATTTACTGAGACTGAGTCTTATACCTTTTACTGGTCTAAAACATCAGCAATATTCCAAATGACTCAATTTATTCCCTGGTTTCTGATGTGATTAATTAAAAAGCAACCTTTGCAGACTATATTATGTACTCATCTATGAGGAAGTAAACCAGTGAAGTCTGGCTTCACATCCAAAATCGATGCATCACTAATCAGTTACAAAAAAATACCTCCAACCTGCCTTCCCTTCCATCTTGCAAGATTTGCTGACTTGTAGTATGCCCAGTTCTTGCCACATCCACTAGCTTTTATCCATCCACTAGCTTTTATCCACCTTTTGCTCACCTTAGTGAGCATCAGAACATTTGCAGATGTGGTGAGGTCCAAACCACCCCTGCGTACAGCCAACCACAGTAACCAATAGCTCCAGATATTCTTTTCCAAACTGCTCCTCAGCTGGCAACAATAACTTGTGCTTCTTCTCTACCTAACTGCTGACTTCCCAACTATGAGGTCTTTACCACAATACCAGGTTATGAAACACTTCAATTCTAAATACTCAAAGTACTTTGAATCTTCTATAAAAGTCAATTCCAGTGGACTTCTATCTCCATCACAGACTCATACTGCAAGAGAGCAGTTCAAGAATGTTTTATTGTACTTGCTTATGTTACTCATTAACCATTCTCATGTGTTCAGTATGGTGATAGGTTTTAAAGGTCATTTGAGATTTCTTTTCTAACACCTCTTTCAAAAGGGTGCACATGTGGGTGCATGTGACAACATGTAAATACACCAGCTGACTTACAGGATCTAATTTGTTTCACTAACAGCGTTTAAGAAGCCACCAGTACCACACTGTCTCCCAGCTTTATCCATTTCATTCCTTATTCTACATTTTCCTTTTGTTTTTAAATATCTTTCAAGCATTTAAAAAAACACAGGGAAAAAATAAGACTCATGTTGCTCAGTGAACAAGAGAATTACTGTACCTTTTTGAGCCAATGCTCTTAGAATAAACCAGGTTAAAAGAGACCTTCAAGATCATCGCATCCAACCCATCAACCAATCCAACCCACCTAAACAACTAACCCATGGCACCAAGCACCCCATCAAGTCTCCTCCTGAACACCTCCAGTGATGGCGACTCCACCACCTCCCCAGGCAGCCCATTCCAGTGGGCAATCACTCTCTCTGTATAGAACTTCTTCCTAACACCCAACCTAAACCTCCCCTGGCGCAGCCTGAGACTGTGTCCTCTTGTTTTGGTATTGGCTGCCTGGGAGAAGAGACCAACATCCATCTGTCTACAACCTCCCTTCAGGTAGTTGTAGAGAGTGATAAGGTCACCCCTGAGTCTCCTCTTCTCCAGGCTAAGCAACCCCAGCACCCTCAGTCTCTCCTCATAGGGCTTATGTTCCAAACCCCTCACCAACTTCATTGCCCTTCTCTGGACTCATTCCAGCAAGTCAACAGCCTTTCTAAATTGAGGGGCCCAGAACTGGACACAGGACTCGAGGTGCAGCCTAACCAGTGCAGTGTGCAGGGGCACAATGACCTCCCTGCTCCTGCTGGCCACCCTGTTCTTGATGGAGGCCAGGATGCCATTGGCCCTCTTGGCTGCCTGGGCACACTGCAGGCTCATGTTCAGCCTACCATCGACCAGTAGCCCCAGGTCCCTCTCTACCTGGCTGCTCCCCAGCCACTCTGACCCCAGCCTGTAGCACTGCAAGAAAGTGTATAGCTCATATATAAATGATCTTTAGCTGAAAAACATGACCAAACATAAAGCCAACCAAAAAAACCTTGTGGCCTCAAAGTTGGTTCACTTTGTAGCAGCTGAAAATCTGCCTCAGAGTTTATACAGCAAACATACCTCTCTTTAAGCACTGTTATGAAGAGTTTTGTAATTTATTCAGAGTAATTGGTGTGAGAAAAAAAAAAATAAGCTGACAGACTAGAAAGAAGCCAGGGAGAGAAAAAGAACCCTGAGCAATAAATTACTTGTAACATCAGTTCTCTAGTTTCATCCCCCACAGTCTTTCCAGTGGAAAACAAAGAGAGAAAGAGACACAGAGAGAGAGATGCTTCATTTCATTATTATCTACAGATAGCACCCAAAATTTGTAATTTCTTAAGGACAGTAGTCCATAGTTAATCCAGCTGCAGGTCCCCACCGATTCAGTTGAACTGTAGACTTCTGAACAAGACTACAGGTGGATAGTTGCACTACTTGGTATGTACCAGAGACATGGGTCACTACATAGAGCTGAAACAAACACCTCAGAAAAACTTTACCAGAAAAGAAATGAATAAATAATAGCAATAAAACCAAGTACATGTTTAAGAGCTTCTAACTGGGTGAAAGACTCATAACAGGTAACACATGCCTTTTGCAACAAGAGTTTTATAGAATAGATCAGTTAAAACAATCAGTTCAGGATTTGCTGTAAATTTTATGTTACTGCCTGATGAAGGCTATTCACTGAAGAAATCTTCCTGAATTCTTTGTTACTCCTTCTATGATCAGGTGACCCGCCTGGTGGATGTGGGGAGGCCTGTGGATGTAGTCTACCTGGACCTCAGCAAGGCCTTTGACACCGTTCCCCATAGCAAACTCCTGGCCAAGCTGTCAGCCCATGGCTTGGATGGGAGCACACTGAGATGGGTTAGGAACTGGCTGGAGGGCCGAGCCCAGAGAGTGGTGGTGAATGGTGCCACATCCAGCTGGCAGCCAGTCACCAGTGGTGTGCCCCAGGGATCAGTACTGGGCCCCTTGCTCTTTAACATCTTTATTGATGATCTGGACGAGGGCATCGAGTCCATCATCAGTAAATTTGCTGACGACACCAAGCTGGGCGCAGGAGTTGATCTGCTGGAGGGTAGAGAGGCTCTGCAGAGGGACCTCGACAGGCTGGACAGATGGGCAGAGTCCAACGGCATGAGATTTAACACATCCAAGTGCCGGGTTCTGCACATTGGCCACAGCAACCCCATGCAGAGCTACAGGCTGGGGTCAGAGTGGCTCGAGAGCAGTCAGGCTGAGAGGGACCTGGGGGTGCTGGTCGACGGTAGACTGAACATGAGCCTGCAGTGTGCCCAGGCAGCTAAGAGGGCCAATGGCATCCTGGCCTGCATCAGGAACAGTGTGGCCAGCAGGAGCAGGGAGGTCATTCTGCCCCTGTACACTGCACTGGTTAGGCCGCACCTTGAGTACTGTGTCCAGTTCTGGGCCCCTCACTTTAGGAAGGAGGTTGACTTGCTGGAACGAGTCCAGAGAAGAGCAACAAAGTTGGTGAGGGGTTTGGAACATAAGCCCTACGAGGAGAGGCTGAGGGAGCTGGGGTTGCTTAGCCTGGAGAAGAGGAGACTGAGGGGTGACCTTATTACTCTCTACAACTACCTGAAGGGAGGTTGTAGACAGATGGATGTTGGTCTCTTCTCCCAGGCAAGCAGTACCAGAACAAGAGGACACAGTCTCAGGCTGCACCAGGGGAGATACAGGCTGGATGTTAGAAAAAAGTTCTATACAGAAAGAGTGATTGCCCATTGGAATGGGCTGCCTGGGGAGGTGGTGGAGTCACCATCACTGGAGGTTTTTAGGAGAAGACTTGATGGGGTGCTTGGTGCTGTGGGTTAGTTGCTTGGGCGGTGTTGGATTGGTTGATGGGTTGGACGCGATGATCTTGAAGGTCTCTTCCAACCTGGTTTATTCTATGTAGGTGCATTGGCTATGAAATTGACACCTTCTTTAATGCTAGAGTATTTTACACATTGCATTTCATGACACAGACAGCCCAAATGTCTTCCCCCCCATGATTCATTTACTGTTAGGGGAAAACCCTGATCCTCAGGCTTGGCTGCTATGTTTTGTAACTTGTGAATGCATCACCAAAATCTCAAAGATTACCAAGAACTTAAACATGCTTCTGCGATAGCTGTTGCAGGATGGACTGGTCTTTACATTGAGACTCCTTGTATTACTTCTCTTTGTAATCTTTGCAAATCTTTAACTCCCATCCAATTAGGCACAAATTCTGAACAAGGAGACACTCTGACAGAGCATCTACAATGAAGTCTCTGTCTTTCATGTTTGTTTAGCTTGTTGGCTTATAGAGACAGGGAGCATCTCTCTCAGTATTTGTACATGATCAAGTAGAGCAGGACTCTGAACTCCACTGTAATAGCAAACACTAACAGTTTTAATGTGAATCTGTTGTTCCTTTCAAGCAAATATTGAAATTAAAGGAACACTCAGCGCTCTATCTCAGCCACACTAATACTGTGAAAGCAATGACTCACCTAGTAATGGCTTTCCATAAATTAGGCAGCTAAAAATGGGTAGGAAGTGTGAAACCATTAACGCTTCCCATAGTGTAAATTCTCTCACTGCATGTGAAGAAAATCCATGGCAGTGAAAATAAAAGAGATGAAGGTGTCAGGACCTGTTTAGGTACATTTTTAATAATTCAAATCTTCCTCCTTTGGAGCACATGGTTTCATAATGAATCATTCTCTATTTCCTTTTCCAAATGAAAATTGAGGTTTTTGTTCCTCACTAATTTCATACATTTTCTTCTCAGCTATTAATTTCTTCTCTTTTAATGTGGCTAATTGTGTGTGTTGCCAGCATAGTCTCATAGTAGTACCCTACTGGAGCAAGGTTTTTACGTTGTTATATTTCACACATCAGCACCACAATGGAAATGATTGGTGGTAAATTTGAGAGTATATGAAGGAAAAGCCATACCTAGCTTTAAGAATCAGGAAGAAGTGGAAGAGAAGGAGACACTGCACTTCTGTACCCACAGATGGTCTCTGAGAGTCGCACTCCCATTTACTGCTCAGAGGAGGTCATTTGCACTGGGCCTGACAGAATAGCATGTGCCAGAGAGGCAACACTGTGATTACTGCTTTGTGGAAGTGACACATTCTAAAGTAAAGGTTGAAAACTGAAATTTTAGCACCAGTGACTTAGCTGCTCAACTAAGATGGGTGGTAAAAAAGAAAAAAGCCTCTCTTCAACAACCTGGTTTATTAAGTTCCTCAACTCCAAATATCTATCTTAGATACTAAACCAAAAGATCCTACTGTGGTGCCAGGCACAACATAAAAGTGTACAATTTTCTCATGACACAACAAGGACTGTTACAGACTCATTCTCCTAGAAAAGGTGGGAGAACCATGAACCTCACACAGAGCTGGCAAAGGCCCCAAAACTGTAGCAGTACTAGACATACTGCGTAAGTCACTCAGTGGCAGCTGCGCTTCAACTACTGTCTAGAGTTTGTTATCAAGAATTGATATCCTGTTATCAAGAATTCTACATATCAATTATCAAAGTCAAGGTCTTTTCACTTTTAGATGTATACAGTATTAACATTTCTAATCAAAACATTTTGGTCTAGCCAGCGAATCTTGCTGTGTCCAGTTCCCACCACTTTTTGTTTCCCTGAGACACCCAACTAAACAAGACTTTAAAAGAACAGATACTGGAAGTGTTTTGCTATTAGTAACTGAATTTTGTACTCATGTTGCACTGCTCTGCATGGACTGTGAACCCACTCGAATCTATTCCTCTTCATAGTTCTCTTGCATCATGGGGACGTACAAGGAGACACTATAGCTCATGCAGCTGCTGTAAAACAAAGAAAAATAATTTCTAGTTTAAAGTGAAGCTGTCTAACAAAAAGAATGGTTTACAATTTTATTTTTAGTTAAGTTTATACATACATGTATATTTAGTTTGAAGTTGCCTGTGAGCTTGAAGTGATGCAGTTCAGCCACTTCCCGGAAGTTAAGAAAAATACATCAAAAAATAAATCACACAGCAAAGGAGCACACACAAAGCCCAAGTGACATTAATGACGAAAGAGGTCTGGGAGACCAGGATTTACCAGGGCCTTTATTCCTCCCTCACTGGTAACAACACCTCTTTCATAGCATACGGTCTCAGGCAGGGCTTGCACTTCTAAACACACTCCAGTGTTGACTAGCTCTTCATCAGATCATCAACACAGAGGTGTTCCACATATGCAAACTTTTCTTGCCTCCAGTCTTCTGTAGACAGAAAGACAAGAGGGGCAGGTTGTTTCTTAAGAAAGGTGATGAGCAACTGACCCAAGAGAGAGGGCAAGTGAGTGTTGTCAAGAAAGGCAGGCAGCAAACTTTGGGTTCTCACTCAATGCAGACATCACTGTCAGTCCAGGAAACAACAGCACGTTTGTGAAGATGCAACTGCACAAACATACAGAGCAATAAACCAGAGGGGCAAACAGCAACACCTACAGATAGTTGAGTATCTCTCAGTAGAGTCAATGCTTACTTTTTAATTAGTGCAGGTGAACCTCCTGGTGCCTCTGAGGCACTGACAACGTCCTCTCCGAGTTCTGCTTGGTGGGGAGAGAAGTGAGGTGTGGCTTCTGCTCAGCCACAGAAATCCCACATAGCCTTGTACAATGTCACTTGATCTCAGCTTCCTGAGAGGCATTTCAAATATCTGATTCCCACTGATGTGTATGCCACAGAGAGGGATATCTCTGAAGATCTGTCTTTGTGTCATAGCTGCAGCTCTCTGTTTCTGTGTGATTGTGAGGAATCAAACCCTGCAGCAATGAAGAAGGTACATAGATACCTATAGCAGTACAGATGATCTTTGATAACAATAACCTGAACAAAAGTTTTCCCAGAGTTCTCCACCCATGAACGTTTCCTAGTTCACTAGCAGGATTTCTGCCTTTTGTTCTTTGATCAACTCCTTATGTTTTTACCCTAGCAGGACCTAATCAGACTATTAAAGTAACTTCAAGAGTTGTTACAATTACCTCAGTCTTGCATCAGTTTGAGAGGGTCTGGTTGTGCTACAAGGTGTGTTAGGTTGTAGTCACCAGCACAGAGCACTGCAACAGAGCAGGAATTCAGGACTGCAGCACCAAGGCTACCTCAACTGTAGTGGAGGCTGTGCCAGGCAAGAGGAAAGAAATCCCTATTCTTGCTAACAGCCCTTTAGCTACAACATGTAATCTGAAGTACTTAGCTAGCCATCTAACTAGCCTTTATCTCCAACAAAAAGGCACCCTTTCCTATTTCCTTCTTTTATGTTTGAACCTACTATTTTCTCCAGGTATTTTCTTTTTTCACCTTGTCATAATCCATTAAATTCATGTGCTTTGATCGTTCCATAGGGAATTTATCTTCTCTCTTCAAAGATCTTTTCTAGTGAGAGAAGAGAGCATATTTTCCCCAGTCCACAGCTTCTGTTCCCTTCATGTGTCACAGCATGACTACTTCCCCCCCCCCCCCCATTTATTAACATTTAAGAAATCAGATTTCAAATTAGAAGTGAGAGTAGTTACAGGAGAGAAAAGACAGTCAAGGGTAGTCAGAGTTAGTCATAGATCAAAGATAAGAAAAGAGACAAGGGGCGGGGGGGGGGGGAAGGAAAGAAAAAATAAAAATAAAGAGCAAGGCAGAGATGGTTATGTTTTACCCCAGTAACTGATTTTATGTGTTCCTCACTGAACCAGAATCGATTTCCTTCTACCAGCATCTATTTTGTTCACCACATAACCACATATGTATCACCAAATACCAAGCACGCTTGCAGGGGTTACGAAGAACCATGGACAGCAAAAGCCAACACCATGAAGCCACCTCCCGAGTGAGTAAGGATTGTTGCAGGCTGCTTTATTTCCTAGTCCTTTGGGAGATGAAACATTCATGAAGAGGACAGAAATCTTAACTGCTTTTAAAATGTCCAGGTTTTGAGCATTATGAAGGAGATACAATCCTTCACTAATTCAGTTCTGTGAGACAAATTTGGAGAACATCAGCAAAGGGAAGGCATTCATTTAGGGGACACAGTCTCAAGCTGTGCCAGGGGAGGTTTAGACTCGAAGTGAGGAGAAAGTTCTTCACTGAGCGAGTCGTTCGTCATTGGAATGGGCTGCCCAGGGAGGTGGTGGAGTCACCGTCCCTGGAGGTGTTTGAGATTGGACATGGCACTTGGTGCCATGGTCTAGTCGTGAGGTCTGTGGAGACAGGTTGGACTCAATGATCCTTGGGGTCTCTTCCAACCTTAGTTATACTGTGATACTGTAAAGCTCAAGCACGTAAGAGAACCGCGTAAATCATTTTCATCTGCTTACACTACTCAGTTGAAATCAGGATGTTCTATCTTCCCTCCTGATTCCTACTGCTAGTTGCTAATTCTGCAGAAAAAAATAATAAATAAATCCACAATGAATGTATCTGGTTTAGTTTTCCAACAAGATTTTAATTCTTCTTTGGTGCACTTGTCAATATTTATATAGTGTAAATCTGTGCAGTGCTGAGGTTGCCAGTACCACCATCTCTGAGACACAGGGGTATTGTGATTTGGTTTAGCCTATTGGAACCATTTGTTTAAGTGAAATTCACTTAAAAAGCTCTGTCTTGCAGACAGGTGTTTTTAGAGGAAAATCTATTTCCCTCATCTTCAAGGTTTCCAACCTTGCACATTCACTTTACTTTCAAATCGCTTCCTGCTTGTCTGATCCCTGTTGTTGCTCTGCCCTGGAGTACCGGATGTGAGAGAACCAGAACCTAGGCACCACTCACACAATCCTCTTGATTTCAGCCAACTGCATATGGCTAATACAGGACTGCTGCTATATTCCAAGAATACATTTGCTTTACTTCTATGTGTATTACAGAGTGCAGACAAGAAGGAATGAGAAAGGTGATGAATGCATTCTCTTCTACCTAGTATGGTATGATACAGCTCACAGCCTTTAGCTTTTATGAGCAGGGCTACTTCCTCTGCAGTCAACAGCCACACACTGTCCCTCTATGGAAAGTACTCTCTGTTTCTCTGATGCTAGAGACAAATTACTTTAAGTAGTTGCTACTGTTTTGGTGTCATTAAACTTGCTCTAAAGGATATCTCCACAGAGAAGCACCAATGACACATCATGCATAAAGCAAAGTACTACTGGGAAGAAATGACTCTTCAAGCTGGATTACCTGAACTGGGACAACAGCCACCTCAGCAGACTGGACATGAGGCCCCAAACCCAAGAGTCTGAATTCTAACATTCAATTTGTCAAACAACTTCTCCATTTTAGGGAGTCTGAAAAAGAAACCAAGCAAATTGCCTACCCCCAAACAACCTATCTAATGCACATGTATGCAAAAAATACCAGCCTGACAGGGTTTTGTTTTAAGAAGTTGTCAAGTAGAACAAGCTTTGTGTCATAATGCTCACATGCAAAACAGCTTTTGCACAGCATCATGGAAACATCAAGAGGAGACTCAGGGGTGACCTTATTACTCTCTACAACTACCTGAAGGGAGGTTGTAGAGAGACGGATGTTGGTCTCTTCTCCCAGGCAAGCAGTACCAGAACAAGAGGACACAGTCTCAGGCTGCGCCAGGGGAGGTTCAGGCTGGATGTTAGAAAAAAGTTCTATACAGAAAGAGTGATTGCACATTGGAATGGGCTGCCTGGGGAGGTGGTGGAGTCGCCATCACTGGAGGTTTTTAGGAGAGGACTTGACGGGGTGCTTGGTGCCGTGAGTTAGTTGTTTGGGCGGTGTTGGATTGGTTGATGGGTTGGACGCGATGATCTTGAAGGTCTCTTCCAACCTGGTTTATTCTATGTATTCTATGTATTCTATGTAAATTGGGCACACTACACACATTTGCCCAAAGCAGCCGTCATTAAAAACACTGGCAATTTGAACACAAAATCTGCATGCTCCTAGGCAGAGGTGTTTGGTCCTGTGCTGAATATATTCTCACCTAGAAATCTCACACTTCTCACAGAGTATTACTATCTTCTCTCATAACCTTTGTAAGGTCAACTTACCTGTCTTTTGGATCCTTGAATTAAGTGTCCTGAGAATTCATCTGAATATGCCCAAGAGCAATTTCTATATAAAACCGATGTTGTAATAGGAAATACAAAATATACTACATTGTCTTAAAGTAAAGACTTCTTGAGAAAAACTTTATTTTGGTTATACAGTAATTATAAGGAATTCCTAGTTCCAAACAACCTCCATTACTTGGACAGAAGTCTAGAAATGAAAGATAACTAAACAAAGTCCTTGAGACTTTTTGGTTGGGTTTTTTGTTTTGGTTTGTGGTGGGATTTGGTTGGTAGGTTTGATTGATTTCTAAGGGAAAGAAAAGCCAACTACAGTATCTTTCCTTTGTTCCACTTTAAAGACAAGAGGAGCAATAGCAAAGCAGTGTGATGTCTAATGTAGCAGTGGGTTGCATAGCTCTCTATCCTTGTATCTTCTTCATTCAGTCTCTCTGTAGCCGTAGTGAAAACAAAACAGAAGCAATCTCTTCCATCCCAAAGACACATGGTCCCTGATCCAGCTCTGCTATAGGGCTCATTGACAGACATGGGTTAGCAGTAGAAGCTATGGTGTTGCGCAGTTAATAGTTTCAGTATGAATACTGCCTAGGGAGATTTGTCATGTTGCCTCATTTTTTAGCAGGACAGATCCTGTTTCTCCTCACTGCACTCCCAGTGTAACATGTTCAGTAAAAAGCCATTTAGCCTTTGTCCCAAAAGCTCTTTAACTAGGAAAAAGGGAAAGATGGCTTAGCATGACCACCTCTGTGTATGCATGTAAATACAAAGAACACTTAGAATTCTACTAGCTAATTAAAAGAATTTGGGAGAGAGAAAGCTTTGTTTAAAATTTCAAGTCTCCATTATGAGACAGTATTAGGCTGTTCAGCTTGGTCAATGATCGCACCACTTCACAAGTGCATGGCATTTTTGCAGATGCTGAGGCATCCGTGGTGCTGACAATTGAGATTAAAGTAAAAGACAATTCGCCTTTTTCTTTACTGCTCCTGAAAGAAAGATTTACAGGGTTGGAGCTTGTCAGAACAGCAAATGCAAAGGCTTTCTGAAAATTCGAAAGTTCTCTTTGGCATAAGGAAGAGTCAAGACCCTCACCTGAATTTCCCACAACCTAAATTTTCTTCTGACCTCAGCCTACAACCTGTCTTTACTATTACAGAAGAATGAAGCTAAGTTTGCCTAGTTTATTCTCTTGAAGAGACAACCAAGAAGAATAAACACAGGTTATTCTACTTGGACCAAATTAAAGATAATTTGAGCTCAAAGCAAAGGATTCCCTTTGTTGTTTGACAGCACAAGGGAATTACTACAATCCTGCCTTCTGTCAGCATGAACAGATTTGCTGCTTGTCGAATCTGTAATCAAGTCACCTCAAGAAGGGAAAAGTCTCGAATACAGGCAGGCAAGTCACATTCACCACTGAGAAGTTGCAGGGAAAAGGCACATTTTGAGGTAGACCATCTGCAGGTTGAAAAGGGACCACAGTGAAAGCAACAGAATACTGTATTCAGTGTGTGAGTCACCACCCAAGACACCTGGCTGCTGGAGACTGTTATGTGACTGTGCTGTCAAGAGACTGAATGCTGGCTCCACACAGCAAGCTGTAAGTGTAAACACCTATATTTGCTTCCTCTTCTCCATGTGCTCTCCCCTGTCTCTTAATCACAATACCCCGTGGCCCTTCAAATACAAGGAGTTTCTCTTTTTTTGTTCCAAATCCCAGATGATGGGGGTTTTTTTAAGATATGAAGAATTCTTTATGAAGCACATTCCTTGGCTATTTATGTGCCTGATCCCATAAGCAACCTACACAACGAGTTTCAAAACAAAGACTTTAAAAATAAACATAAGCCTTTGAGAAAAATTCTTCCAGCTAGGGGAGTTTTGCATATATCTACACACTGAAGCACAATCACTCTAGTCCAGCATGTGGGAAGAGCTGCCTTCACTGTAAACCAGATTCAATCCCAAAGAGAAGCAATGCTAGAACAAACCCAGAGACAAGCACCATCACCAAATAAAAAACCAGCCAACCAACCAACCAAAAAGTGTAGTATTATTCACTGGTTAAGTTTTAGTCCATGTTTTATGCTGTTTGGGGATGTTTTGGTTTCACTCAGCAAAGTGTGTGGTGCTTAATTCATGCTTCTGAACTACATTTTTTTCCTTACTCTTTTAAATGCTTTCTTTCAAGTTAGATGGAATGCTACTGCAGCTTCTCAGAGGGAAAGTACCTTGTACACAGTATTTACTGCTGAGCTGAGCCTACTGTGGAGCCAGTAGCCATGATATCTCTGATGATTTTGAATCTAACTTCTATAGTATTTTGGTTTCCTTTTCCCTTTGCTGGGTAAGCACTTCTAAGGGACTTCAATACTAACAATAATTCAGTGCAATCAAACTTAAGGTTTCTGCAATTCTTGTACTAGTTACATGAAGCAGAGGTTGGAAATCTCAGCACCATTTGTTGACTGGCAGTGCCCAGGAATAAGGGCATTTCTGAAAGAAGAGCAGAAGAGCTCTCCTCTCTGGGTACAATGCTCCTTTCTCCATGGTGCAGTCTCACTCCTGAATCATCCAAATATGTTATCTGACTTGTCAAGCTCTTTCCTCCACTCAAATATAGAGAGTGTCTGGTTCAGTAATGCTTATGTTTTAATCTAAGCTGATGTGTCTTCTTTCAGCATGACAAGTTTGACCATCCAGACTGGTCATACAATAGGAAGGGCTGAGAAAGGAGGTTCAGGACTAAAAAGGGGCTTTATTTCTTAAACTGTGGTGGTGGAGGAGATCCTCAGCAAAGGGCTGAGAGTCAGAAACAAGAAAAATATCAACTTGCATAGTTCATAGTTGGCTTTGCCAGCTGGGGGTTAAACAAGAAGAGCAACTGTGACTTCTGTTAGGAGATTATTCATACGTACAATGAAATCTTCTCATCCTCCCCTAGTGGTAACCACACAAAACTGATTGTCATAAGGGCAATGAATATGCTAATGCAAGGGTCTTAACATTGCTGCTGCAACCATGCATCAACTATGAAGATGAAATACAAGAAAACATATTGCTTCATGTACATGAAACGATTCAGAACCAAAATGAGAAATGTGAAGCTGAGTGCCAACATGCCAAGACACCTATTTTGGCTTTCCATTCCCTTCTCCTGGTCTCCCTAAAATGTTTAATGCACAGAGAAAAGCATTAAAAAAAAATGTTAAGTGACTTGAAATGTTTTTGTATTTATATCATCTAATAAACAAAGTTGCTGAAAAATGTCACTGTGTCATCTTCATATGTGTGTGGGAGACAATATCACAGCTGTCAGGGAATGACTGTACAGCTCCTTGCTGGAAAGAAGCCGTCAAATATTTCAGAAGCAGACTTTACAGCCTAGTAGGATCTCTACTAAACACTTGGGATATCCAGACTGTTGACTGCTTCCAGGAAGATATCTGCTGATTCATCCTGGCAGCACCCACTCTCAAGCTGAGCTCTCCAGAGATCCCAATCAGCAGAAAGGCTCTCAACCACAGCACTGACACCAGCTCAGAGAATTTTGCCTTGAGATTCTTGAGCAAATGGACTATAAGTCATTATCAAATCCCAGTCAGCCTTTGAAGTGTAGGAAACAACCAGATACCCAAAACCTTCTGGAAGAACTGTTTTGTCACTCAGTGCACTGACAGTAAACAAACAAAGCTGTATCTGTACACAACCAGTCCTAGCAAATCAGGCCTGCAGCATCCACCGCTCTCAGCCTACACAAAGGATGCAAGGTCATTCTGACAGAATTTGTTTATCGATGTTCAGACTGATGCCTACTTAGGAATCTTTACATTTGTACTGACAGACATGCCCAATTATCTCGTGGTAACTGTTTTGTAAGATTGGATCATGCTCAGCCTGTTCAGCAGCACAAAACACTATGCCAATTAGTTTGACTGCTGGCTGATAGTGCAAAGTGCTCTGTGCCTTTCAGGGTTAGATGACAACTTCAGTTTTGCTGCTATTGATTGAAGTTCTTTGTTTCTTTGCTTTCATTTCCCCTATGCCCACTTGAACTATCACCACGGGTGACAACTGTTGGGTGCAGCTATTCTCTCTGTGCACACACTGGAAATGGATACTACTGGAGATATATGAAGGAAAGAGAAGGGGAAACCATTCTCTGTCAGAGCTACCAGCCACCCCAACTGCCGTTCAGGAAGCTTTCCCATAGATCAACCTAAAAGAACGTATGTGTGTGAGAGAGAAAGGAAAATAGACTTTTGTCTTATTTTCACTGTTGTTCAGGATCCTCAAGAGCAATAAGAAATGTCTGGTCTTAGAATTCCCCTCTAAACTACAAAATAATGGAGAAAACACTACCATGTGATAGTCTGTGCCAGCAGCTGGTGGATAAAGGCAGATCAGGTTTATGCTTTCAAGCAGCAGTGCCCTTTGCCTTACTGCAGCACACTGTAATTAAGGCTCTGAGAAGGGGCAGATTTGCTAGCATAATAAAGAGCAGCTACTTTTGTATGTGAATTCAAATGAACAAATGTAATTTCTAAACATTAACCTCCTGAAGCAGATAACAAGTGGGTTTAGGGATAATTACTGATTTTGATAGTTTCTAGGTAGGCTTTACCAGGACCCATATATTTCTCAAATGCTGACATATTGCCTGACTCAGGACCTGTATCTAAAAGGGCAGCTAGTGCATTACAACAACCCCCAGCTCCCAGAGCCAGCACTTCAGCCAGCACTCCAGGCTGAGAAGCCTACAGAGCCAGTTCCCAAATCCTTTTCTTCACAGATCCACACTTGCTCTTGTATGTGTGTTTCAGTAGAGCCAAGTACTGTAGGTGTGTCGCTCACTTCAAAGGCTGGGAGATTAATTCCAGCAAGAATTGCAGTTCACAGGGCTCACTGGGAAAGCTTGCTCCTCACCTCTTCTCCAGAGGTATGTGAAATCTAGACTGAGGAAAGAGATCTGGAGAGTCAGGGAGGATGCTGGTCTAAGGGCCTGGCCTGCTTCTGACAGCCCAAAACCAAGAGGTCCTTGCTGGCAGTATGGATATAAGAAAGACTTTCTGCTGATATTCCCCATAATGCTCCCATACCTCTCCATCTCTGCAGCTGTGCTCTGAGGCTACACAGTTCTTTGTGCTAACTCAACAGCCACCTCCTTGCTACATAAACCAGGGATTAAACTCCCCATTTCTGGAAGTTACCAACTGAGCTGCAAAAGCCACAGCTCTACAGCAGCAGGTCACAACTCCTGTCTTGGTCAGCACACTGCTCCCTAGTAACCTTTGCCTACTACCAGCAGTTCCTCTTTCTTCCAGTCTGCTGCACGTGACCATGTGATTTGCTTCTCCTCTGTTAGGGATCTGGACACTCTAACTTGATATAGGCATGTATGATTTTATTAAAATGTGCACTCTGCACTACCAAGACAACATTTACAGGGGAACAGAACAGCTTTTTCCAGCTACCAAGCTATTGCAAGATGTAGTGTAGAGATGGGAACATGCACCAATCTAGAGAAGATTGCACTGAATATGAAAGGTAAGAATGCTGCTTGCAGGGAATCTGGGATTTGCTCTCTGTGGGAGGATTATGAACTTTTGCATTCAAGCCAAATTTAATATTGTGTTCCAGTGATCTGCATGTTTAATATTTTTTTAAACTCCCACATTATCGCCTTTCCCAAATACTATGTTTCCCCTTCTCTTACAGGTGTTTATGCAGCATTCAATACCAACAGGTTGAAGATGAAAGTGCTACCAATTATCATAGATAAAAGCTCAAATTCTAAGTGTTTGGGAGAAAGCAAAATGATTGTTTAGTTAATTCCAGCAGATTTAATGTTGAGTGGCCTTTTGAAACAGAATCACAGAAGTGCTGAGGTTGGAAGGACCTTTTGGACATCTAGTCCAACCCTCTGTTCAAAGCAAGGCTCACAATATTAAATGGCTCAGGAGGTCATCCAGCCAGATTTTTCAATATCTCCAAAAACACTTCAAAAACCTTCTCTCCAGAACACATGCACCACAGTCCTTCACAGTATCACAGTATCACAGCAACTAAGGTTGGAAGAGACCCCAAGGATCATCAAGTCCAACCTGTTCCAACAGACCTCACAACTAGACCATGGCACCAAGTGCCACGTCCAATCTCCCCTTGAACACCTCCAGGGACGGCGACTCCACCACCTCCCCGGGCAGCCCATTCCAATGACGAATGACTCGCTCAGTGAAGAACTTTTTCCTCACCTCGAGTCTAAACCTCCCCTGACACAACTTGAGACTGTGTCCCCTTGTTCTGGTGCTGGTTGCCTGGGAGAAGAGACCAACCCCTTCCTGTCTACAAGCACCTTTCAGGTAGTTGTAGAGGGCAATGAGGTCGCCTCTGATCCTTCTCTTCTCCAGGCTAAACAATCCCAGCTCCCTCAGCCTCTCCTCATAGGG
The DNA here is from genome assembly GCF_014839835.1 of Dryobates pubescens. Taxonomy (NCBI): domain Eukaryota; kingdom Metazoa; phylum Chordata; class Aves; order Piciformes; family Picidae; genus Dryobates; species Dryobates pubescens. Next base: position 3,270,479 of record NC_071624.1, on the reverse strand, counting down.
CTTGTGCTCAAGGCCTCTCACCAGCCTCAAGCTCTCAAGCTATTTAAAGCCATTTTTGCAGCTTCACTGCAAGGAAGTGTTTTGATAAGTTTGCAATGTAACACATTTTCCCACACCCAGAACAGGAAATAAGCAAAACCTTTTCCCTACAATGACTGCATTTTTGATACTGTTCAATATTGCAATTTCCTTTTCCAATTAAAATTGTGAAAGTTCAATATATAAATTCCCCTCTGGATCTGGTGCAAACACCTTAAAAGAAAATCAGCATCTATCCAGTATCAGGCACCAACAAGAGTTCAGTACAACACTTACCATTATTTCTGCTCTTCAGCCCTTTCGTAGACTCTGTAAGGAGTTCTGTAAAATCTGGAGACTTCCTTTCCTACTCCGTCACAAGAACACTGTTTCATGAAGTGGGACACATCACAGCCTCTGGCATACTCCCCCCACCCATCAGTTCTGTCTCTGTCTCCAGCTTTTTGCAGAGGCTGTCTCAATTCTGCGTGGTACACATGTACACACAGAACAAGGGGACACAGTCTCAAGCTGTGCCAGGGGAGGTTTAGACTCGAGGTGAGGAAAAAGTTCTTCACTGAGCGAGTCGTTCGTCATTGGAATGTGCTGCCCAGGGAGGTGGTGGAGTCACCGTCCCTGGAGGTGTTCAAGGGGAGATTGGATGTGGCACTTGGTGCCATGGTCTAGTTGTGAGGTCTGTTGGGACAGGTTGGACTTGATGATCCTTGGGGTCTCTTCCAACCTTAGTTATACTGTGATACTGTGATACTGTGGTATAGACAGTTTCATAGTAATAATAAAAAAAAATCCAGTGAAGTTCCCAGCCCTGTCTCCTCACATGCACAAACTGTCAACCCTTTGGTGCTTCCAAAACACGAGCAAACTACTACTCTGTTGCACCTGAGTCCGATATGTTTAGCGGCTTGCATTTCAAGAGCGCTGCAATAAATGAGAAGGTACCTTGAAAGCAAACCAAAACCCAAACAAAATCACAATTCCTGAAACAATGAGTTTGATCTTCTAATAGGTCATCACAGAAGAATTTCTATTTTCTGAAGTTTTCTCTCTTGACCCTGGGATATTTGGTCCAGCAGGTGTAAATTAACAATTAATTAAATTTCCTACTCATTTAATCTGAAATAGATTAAATTTTCTGCATGTTTTGCACTGAATTTTGCACCTGATGTGATCAAGTAATTCAGATCATTTGGTCAGGAACCTCCGTTATAATTATTTCACCCAGTAGAGAAGTTTCAACATAATTGCAGCTGACAAACACTTCCTTGCAAATGCACAGACAGATCTATTTCGATGAGTTACCACTTTACACAGAAAAACATAAGGGTGTCATTACTGGGCAGTTACATAAAAAACCCCAGACAACACCTTGCAATCATTTGGTGGTTGTTCAGTGGAAAATGGAAAGGAGTTTAGAAGGCTCAAGTACAGACATCAGGGAAATAGGAATTGCATCATTAAAAAACACCAGCCTAGTTAATTGCTGGTAATGGCTACGAATAATGACAGCAGAGAGTACTGAATGACGTAGGTGAGAGGATATTCTCTAATTTGTAATTGCTTCAAATGAGCAGCTCAGTCAATTTGAACTTATTTGGGACAGTCTGTACTGCTCATTCCTGAGCACCATGAACATTTGACTAAAGCAGTCAGTGAGAATCTTCCAGGCCTTCTGCATCCTATAAATGATGGCAGAAAGGCAGTGGAAGGGAAAGAGAATGGGTTTAAAGCATTGCTCTCCTTTCTTCAGCCATGCCTGTTCACCCTGGGAGCATTCTGTACACACACATGCGCACAAACACAGGTTTGCCTGGTGCTATACAGCCTAATCATTGATTTTTCAGGAGGACATTAATTATGTAAATATCATCTAAAAAAGGGAAATGCTCCTTTGGCACATCTATTCAGCTTCCACTTCAGCCACTTAAAGTGTCCCGTCTCCACATCTGGAACTGTTCATGTCAAACACCTGGCAGTTAACAGGATTGAAAAGTTGTGGCTGATGCACAGCAGAATGGATGAGTGATAAATCACAAGGAAAGGGACCACCTAACTAAAGATATTTGGGTTTCATCTACCTCATATTGGCCTGTTTCAAAAAATGTTTATCATGACAAATATTCACTTTATCTGCACTTGTGACATTTAATTGCCAGTTGTTCCCATTTGGGGATTATTTTCTTGACTGAGATCCTCAAGACAACACTTAGGTTTATCTCTACACTTTCAAACACTCAGCATCCAAATATCCAAATGACCAACTTGGGCCAGCCTTATTTCAAATGGCAAGTGAGTGTATCAGTAATAACAATGTGAGCTGGAAACATTTCTAATGCAATACCTGAAGAAGATTCCTGTCTGCATGATGCCACAAAAAAAGCAAGTCAAGGGAAGCAAACAATGAACAAAACACATCATCACTCTGCTGATGTGTCAAGAAAAGCCTCCACTTCTAATGCCATTACTTTAAAGCTCTTAGAGCTGTGAGGCTTAGAAGCAGCAAAGGTCAGAACAGAAACATATTGAAAATGGGGTCCTTTCCCCTTCTCAGCATCCTCCTCTCATGCACACAGCCTTGCTTGCTCTACTGAGTACAGCATGGTTGATTTCACTACAAGCTCCACTACATTGCTTGAATAAGAACTCATTCCCACAGAGCTATGCTTGCGTGAAGCAATATTACAAGACCCTCAAACCATCAGTCCCTCTGGATAACTGTAGAGAGAGAAAAAAAAACATCAGAAAATGCAAAGACAGAATCTAGCTTCTGTGGGTCGGAGGCAGCTGGCTACCAGATGTAAAACCCTGGAAAGTTTCAGTGGACTCAGATCTTCCTGCCACTGTGGATTTCCAGAGCTCTTTTCAAATGTGTTTCTAAGGGAACACTGACATTTACCAGCATGGAATAGCTGTACCACTTTAAAAATTTACCCCTCCATTCCATGCTGGTTCTAGCTTCCTAGGATGTGCTGTGGCTGTGTGCACTTTCGTAAGCCACTAAATTCCCTAAAAGCAGTGGGTCAGCACTGTGTAAAGAAGAGCACTAAATCTGTTTATCTCTGTGAAGCAGGATAGCAGAAGGGCAGGGTAGGGAGATTTTGCCGAGTTCCATAAAATTACACCCACAAAAGGAGGGCTAAGTACTGCTCTACTAACAGCAGGAGATCATAGTCATGCTACTCTTTTCAGAAAAACTGAATAGACATTCAGCAGAACAGACTCATGACAATTGGTGGAACCGTGTGAATCCCATCCATCCCCTCCAGGACACACTCCTTGCTGCTCTAAAACAGGCAGAAGGATTTAGTTTGTTTGGTGGTTGGGTTTTTTTGTTGGGGTTTTGTTTGGTTGCTTTTTGAAAGCTCTAACTGCTAGCCAAGGAATGAGATACAGTGAGGCAGTTCTGCCCCAGGGGGAGACAGGTGCTCTGCTCATCTCACAAAAGTTGTAGCCCGCAATAGATCACATTTGTATTGGGTTAATGTAATCAAAGGCACCCTGCTGTCTGGTCACTGACCTATCTGTAAACAACAGATGCCATGAGCTTTTATTATATGTATCCTTGTTGGCTGCTTCTAAGGCTCTATTACATAGACCTAGTGAGATGTGACCATTGTAAGAGACACAAACCCATGCACTTCACCTGCTGCTGTTCAGTCTGTTTTGCAGAAAGGAACGAAGCCTATAAGCACCTCAGCCTATGAGTGCCATTTTCTTCTCATGCCCCTTCACTGCTCCTCCTAAATAAGTTTGTATGCTCTTCCTTACATCTGGAACAATCTTCCCAGGTGCACTGGCATGGTCCAAGCCTTCTCCGTTCTGGTTTTAGATCCTTATAGTCTTCTCCTTTCATTCAACCTTATGCCACAGTTTCCTATCCTCTGCCTGCACCAAGGGAAAAGATGTCTGTTACCTGAGTGTATCTTATCTGGATTGTACTCACTGCAACAGAGACCACTGGGAGAGATTGCTACCTGAGGTGACACACAATCATGAATCACAGAGAAGGTGGTGAACAAGGAATGCTGTTCTCTGATTTTCAATACAAAAGTAAGATTTTACAGCCCCTGCTAGATGAAAACCAATGGGGAATCAGCTTTCACACCCTGAATGGTCCAGCTATGGAGCTCCTTGCCCACAGGACACTGCAAATAGAACAGCTGAACCCTTCCTGAAAGAACACCAAAACCTGCTGGGAGTCATGAAATGCAGACATCTCCTCAGGTTCAGACACTCCCTGAGCCTTAAATCATTGGAAACAGGAAAAGTGTTCTGGGAATACCATGTCATCTTCTCTGAGCATTCCCTGCAAGCTGCTGTAGGGAACAGAGAACCAGGGTAGATGGAGCTGCCATCTGATCTAGTGAAGCTCTTTATTGATTCTTGTCTGTATGTGCACATGAGAAGAGCCTGTGTCTGCAATACTCCATAGCAGTAGCTGCAGAAGTATCCACAATGTATTTGGTGCTGTTGTAGTTTGAGCTGGGTGCCCCCCTGGTGCATTCACTTCCTGTGTCCAGAAGTCCAGCCCAGAGGGATGGACACAGGAAATTGTGTATTTCCTACCATAATTCTTTGCACCACTATAAGATCCAGTGCGGAGCCTGGCACTTTCTCTTTCCTTCCCTCTCCGAGACTTGGTAACTGGGGGAGAGATCTCCCGGCCATGGGCCTGATTGGGCCCAAGGCCACAGGGGGATGGGCAGTCTCAGGCCTGGCCAGCTGAGACTAGCCCAGCAGAGGGAGGGGGAAGAAGGAGCCCTGGGGGTTTTGGATGCACCCTCAGGTGGGGATGGGATCTTTCTTTGTCACTGCGCTTTGGGTTTTCTGTAACATTCACCGCTTTCTATTTAAACTTTCATCACTTTTGCAATCCGTTTGCCTGAGTCGTTATTTCTGCCATCAATGTGTCTCACTTTCACTGGAATTCTCTTTGGCGCGCCAAAATGTAATGGGTTGGGGCAGGTCCCCTCCCCACCACAGGCAGAAATAACGACTCAGACAAACGGATTGCAAAAGTGATGAAAGTTTAAATAGAAAGCAGTGAATGTTACAGAAAACCCAAAGCGCAGTGACAAAGAAAGATCCCATCCCCACCTGAGGGTGCATGCAAAACCCCCAGGGCTCCTTCTTCCCCCTCCCTCTGCTGGGCTAGTCTCAGCTGGCCAGGCCTGAGACTGCCCATCCCCCTGTGGCCTTGGGCCCAATCAGGCCATGGCCGGGAGATCTCTCCCCCAGTTACCAAGTCTCGGAGAGGGAAGGAAAGAGGAAGTGCCAGACTCCGCACTGGATCTTATAGTGGTGCAAAGAATTATGGTAGGAAATACACAATTTCCTGTGTCCATCCCTCTGGGCTGGACTTCTGGACACAGGAAGTGAATGCACCAGGGGGGCACCCAGCTCAAACTACAACATGTGCTCAGTAGTAATTAGTTCTTATTGTAGAGTGAGCTACAGCCATAGCTGCTGCTACAAGTCAGTAGCTAATACACATTTATCTCTGCTGTTCATCAGTAACTCAAAAGCTACTGGGACATGATATTCATGCAGATGTTCAGAAAAAAAAAGTTTTCATTACATCTGGCAGTGAACCAGAAGCCAGCTGATACTGCCAATGACAAACTGCTTATTTGTCTTGGCTTTGTTTTGATTATCAAACTGAAAGTCTATGTTGCCAAAACAGACAAAAATTGCTTTCCTTTTTCTTCTAGTTATTGTCAGAAGTCTGATGCAAGTCCTCTACAGAAGTATGACCAAGTTATATTAGCATCACCCATCCTGCTTCTTTTACAAATCCTCTCACAGACACCAAGACTGCAATACACACAGGTCAAGTCAAACATCATCCAAGTTATTGCTTTGTGTCTAAAGAGCTTAGATTGCAGCAGAAATCTCTTATATCAATCACTGAAGAGCAGCTCACATACAAAGGGAAGTATTTGATGTCATCATCTGGCTCCTGACAAACACAGCTAGGCAACAGACACAACAAACTGGCTTCTTTTAGATAGCAATTATTTTGACTTTCAAAGAGTTCCTTGCTTTGGAAACATTTTAGACAACATGGACAAAAGCTTGTTGTCTGGGATACTATACAGGAAATAGCAACGAAGGAAAGAGCCAGCATTTCAGAATATGTGATTGTAAATACTGTTTTGAAAATCCCTCACGGTTATTGGAAACGTTTTAGAAGTAATTTAGTCACAGATTGCCAGGACTCTGTCCTTGCTTCATTTCTCTGAATCAACCAAGCGCTCCCAAGACCACTCAATATCAGCAGATATTTGCTTCCAAACAGTCTCTCACATGTGGTGTTTGACATCTTCTCTGGCTGTCCCTTAGGAGTCACTGGGAATGAGCAATGACTTCAGATGACAGGAAAGTATGCATTTAGCTGCCTGAATCCTTTTGTGAATGAACAGGGGTCTGAACAATTTCTACTTACCTCAGCACACTTCTGGTGTCAGAGCTGACTCTAGGGGTTTCATCACTGCCTAGCAGAGGATGTTAACGCTTTCATTAATTCTGAATGTAAAGAGTTGGAAGAGAGATTTGAAGAGATGCAAAGAAGAAGGAAGATTATTATCAAGCACTGCTGACAGGAAGCCATTGGTACTGGAGATGGTAAGGCTGAATTGATCAGACAGCTAGTGCTTGAGAGAGAACATTTCATTAAGCACTGAAAATAAACAGGACCCATCAGCTGTGGATCAGCAGCGCTGAGTGACTCAGGCTATCAAACAATCCTGACTTGAACCTGTTGAGGATCTTGGCTCAGCATTTCCTTTTGAGTATTAGAGAAACGTGTCAACAACGCTCTCCAGTGCTGCCTGGCAGCCGGATAAACAGCAGGGAGAGCCCCACCGAAGCGCTCGCAGGTTCATAGCAGCAGCAGAAGGTTCAGACTTTGATGCCGCTTGCTACAGACTCGGGCTGGTTGAATTACACACGCCAAGCCCCACGCCCTGGAAAGCCTTGCTCAGAGCCTGCAGCCGCTCGGGTGCCATCCACAAAAGCCACATCACCTTCAGACATCTTATTCTCGTGTCCATCCCTTCACCCCACCTGCTCATCCCTCTGCCCATCCCATAGGCACCGGACCGGCACCGGACCGCGAAAGTGAATCCCCCTCGGGTACCGAAGCAACAGGGTAACGGCGGGGCTCCTCCCAACTCCGCAGAGCAACTCTCCCTTCCCCACGGTGGCCTCCGGCGTCCCGCACGCATCTCTGTGCGGGGCCGGGCGGGGAGCGGGGTCTGCGGGACCGGGCCGCGCCGGTACTCACATGGTGAGGGGCGAGCGGGTGCCGAGCGGCTCAGGGGCGGCTGCCTTCCCTCCCTCTCCAGCAAAGATGGCTTTCCGCTCGGCTCTGCTGCAAGCAGTCTCCTAGTGCTGTAGGCACTGTTGCTGAGATAGGAGGGGTAGGCACCGGCTACTGAGCATGCCTGTGCCTCACATCACAGCCTAGCAAGGAGGGGAAGGCACAGAGGTACCCCCTCCCTACCCTCACGCCAGGCAGGAGAAAGTCCTAGAGCGACTCACGCCAAGGGAGCTTCTCGCTCCTGCCCGCATCCCGCCTCCACCCGTGGAGCAAGAAACGCCTGCCCGGGGTGTGGTCACCAGAGCTGGGCTCCTTCCAGCCAGGAGGCTTGGGGCGGTTACCTAGATAAAAACCTTTGTGTGTTTCTGTGACCGCCTTCTTTCTCCCTTCTCCCTCTCCTCTCTAGGAAGGGGGAAAAATATAATTGGAAAATCAGGAGAGATATTGCAGTGCAGTCTGTGCCACCACAGGTGAGCACTCATGAATGAAAGCAAGTTGTCAGGAATGTAATTCCTGCCCATAACACAAAGCAAATCAAAGGCAGACCAGCTACTAGGTCAGCTATTGCTTCTTACATGATTGTGTGTCTCAGATGAAATACAGCCATTGCCAAGCATCCATGCTTCTGGGTTTGACCGCTTGCAACCTTTGCCTCACGGTCAGCCTAGGGCCAGACATTCAACTCCTCCTTGAATGCCTATTAGCACTTCTCTGAGACACTTCCTGCCCTGTACAGAACAAAATTTCTTCTGAAGCAGAACACACTCCTTTGCACTTGAACTAGGGCCATCACATACTCTAAACAGAGGCCAAGAAAGAAGGCTAGACAGAGGTTTTTCAAGAAGTGGCAGCTCATCATTGCTGATATTGATAGCTTGTTCCGTTTTACTTACAAAAGGATACTCCACTGCCTTCACTAACTTTCCATCAATTTTAGTGGTATCTAGCACAAATGTTTACCAGGGATCTACCCAAGTAAGGCAAGGGCTTACCCAGAAAACAGAGGAGCTTTTATAAGAATCTCAACTTCAGATCTCGGGGTACCTGTTGGGGATAAATTGCATTGGTGCCATCAGATCAAATCTGTGTTTTCTGCATATGGAAGACACACACACACAAAAGGAGTTGTTCTTCAAAGCAATAGGCAAAGGTGCCTACATGTGAGGACACACATTTATTGCTCAAATGCAGGCCCGGATGCTGATTGAGATGCAAGCCTTCAGTTATCAGCCCTGAAAGGGAGCCACCTCCTTGGGAGTGGTGAAACACCTCAAAGTATCTTAGTCACAGGAGCCCCTCTTACTTCTCCCACATCTGCCTGAGAGCTTGCTCACTGTGTTAGAGACTCATCATACTTACTGCCATGGGAGGGTGATTCTGTCTCTTCTATGAAGCTAATTATTTGCATGAATAAATAGAGCAGCACTTCAAACATTAGATTTCCTCATCTGACCACATCATTAAGGGCTTGCTCATATATTGCACTCATAACAGCCTGGCCCTGGGAAACTTCCTGATGGAAGCAAAAGCCACTTCAAACTTCCTTTTCTCTATGAGAAGCTAGCATTTCAACCAGCTTGATGTGCTCTGATGACAATCAGGACATTTCTGACTAGCTTTACCCATCCACAGACCATTTATCTCAGCACTTCTTATCAGGAATTCTTCCACAGCTCTTTTCTTCTGAGGGCAGTTTACCTTTCAGATACCCTAAATAAAGATGTTTGTACAATAATCCTACAGCATACAGCCACACCAACACCCACACATAGTCTTAAGCCAAATATTGTGACCACCTGCTGCCAGGTATGTTATCTTCTTCATTCTCAAACTCAAACCATATTTTAATACTGAGGGAGTGAAAAGTCATGCGTGGCTGGTGTGGCCAGGAGCTCCTGCAACAGAAGGACCCACTATCTTGACTGTCTTGCCTTTCTGGGGTATCACTTCATGACTCTACCATATGGAAGGTGGAAAAAGCAACTCAGTGATAGACTAAAACTCAAAAAAACCCCAACCAACCCCCCCAACAAAAATCAAACCATCCACAAAACACCACACACCAAAACCCAAACAGAACCTGAGAAAGACCAACCAGCCAGCAAACAAATGAAAACACCAACTAAACAAAACCCCCACAAAACACTCTGGAAAATCCCAAACTCAACACAAAACACTTTTAATACAAAACCTACCCAGAGTACACAATGCAGTGTTGATGCTGACTTCATGACAGCTTTATCCTGACTGAAGGAGAACTGAAAAATCTGGAACAGACTCCCCAGAGAGGTTGTGGAGTCTCCTCCTCTGGAGAATTTCAAGACCCACCTGGATGCATTCCTGTGTGACCTGCACTAAATTCTATGGTCCTGCTTTGGCAGGGGGGTTGAACTCAATGTCCAACCCCTAACATCCTGTGATCCTGTGAACAGCTCACACAAGCACCAAGGTAAGATGGCAGACAGACATTGCCTACTGCAGCAGAGGTGTGCCAGTGTAAGGGATAATGCTTCCAATGCTGCAAACAGAGTGCACAATGAATGCACATCACATGGCCATAGCTTTTTTTAATCTGACAGAGGAGAACTCTCAAAACCAAATTAAATAGCATCATTAGACTGTCTTTGCTTGCTGAAGAAGAATTTTCTTCCAACTAAAGAAGGCATCACCATTCCAACCCCAGAAGGCTCATGGTCGTGAATAAAATCCACAGCTAAGATAGGAGGCATTTTCCTTTAGCCCTACATTCCCCTTGGCATTTCAGCTTGCCGTGAAGGTCTGCCAGAGCCTATGGTGTAAGAAGAAGTGCAGAGACACCCCGTGGTGGCAAAATTAATAAGAATTAGTTCAAACATCTTCTGTTTTATTTAATTAAGACACGAAACTGGATCAGAAAAGCTGCATCCTGGGGACACAGAAATCTTTCCCAAGTTGCTAGTCATGTAATTTCTTCTCTTCAGACCTCATTTCCTGTCTGGCATCTTTTGCTCTGTGTGTTTGCATGACAGTTCCTTCCACAAAGATTTTGCCTCTTGCTCTGTTTGGTTCTTTTGCCTCAGAGGGTATCTGCTGGGTCAGAGATGCTGTGTGCTGCTGCAAATGCAGGGTTGGCTGTAGGCATGCTCCATTTCTGTAAAAGAGTTTCCTGCATCCTGCCAGACCTGGGTAGGGAAAACTAACAGTCTCATTTGTAAATCATTGTTTGGGTGGTGGTGTGGTTTTGGGGGTTCCGTTTGCTTGATTGTTGGGTTGGGTTTTTTGGTTGTTGGGTTTTGTGGCAGTTTGTTTGTTTGTGGGTGTGGGGGCGTTTGTTCTGGTTTGGGGGTTTTTGTGGAATTTTGGAGGCTTTTATGCATGTGTGTGTGTTTGGGTCTTTGTTGTTTGTGGGGTTTGTGTGTGTTTTGTTTTACCCCACCCACAATTCATACTTTACCCTGAAATCATAATGGCAGTTACAAAGGAACTTGTCAGGTAGTGCAAGAATGAAATCAGTCAACAGTAAGAACCAGCACAAAGCAGTTTTGACATCTGAAGTCCTGCAGATACTAGACTGTACTTATAATTAACTAGAGAAAATCTACAGGTACAAGACTGAGGTTCCTGAATATGCTGTTCACTGCTGTTAGATGAGCTTCTCTGATGGTAGTGTATTTTCTCCCAGATCTACACATAGGATTCCCATTCTAAAGAGTCATACACAGTCTATAGATTTACACTGACCACATAATGAAGTAAATCTCAGGGCTAGCCACTAGCATTGTTTACAAACAAGCAACCCCAACTCTCCCCAACCACCCCCACCACCCCCACCCCCCCTTGCTGTTGCTAAGTAAGAAAGATGAAGCACTAAGCATTTAGAGCACTGGTGGTCAAGACTCACACAATTTAAGGAGAGAAGAAAAGCAAGGCAAAGAAATCAATTATTCAGATGTCCGTTATTCAAACCTCCTGATCTGGCAACACGTTTAAACATACAGTTAAATTATAGGAGGGATTCTTTCTACATCATTAGAATTAATCATATTGGAAACTCAAGATAGCCAGACAACTTCACCTTTGAAAGGAGATAAATATCATACAATATGTTGGGAGAGTTTGTTTGTTTTGTTATTGTTTTAAATTACTAAAAGGCTTTAGAAAAGACCTCTTCCCTAGATCTTCAATGCTTTGTCACCAATTTTCACACATTTAGATCTGTGCTTTCAGTGTTACCTTTTCCTCTGTTAATCTTTTAGAGAAGTTGAATCAGTATTGAAAGGTCCCGATGTCAGAAGCATTTGAAGCTTGCTTCTCAGAGGTGAGGTAGGTTCCTCCATCCCCAGTGGCTGATTTTATTAGCCATGGATTGGTCTGTTCTGCAAAGCTTCACCTCTGCACCACTGTGCGCACCAAATGGGTCTTGACCTTGCAGAATGGTCTTGACCTTGCAGATTGGTCTTGACCTTGCAGATTGTTTTACAACAAATTAAATGGAAGTTGATAATTTTGAGATAATTTTCTTTCATGCAGTTTTTATTCATTCCTTACAGCACAACATTTTTTCAGTGACAGTTTCCTCTTACAGGTCTACAAACTCTTTGCAATTCCTTTCATAATCTTTTCTCCCATTTCTGTGGGAGAAACAGATGTAACTTACCTAGGTTCTGTTAGCAAGCTAGCAGTGCGTCACTCTGTTCCTATTTATAGTTCCTTCTTAATGTGTGTCAAAGTATAATTTTGGTTAATAATTATAACACCATAACAGTGAGTCCCTACTGCCTGTGTCTATCCTACTAGTGAAGGAGAACTGTTCTCAAAAGGCTGGGTAAGCGGAGAAAGAGACGAGCAGGGAAATCAGAAAAGTGTGCAGCTCAAAAATAGTTGTCAGTTTGGGTTTTCAGCCTACAAACTGTGTGACTTGTCCTAGATGACTTGTAGAAAATATTTTGACCAAGTAGGAAAAGACAAGTGCTTCCAATCATACGGAGGGCCGAACGTGAGCCTCCGAGCCAAGCAACCAAAAGTTAATGCAATTATCAAGTATCAAATGTAGAGCAGAGAGACTAATTCAATCAGAGAGGCCAAAGGGATAATTCTTGGAGACAAAGCAACACAACACGGAAGCGCAGACTAATGAAGGGGAAAAAAAAAACAAAAAGGAAATGATTTCCAATCCTTAACTAAAATTCCCAGTTGGATCTTCATCTTTTCAGGGTTCTGGTTTTCCACTTGCAGTGTTTATTCCATCTCACATTTGTTTCACCACTTCTGTTCTCTGCGCAAAACTGTTTCATTGGTTGCTGGTTCTTCGCTTTTACCGGAGGAGCCGCCTCCCCTCTTGGTTTTCAGCAGCTAGCCTGATCATGAAGGAGAGCGCACAGAGGGATATTTTTATTACCCTTCATGCCCAAGTCTGCTTTCTACAATTTCATGGAATAGTGGTTGAGTAAGAATATCCAGTCACCTCATGTCTGTAGGATTTTTCAAAGCAGGTAATTGCTTCATCTGATGGAAAAGAAGCTGTTCACTGACCTCGACTGGACCTTCCACATAACCAGGTTTGTAGAGTACCCAGCCCAGACTTCACTAGGTGCAATGCAACAAGGGAGAGACTTTCAAAAAGCTACTCAGACTTCTGCTCTCATCTAAGCAGGTGCTGGTTTTATGGCAGACAAAATGAGCTGGCACAAAGGAAAGAAGGAACTCACAGGAGAAAGCATTGGCAATGGGAAGCACAGCCGAAAAAAGCGAGAGCGACTGTTTAGGAAGAGATTTTCTGGATTGAGCCTCTTCTCTGGGTCTCCTAAGAATAAACTGTAAGTACATCCAAGATTTTACTTTATATACATTGGTAACCAAGAAATTTTGTGAGTATTGCTGGAGTACCTTTCCCAGAGCCACAGACAACTCTTCTGTTACCCCTGCTCTGTTAACTGTTTCACAAGCACGGAAACAGTTACAGTCTAATTTAACAACCTGGCCTAAAACTAGCAAGCCGCTGGCAGAAGTAGGTACAAAACGAAGATCTCCAAAGCTTGTGTGTCTCTATGCTTGTCTTACAACCATTTCTCTATGCTCCCTCCCACCCAGCAAGAGAGACGTGGAGGGGCAGCAGCTCTGTTCCTCCACATATACACAAGTCCTGCTGGTTGTGACAACCTAGGACACTGTTTCTAGGAGTAAGATTGCTGGAAGGTTTTGTTCCACCAATATTCCTGCTCACCATCTCTGGAAGTGTTTAAAAAGAGACTGGAAGAGGCACTTGGTGCCATGGTTTAGTTGATTAGATGGTGTTAGGTGATAGGTTGGACTTGATGATCTCAAAGGTCTTTTCCAACCTGGTTAATTCTGTATTCTCTACAGTATAATAGACAGTGGCAATTGATAGGCAGCAGACAAAATCACTGTTAACAAAGTCAGTGCTACTAAGTTCCTTGAATTAGAGCATAATTATTGCTTATGTTCCTATAATAATGCCTTTATGCTTAGTACTTAAAAAAAAATCAATGAAAAAGTATCCTTTTTTTTCCCCCAACCAAAATAACCAAAAAGGGGGGGGGGGGGAAATGTGTTTGAGCTTACTGCTTTGTGCACCTATTGGCTCTAAGTTATTGTCATTGTTCTTATGGGATTTGAAATTCTCTTCTTGGCTCTTTGTACTTGATATTATTCTTCTCTAGCGTGAGGTAAACTTAGTGTATGCATCAGGCTAAAATCAGGAGTAGTTTCTAAAAAGTGTCTTTCCTCATCCATTACAAGAGCTGTTTTCTACACAGATCTCCTAAAAGAGTCTGTCTTTGATAATTACCACAAAATTACCGTCTTAGCAGGAAGTGCATGCAAGTCTCAGCAATTACTCAGCTAACTACATTAAGCTTGATAGCCACAGCAGCTGGTTACAAGCTCAACACAAGATTAAAATACACTAGCCAGGAATGACCCTGAGAGCCAGATTCTTCCCTCAGACTGATCCAACTGCAGAACTAGAACCACAGGCTTTGCTTTGGGCTTTACCTTGCTGTGGTGCTGAAGAACTGAAGTATGCATTCAGGAGGCAGACAAGGGCAAGGCCTTGATCCTTATTTCTAAGTGATGAACATGGATTTTCCCCAGTTTGATCTAGAAAACCCAAAACCACTAATATAATATCCTCCTCCCATGGCACTCTCACACTAATAGAAAGGGAGTCAGTCCTTGGACGTTACTGGATACATTTCCACATACATATTTCATGGCAGTGGCTTTCAAAAACATTCTCATCATCAGGGCCTACAGAATGTTCAGTGAGGTAGCTAAATCAGATAATGTCCACTGTTCAGCCCTGATTTGCAAGCTCTTATAAGGGGTATTGGATGAGGTGTGGGCAGTAGGTTTAGAGAGGTTCTCCTCCCCATCTACTCTGTCCTGGTGAGGCTGCATCTGGAATATTGTGTCCAGCTCTGGGCCCCTCAGTTCAAGGAGGACCTCAGGGAACTGCTTGAAAGAGTCCAGCACAGCGCCACAAAGATTATTAAGGGAGTGGAACACCTTCCTCATGAGGGGAGACTGGGGGAGCTGGGTCTCTTTAGCTTGGAGGAGACAGAGGGCTGACCTCATAAATGTTCAAAAATATGCAAAGGGTGAGTGTCAGGAGGACAGAGCCAAGCTATTCTCAGTGATGTCCAATGACAGGACAGTCATAGAATCAACAAAGTTGGAAAAGACCTCAGAGATCACCAAGTCCAACCTATTATCTAACACCTCATGTCTAACTAAACCAAGGGACAACAGGTGTGAGCTGGAGCATAGGAAGTTCCATGTAAACATAAAGAAAACCTTTTTCACTTTGGGGGTGACAGAACACTGGAACAGGCTGCCCAGAGAGGTTGTGGAGTCCCCTTCTCTAGAGACATTCAAAACCTGTGTGGATGCATTCCTGTGTGACCACCTCTAAGTGATCCTGCTCTAGCAGCGGGGTTGGACCACATGATCTTTTAAGGTCTCTTCCAACTCCTAATATTCTGTGATTCTGTAGGTTAGTGTCTTAGTTTTGAAGTACTATTTCATATAAAATATAATGGTATGTAATTCAATCAAGAGTGCTTTTCTTTTAGCTCTTTCATTTCTTTTCAAGGACAGGGCAATATAGGGCTTATCTACTAGCCAGCATACTTATTAGTGCAAGCAAGTGCAAGAACCTGCTAGGTCAGAAGTTTGTAATTTACATACACAGAGCACATTAAAGAAGTGAGCAGAAAACTCTTCCCTAGCTAGCTGACTCATGATTTCATTTACATTTTTGTTAAAACAGTAACAACTCTCTACTAATGCCTTGCCCCTGCCATCACAGCAATAGAGCCAAGACTCCTCTGTTTTCTGCAGGTGACCACACAGTGCACCGAGGCTGTCACAGGTAGAGCCTCGGGAAGGACTCATAGATCACATACTAATCACTTCTGCCAATCTTATTCACCTAGGAAGTGTACAGGTTAAACTTGTCACCCTTCTTTTGGACTGTTCTAGCCCTCAGGGGAGAAGTCAGCTTTCTGAAGACAAGAGGAGATGCTTATACAGGAAAGGATCCAAAAAGCTGAAGCCAGTGAGGGAGGAAATATGCTCGTTAAGGCAGCCACACTCCGGGAAAATGTGTCCGAAATGTGAAATCCTCGTCTGCCGAAAGTGTGAGACACTGCACTCAGAAAGCAGCTTCATTGCCCACAGCCTGCTTGATCACTATGACAGAGGAGGAGACACCAGCTCCAGGAGGTTGACTGCGGAAAGTCAAGCACGTAGAGACGATTAAAGATTCGGTGTGGGTGCCTTGTTGGTACCCAGCTACACCTGAAATGCTAAAGCTTAGGTCCATTCATGCTGACAGGATCCCAGTCTGTGTGCGGCACCAGTAGTTGCAGACCCACCATAGCTCAGGTGTACTATATGTAGCAGATACACACTCACTCATCCCACTTGCACAGAGCAGCTAGAAGTTTCTCAGCTGTTAAGAGCAGGGAACTGTTTCAGAAACGTTGTTTCAGAGTTTTCTTTTTTCCTCGCAAGGAAACAAGAGTATCCCACAGAGCTGCAACAGAGAGCGAATATTACATGCAGAACCATGGGCGCATTGCACGTTTGTGATGCCTGTGCCTGTTTCAGTGCTGTTTGTGGTCTCCAATATTAAACACCTTATTTATTTTAAAATTAACTTGCATGGGTGTGCAGTTTGCTGGGGAAAGGGGCTTCCAAAGGCTATCCTGGCCATAACCATTGCAGATCACATTCAAATTCCCTTCTAGAATGCCTGAATTTTGTTACAAACTTTCTACTCCTAATTTACAACCCAGCACCTCTCCTTACAAGGAACAACACAAGTGCAGCTCACAAAGTACGTGAGCCACCTGTGTAGCACAGCATCAGATCAAACAGTAGTTGAAGTTTAAGCATACCAGTGGAATCCACACCTTGAGATGTCCCTCTCCATTCCCATCATAGTGCAGCAACCCATTGGGAGAGCAGCATGGTGACTACCCAAATCGGCAGTGGGTGACATTAAGGTCCGTGTACACACAAGACTACTTACCTGTATGGAATCCCTAAATGTAGGTGAAGGATGGAAATAGTGTCTGGAGCTGATTATACCAAGCCTAGCAGCTTGCACCTTTTCCTCATATGCAACAGTTCAATATGGAGGACGAATTCCTTGCTGTTTCACAGGGAACAGGCTAAACAGACTTCATCTCAGCCATTAATATTAGGAGTTCTTTTATTTAGCCAAACAGAACACAGGATGGGAAAATTTGTCCTCACTCCTCTTCCTAAGATCCAAGCCACAACACTATAGGGAGATGTTCCAGTTTTGCTCCAATGTATGTATGGTAAGGGGACTAGAATCCAGATTTATTCTTTTTTCCCCCTGTCCCTAGGGATTACTTGTAGCTGAGCTACGTCATCCATTCTTGTGTTCATTCCCCCAGCCATGTTAAATGGTTTCAACAGGAAGAATTCAGAGCCTGGTCTATAACATTGCCACACTCCAGAGTATTCTGAGCAACTCACTCAGATCCATGTGTGATAGATCAAGCAAACTCAATGCTTCTTATACAAAGGAGGTAAAAAGATGACTTCAAAAACTAGAATGAGCTGCTTTCCCTGTGCTGTGCAGGTGGTCAGATCACAAACATGCATCCACAGAATGCTCACAGGGCAAAGCCCTTCAGTTAGGATATGGAGAATACCTTAGGCAGGATTCACAAACAGGAATGAGCCACCATCAAGTTCCTCACTTCCCCCCAGACCTCAGTGGTTCTGGGTACTCTCAGCAAGTCCCCAGAATCCAAACTTAAAAAGTCAAGAATTAGTTGCACTACAAAGCCATTGAAATCTGCTTCAGAGATCTGCTTGGTACTGCATATTCCTGAGACCATGTTTGCTCTGTCTGTGCTCTCAGGTTGATATGAAAGTCCCCAATGTCCCCATGGACACATCAGCAAATCTAGCTCTGATGGCTCCTCAGCCCCTGAACTAATTGGCATTTATCTGTGCTCCCTGAGTAAGTGACCTCATGTGGCCATGAGGTTATGCCTGCTGCTCCCACAGAGGACACCAGAGGAAGCTTTCACATCCACACCAGCTAAAACAGTTTGTTAAAGGAACAACAAATCTAGTTTTATATCTGCCAAAAAATGAAAGATCAGCAGCTCCTATGTCCATTTGATCAGTGAAGATTTTATGACCACCTTACTGGGTCTGATTTGCAAAGATATTTCAGTTACAGAAATCGTTTCACTACTAACCAGATGCTCAGACTATACCAACCAACAATCAGCGGCAGACAGATGTGCCTCAAAGAAACCAGTTTTGCACTGGAAGCTATATTCAGTGTGGTATTTGGGTCAGGTAATAACATCACTACCTGGAGTTTTGAGTGACTTTTCTCTCATGAGCCAAGCCAGAATGAGGCACATCTGTCTATAAAACCCCCACAGCCAGATGCAAACTGTGAGGTCCAAGAGCAATGCAGCATTGCCACCTCCTAGTGACTGCCCATTGGAATGGGCTGCCTGGGGAGGTGGTGGAGTCGCTGTCATTGGAGGTGTTCAGGAGGAGACTTGATGGGGTGCTTGGTGCCGTGGGTTAGTTGTTTAGGTGGTGTTGGATTGGTTGATGGGTTGGACGCGATGATCTTGAAGGTCTCTTCCAACCTGGTTTATTCTATTCTATTCTATTCTAACACTTGCTTTCCACCAGCACAGCTCTGCCCCCTCATCTCTCAGCAGCATTATGCCAGAAAAGTTATTCTTAAAATAATTGTAAGAAAATTTGCCCCAAACTGGAATGCATTATCTGAGCACAGGATTTCAGTTTTAGATTTGAAAGCCAACTCAAACATAATTATATTACTACTCTTTCACAATGTATTGCAGTAATGGAAATACTGATTACATACTTGAAACATTTGGACTTGAAATAATTTCTAAAGAATAAAGCTATGATCACAGCCTGACACACTAATTATTAAGAGTCTGTAATGTTTAATGATCTGATTTCAATAGGTCTAGATTAGAGAGGAATATTGGGCTCTCTTATATTAGATATATGAGCAGGCTCCACATAGGCATTCACTGGGATGTGAACGACTTAGCAATCAATACACCACTGTCAGTAAACCCAGTACAAGTATAGAAGGGAAAGGAAGCGGCTCCACTGATGAGAGGCAAATCCATGGGGGCTCTTCCTTTGGAAATCAAAACAGGACAAGCAGGAGTAGTAACAGCAGCAGTTGTCACCATTTGTCACAAATCAAACGATACAAGGCGAAGAAAGCAAACTCATCTTTTAGTCATGCACTCAAAAGGAAAAACAGAATGACAGTATGCAATATACACACTACACATACAAAATTCCAGTTGTTCTTAAAAGCAGTCTCCATATCTTTTCCCCCTGAAGATCCTGTGAAGGCCTTGAGAAGCACAGTTGGTTTAAGAAATTATTTTTTCCTGATGGAAATGTGTAGATCTGATTAAAGTGGACTTGAAGAAAAATGATTAACAGGAGACCATCTGAACTGAAGCTGTTTTATACCGAAGTTGTTGCTCACATTTCTTGTCTACACCTGCATAAAGCTACATCCTTTCCAAAGGTCACATTGCTACCCACTGTTACAAACAAAATCTTTAAACTCCACTGCTATAACCAGGCCATTTGATGCCTTTTGAATTCTTCAGGCTTAAACAACAGCTCAGAAGAAAGTACGAACCCACCCAGCCCAAATTAACCTACCATTTTAACACTACAGCTGGATATTGGGAAGTAAGTAGATTGATGTGACCAAAATGCCAGTATTCTCCTTTCAGGTGGAAACTTCTTTACTTTGCAACATCGTGCTGGCAATTGAGGAGAGGTGTTTCTTCATCTGGAGGTAAATGCCACTTCTTCCATTTTTGCCAGTGGGAACCTACAGCACAGACTTGAGTGATTTGTTGAGCCTCACAAGAAGTCTGAATGGAATACACAAGTGACTTACCTTCTTGGCTACAAATACAAAGATATTGTCACACTCCTTGCTGTCACAGACCCTGCACACCAGCCTAAACAGCCAAGCTGAACTTGCCAATTCTATCTCAAGTTCTGGGAAAGGCTATGTCATCCTCAACAAGACAACACACCAGAGATGTTCGAGTGCTGTGTCTCACAGCAAAATCCAGGAATGGTTCCTTCTGCAAATGTGTATGCTGTGAATTAGCCGAGGATGGCATTGCTTTCTCAGCTGTAGGCTGCAAAGCAGTTTCTTTATCCCCTTCCTCCCACCTGCTTTAAAAATCAAATAAAAATTAAAAGGGCCACATGGCACACCTTAAATGCTACTCTAGTGTATGAAAAACAAACCCAAACCAAACCCCCACCAAAAACCCAGCCCCAAGCCACAAACCACTTGTGACTTTTACAATATTCTATAAGCAGAGGTCTTCTCAGACGGATTAGCCCTGAAGGGTGATGACAAGAGAGGCAAACCACCACATGCAATGCTATCCCAACTCCAGATGGCTTCCTGGCCTTTAAAAGATACAACAAAACCCCAAATGAAAAAAAATAAATATAAAATTATGAATCACTCTCAACAAATTTAATTAAATTCCTACACAAACCAACATTTCTATGCAAAACAACTGTTTAGTCAAAAAGTAAATAGATCTGTTTAATTCTCTTTCAAATGTCAAGAAGAATTGAGAGCTACCAGTGTTCCTTGGAGAACAAGCAGTAGTTAAAGTCTACCTTGCTGATGTTCAGAAACAGTATGTTACATCTTTTAACCAGCAGTTCCCTATTGCACGTAACAAATTTGCTCTCCATTTAAGCACCTAAAAGCCTGGTACCTCGCTAAATAAATTAAAACAAATCCAGTTTCTTCAGCAACCATCTTCAACATATATACCGTGGTGAAGCAACACTATGGCAAGCCTTTAATAAATACAGAAAGAAAAGATTAATGACTTCTCACTGGTGTCCTATGGAATGGTCTTCTCCCAGAAACACTTGCTTTTCACACATTTGGGGTTTTTGGTATGTGTGCTCTAAAAGATCACGATGTGTTGTAGATGTGCTCTAAAAATCACAATGTGCAGCATCTCTCAGGAAATTTTTCCATACATAAGTCAGTACATTTGCATGGCATAACCAATCTGAGATGGGAATTTCAGCGCAAGGCTGTGAGGAGCTTCTAGATGAAACTGAAATAAATGTGCCTTTTAAGGAGTGAAAACAAAGCCCCAGAGGCCCTAGAACGAGAAACCGTTGCCAATGAGGGATTCCCAGGCATGCTTGGAGTTGGCCTAACTTCCCTGTGACTGAAGGGCTTCTTTTGTGTTTGTTATGTCAGAGGGACAAAATTGTGCAACCCTGAACATCTGGACACTGCATCATTTTCAAAGTCTCCCCTTCCCCTTCTTACAAATATCTACTCTTCTTTTGGCAGCAGTATAAGACATTAAGCAGCTCCCTGTGGTACAATCATATTGTGGTTGCTATTTACAGTAGAATTAATGCATCTGTGCCACTAGGGCACAGTTCATATGAAAAATATAGACAATACCATAATTTTTTTAGCCAGATTAGGAGTATATAAAATAACAAGAAAAAGAAATAAATTTACTCTTCAAGTCCTAACTTAAAACAAAGAACTGTCCCGTCAGAGGCCTTCAAACCTCCTGAATATGTTAGAGTACATTACCCTAACATACAAAACCAAATATTTACACTTCCATAAAGTACCAAAGGATTTTTAAAAACGCCCAGTAGCTCTCAGCGTGCAAAGTCAGCAGGAACTGATTATCCAGAATCTTCACTGTTTGGAGAGACAGTCTTGGAATCAAGCATTCAGAAGCAGAGTGCAAAAGAATCAGGAATTACTTCAGCCCTTTTCTTTTTGCCGTTCTTTCTCATTTAAAGTAAATTTTGTTGGTCCACAATACAGATTCCCTTCAAAAACACTTCTCAAGGTAACATTCGGATGAGTGCAAAGGCGAAAAGCTTCTAGGATCTGTAATCTTTCCGCACAGTGTGAGCCATCCAGTTCACTTTAGTAGTCCAACTTTCCCGGAGTGCTTCATCAAACTTTTGCTTAAATTGCTTTAGTGCTTCTTCCTCACTTTTCCCTAAGGCAAGAGAGTCCTACAATGAGAGAAAAACCAAGTACTATTAGGAATTGTAAAAGCACAGGTAAAGCCTCCTCCACCTCTCAAGACAAATCACATTCTGCTCATTCCATTTTGACACTTTTTCACTGACTGAGCCATACATCAGTGGTTATCTTCTGAGTTTAAAGATAAAACTAAACAATAATCAAGCAAACTGATTTTCACATTCACCAGACTAAGCATATGCATTGGCCAAGATGTAAAACATCCCCCAAATGACCATACGAACACGAAGGAAAACTTCTCTCCTGTGAGGGCGCTGGACCAGTCTGCCCAGACAGATCGTGGAGTTTCCCTCTCTGGAGAAATTCCAAACCCACTTGGACACGATCCTGGCCAACCTGCCCTGGGTGAACCTGCTTGATCACGGTGGGTAGCTTAGATGATCTCCAGAGGTCCCTTCTAACCCCTACCATTTTGTGAGTACATTTAAGATGTAGGGATGATGAACTCATTATGGAATAGTTGAGAGGAACATATATTCACAGTTACTTTAGACTGCTGGGACACTGACTGCAGACTTTGTTCTATAGAGCTGAGAAAGAAAGCTTTGAGAACTATGTGGAAATCTTGAGAGAAATGGAAAACAATTAAAATGCCTTCATCTTAGAACAAAAATTCACATCCTGGAAAAATGCTAAGTGCTGCTGAGCTGCAACCAGCTTTACCTTGAGATACTGGATGTCCTTGACAGAGGTTAGTTCTGGAAGCCCTGCAGTTAACATCAGTGCAAAGAGTGTAATAAATAGGTTTCCATGTTTTCTCAGAATCAAGTAAGCTTCTTCACAATACTGGCGGAATCTTTGTGTTCAGCCGCACAGCACATGCAACAGAGACACACAAGAGACCTTAGGCAGTTGGCAAATATATACAATGATTTTCAACAACTGTTACCTGGTCTAACACATATATTGTAGGGGCACAGTAACAGAAAGGCCAAGAGGTGTCTACAGAACCTTCGATGTATTCCCACTAAACATCCCATGCCTCTCCAGCAAAAGAGGATAAGCCCAGAAGAATCTGCTCTCTCCTACAGGAGATAAAAAATAACTAGATCCTTCCACTATATTCTGTCTCAGGTGCAGAAGTAGGTAGGGGAGTAAATGCATGTAGCATACTTTCATACAAGTACAAATGAGCAAACCACACCCAGACAGGTCCCTGGTGTGCTGGAAATTATCACCAGAGATCACCTCAGTTACAAAAGGAAGAGACCAAAAATAACACTCACCGACCAAATTTTTCAGTGTTCCCTGTTTTTCCTTGTTGAATAACATGAATGAAATCATAGGTGAGTATGAAAGGTACCCGTTCCCTTTTAATTCCAAACTTGGACTTGAAGTTTCCAAGAATATGCCCAAAATCTATATGAAAGAGCTAAAAACCAGACCACACAAACAAAACCAGTGGTAAAAGTTAATTTTTCCAGTTAAATATTTCACTTTTTAAATATCCCCATAGAATGCTGCTATCAAGAGCAGTTAACTCACAATACTAAACTCTCCCCAGCCCATAGCTTCAGTCCTTCAGGATTATGTAGTTTTAAAACATTTCAGGATTTATTTTAATCAGGCAAAAAAAGAGAATACTGCAAATGTCTATAAACTCTCACTTTTGTAGGCTTTGCTAGTTTCATAGGCAGAATAATTGAACAGAAGAGATTTTTACCTGACCATTTTTTCTGACCATGATGTTGTCACTGTGTCTGTCACCAATTCCCAGTACGTAAGTAGCTACACAGTAGCCAGCACACGACAGAGTAAACTCTTCAATGGCTCGATCCAGATCATCTCTATAAACACAAAGACAAACAATATCAGTGCTCACTGCTGCTAACTCATGGCATGCCTTGACCTCAAAGAGGACTTTTGCTTGTTTAAACAAGAAGCAAACTAGACTTGGTTGAGAGAAAATACTGTATAAAGGCGCTATGGAGAACAGAAGAAATGCAAATATTATGAAAGGCAACAACAGCAAGACTTGACTCCCAGTTTTCTTGGATTGGTGTGTTTGGTTTGCCCAATCTTGTACAATTGACTCAATAACATGCAGTTGAAATGCTGCAAATGCTGAAATTTCAGCAGGATCGTTGTTTGAATTCTGAGGGCACCCTCTGATCCAAGTCAGAATCTGACATACTAGACAAATTAGTAGCAACAAACCTGCCAGAAAAGCCACACATACATCAGTACTGAAATAGAAACTTAAGGGAATTCTGTAGCTTACTATAAATGAGAAAATAACTGTAGAAATTACCCTAAATTGTATTCCTTCAGCCAGTTCAAGAGAGCATCTTTGTTGAAGGCAGCAGCAGCAGCAACATTGCTGCTATTTAACTGAATGTCAGCAATCGTTTCTGAGCTAGAAACAGCCTCAATAAGGCCAGAGTGATCTCCAGTTGCTAAACAGCCATAGGGCAATATCCTGGAACAAAACACAGACTCACGTTAAAAACAAATAGTGAGGATGTTTTCTTAAGTGTATCAGTGCTTTGAGCAGGCTGAATACTCATGTGAACTCAAACATTAAACTCTTTGAGGTTAACATATGGATACTGCTGCCAAAGTTAAAATAACAGCAATACACACAAAACATTAATTTTTCCTATGACAGACAGGTTTGTAAAAAAAGGAAAGAAAGGTATAAGCAAGCTTAATTTTTCCACTTTGCAGTTACTTGTAATTTTACAGGAGAAACCACAGAGGGAGCCCTTTGTTTTCATTTGTTAACTGTGGCTCAACAGACTGTAAATCACACTCAGATTCATTCTAGACTGTTATTTGTGCCCATGAAAAAGATCTTAGCAATCTCAGCCTTTCCCCTATTCTTCCTATTTAGACCTCAAATCTTAGAGCTCCTTTTAAAGATAAACATTTTTCAAAAGTGTTTTCTGACTCTTACTAAATTTTAAGCATAAAAACCTAATGAAACACAGGAATACATATTTTAACCCTCCTAATGTATTAAAAATGTCACTCAGCATTCATACACCGTGCCTATTCTACAACACCACTGCATTAAAATAAGACACAGCTAAAGCTGCGAATGAAGGTGAGTGGTGTCTGAACAGATTAAGTGTATTTTACCTAAACATTTCCTCACTCCAGATGCCTGAAGTGCTGAACAGAGTGTCAGCTTAGGTGGGAGCTAAATGTATTCAAGGGAAACTTAGACCAAACTCTTCAAAGGCACTGTGTCCCAAATGGAGGTGTCTGCTCTGGTGCTAGGCACCTCAGGTCAAGAGCATTACCTCAGCTCTGATGGCGAGTCCATGCACAAAAGAGTGGATTGTATAGCTAACTGAAGTGCACAAGCTGTAAGCACACTGGCCGACTTACAAAGCTGGATAACAAACTGCAGGGCATGCTACAATTGGTGTGTGTGCGCGTATAAATATATCTGAAGGAAAAGCACTACTGGTAGAGTTATCATTGTTTATGGAACAGAGATAAAGTTTGATTGCTACAGAGTAGAGCCACATCTTTTACCTGACACAGCAGAGTATCCCAAGCCACAGGAAAAAATAGAAAACAAAATTCCAGCTGAAACTAATGAAAACTTTTTGGCCTAATAGCCACTAGGCAATGGAACAGTTTCTCTGTCTCGCTGGTAACACAAAAGGGAAGCAGCACAGGTTGTAACAACTGTATACTTGGGGATTCTTCACTGGCAACAAAGCGAAGGGAGAACGAGATTGACTGGGGTATTCTGAGAACACCCAACTTCAAAATAAAAACAAGATTTGGAACAACAACAAGAAGAAGATTTGGAGCCTTCTCCCCCTTTCTATTCTAATCTACTTCCTAATGAAAGCCCCTAACTCTCAGGACTAGAGGGTTCTGACAATGCGCAGGCGGGTACCTGCAATCACTGAACACCAGCGCCCATGGCACAAGGAAGCACTGCCCATCCTTATCACCACAAGGCAAACCTAAGCCAAATATTGCCAGGTTAAAGTGCACACTGGCCTTCGTCCATGGCATTTCAACCCACCCTACTTGCAGCTTAACTGGGCACATGTCCAACGACTTCCCCTTCAAAAGCAAGCAATGATGAAAGCCTTCAGCCCCTTGAGGGCTGTGTGCTTACAACTGGAGGAAAAAACATCCTTGTCAGAGAGACAGTTTGACAGGAGTCAAGTTGGGGACAAATCCTCTGGGCCCTTTCCATCTCATCCTGACTTCAACATCTGTCAGCAGGATATGCTCCCCGCTTTTTAATGCTAGTAAAGGCCACAGACAGATCAATACAGCAATCCTAAGCAGGACAGAGCATTTTCTTCACTCCACAGAACACTGTTTATTTCAAGAGTTTAAGTCTCCAAAGCAGTATCTTTCCAAATACAACACCCAGCTCTGGTAGTTTATCAACACATTCTCTGTAACTTCAGGTCCAATGGTTTAAAAATGATGACACTCTTTAGACTTGTAACAAATGCATTTTTCAGTATGTCCATGAACTCTGATTTCATTCACACACAGCTGCATACACCAGACTTCACACATCTTAAGGGAGGTATAAACAAAAACTCACCATAAATAGGTAATGAAATGAAAAGGTGCTTCGGAGAACTCCCTCTAGCTGTCCAAAGTAACCAAGTACTAAATATTTTTATGACAGTTTACCACAGCAATGGTCACTCAACACAGGCAAGCTTCTCTTGATTTTCTGTTGCTCCGTTACTAACTTCTCCCTTAACACAAAGTAGTGGAAACACTTTTTGATGCAAAGACTGCTCTCCTAGGAGGTGCAATGCTGCAGACCCCACAGCATACTTCAGTAAAGAGATGTCATGCTCCTCTGCAGAGATGTGTATTGGAAATATTTAAAGACACACGGAGTCATCATCCTTAGAGGTGGTCAAAAATCAAGGGGATGTGGCACCTCGGGACATGGTCTAGTGGTCAGGGAGGTGTTGGGTAGAAGGTTGAATGTAATGATCTTAGAGGTCTTTTCCAGCCTTAATGATACTATTGGGAGCATGCTCATCCACGTGACCTCAGCAGCAGAAAATTTTTAAAGCAAAATAACTTGAAGAGGAGTTGAACCTCTGAAATTCTCATTTTGTTACTCTGCAGACACAATGTCAATATAAATCCTGTTTAACTTAGTAAGTTTGTTCCGTAACTGCCCCATTTTAAAGTACAAGAAACAACCAGAGATAAACTACAGAAAGAACTGAGGAAGTTTGTCTGCACATACTAATGACTTAGGCCAACTACTTCCTGTTCCATTGTCAGGTAATAGCATGTCTTAGAAATTAATAGTTATGAGGATTAATTACAGAATAAACTTTTGGTTTTCTCATTTCTCTCTGCACCTCATTGACTGAGGTCTAAGGAAAACTGACTCTGAGTCAGACATCCCTAAATGACAGAGCAGTGCAGTGTTTGTCAGGGGTGACAGTCTTTGCTCTATCATGGTTTGGGCTGTACAGAGAAGCAGACGCAATTCGTGTCTGAAGCTGTGCTCTGTTGTGTCCATCCAGTGATAGCCCAGGATGAAGGTCCTACTAGAGTACACTGTTAAATACTCCCACGTAGACCTATTTCCATTTCTGATACAAAGCCTGGGCTAGCCCTGTTGTTCAGTCAAAATGCACACAGAGGAACCAAGGCAACAAAACACA
The DNA here is from genome assembly GCF_014839835.1 of Dryobates pubescens. Taxonomy (NCBI): domain Eukaryota; kingdom Metazoa; phylum Chordata; class Aves; order Piciformes; family Picidae; genus Dryobates; species Dryobates pubescens. Next base: position 3,242,845 of record NC_071624.1, on the reverse strand, counting down.
CCACATGTTAAAGAGGCCAGTTCCCCCATGAGAGAAATCAGTTAAACAAACAAACCAACTTGCCCCCTTTTCAGTTTTTGAGGTCTCAAAACCAATATATATTTGGTGCTCCTCTCCAGAGCTGATAAATCTCTCTGGGAACACTGTGCTTGCTTTAGACACAGGCTGGACTAAGATTTCATTTTAAATTACTACTCATAACTGAGTGTGGAGTGCAGTCCAATTATTAAGAAACTGATCCTATCCCAAACTCCTTGATGACAGCATATTGGTTGCCAGTTGATCCATGCTTCATGGATCATGCACAATTTGCTTGTGGCAAGACATTATTGCTTGGAAGAGAGGGGCAAAGAGCAAGTTCTTTTGCTCTGCTGAAACAAGTGAGAAGCCTTGGATAGAGTCTTGAGACTTTCTGTAGCAGAAAAAAAGTTGAAATGCACAAAATCCATTCTGCATCCAGAGAAGGCAAAGAAGAAAGCAATAGGAAAGAAATTCAGGGAAACCAGAGCCTCAAAGGATCACAGGGCAAAAAGAAAAGACTACTCATTGGTATGGAATTATGAAGTTCTGGTTTTTGGAAAAGCAGATCTATCTGACACTACCTTCTCACCTGACATCATGCCTCTTACCCAAGCAAAAAGAAGCAAGCTAACACGATCTGACTGAAGAAGGTGGCAAAAGAGCTCATTATAATTGCTGTTAATTCATTGATTTGGGAGCTGCCTCTTGTTAAGAGGCATGTAGACTGAAAACAAGAGGCACGCAGACCATAAAAATGGAGATCACAAAGTCTCTCAGCCATGCCAGGCATTTGGAGTGCTGCTTTGTCTACCTCTCTTTTCAGTTATGGCCATTTCAGAGCCTTCCCTTGGCAACTGCTTGGTTAATCTCTCTTTGACAGACAGAGTTGTAACCCTGTCTCTGTCCCAGAATTTGATTTTATAACCATAACTACAAGATGAAGAATGGAAGGAAGATGCTCACAGTTAAATAAACATATGGAAGAGGCCAATTATAGAACTTCCAGTCTCTCCAGGAACTTCCCCTTTCTACTTTTTTTTTCATTCTGAGAGTTTAAAAAAAAAATCTTGCCCAAAGTCATTTCTTGGTTTTCCTCTGTAGAGTTTAAAAAAATGCCTTAGTCAGGAAAAGCATTTTTGATGTCTCCTAATGACTATTTCTGTTTCCTAGGCACAGTGTGTGGCCCAGACTGGAACCACAAGCTAAGCTTCTGGAAAGGCAGCAACCAAAGAATGCCTCATCTGGGATTCCACAGCTGCCAGAGGTTGTCCTTGCCCCTAAATGCTGGATCAGTATCCTCACAGTCTATTTATAATGACATAAATTATCTGAAGTTTCCTCAAATCAGTGTTCAACTTTACACACACTCAACCACCTCATTGCAAACATACACTTCCAGGAACAATTTATTATTCACATTCCTACTTTGTCCCATAAATCACTCAAAGGAATCTTTCCATAAGCAGCACAAGTAACACGTTTATAATTCTACTTATCTGTGTGGGTTGATGTTGTGTGTTTTATGGAGCTCCTGCTTCTGTGCTTGGAGCCACAAAAAATTTGAAATGAGCTCAAAGAATTTAAATGAAGTATTTCAAGTAACATTTAAGTAAGTTTACTTATGAAAGCACTTTTATCATTGAGGATTACAGCTCTTTTATAGGCAGGCAAAATTGAACTGACAGTCTCTAGTTTATGATAATGTGACATCCACTATCTTCTTCAGAACTATTTTTTCTAAAAAGAAATGAGACTTAGAGAATTACAATAGCTAAAGACTGGTGTATAGATTTGGTTGGAGAAATTCCCCATGTACAGGAGGGTTGTATAATAACACTGAACAACGCCTCAGAATGTTTCTCTTTGGAATACCTGAGTATTCCTATGAAGAAGTCATGCTTAGCAAGCACATGCACATAAGGAAGAAATAAGACCAAGAGAAGTAACAAAGTGTTGAAAAGAACTACCTCTATTTGTGGCATTCTACAACTCTGGCAATTCTCAACCAGGCAATGAAATTCTACTACGAAGAATCTCAAGCCTCCTATTCCCTCACCCCCAAACTACCAATACTCAAAGCTGCCATAACTGCTAGAGAGGGTTTTGCCTGTTAGTTTTACCTATCAGAGAACCCTGATGGTGTATTCTAGATGCAGTCCTCAGCAGATCTGTGTGCTACATTTGTACTTCTCTTGTGAAGTGAATTTGAACTTAAGAGCTGAAGTTCCGATAATCACCAAGTCCCCATTTTCACGTCTGGAAAATTAGTGACCAGCAGTAGGTAAGTTTGTTACACGAGTTTATTAAACACGTCCCATTGTAAAGGTCATAGACACCCACCAAAAAGGCACAAAACCTGCTTGCTGGGCTATGAACTACAGAACTGTTTCCTGACCTCACACAATGCTTAACATCTAGATGATTTTCAGGGCATGAAAGCCGTAACTGTGTAAGAGAATGGTGGAATATTTATAACCAGCATGGCACCTAAGGTAAACAACAACAGATATGGTGAAACAGGGAAAATGTTGTTCTTGATAATAAACAAAAATCCCAGTTTCCCCTAATTTTAACTGTTCATATTTTTCATGTCTGAATTACTTGCTAATGAGGGCAATCTAGGGAATGAAATGCAAAGAGAACCCATCTAATCAAGTATCATAGCCTGTTCAGTTTGGCTATGACAAGTGAAACCTTTGGGCATCGATAGAGATGTTTAGAAAGGGGACAGTAGGGAAGGTATTTAAACAACAGGAAAGTTTCAATGCTAAAAGTAGACTCTCCATCCAAATAAGCCAGCCCTCCAGAGATCCTTACCGGAGATCCAGACCAGCTTCTTTCCAAAGTATGTCCATCAAACGCAAGATCTGGAGTGTCAACATGTCCTGTCGGAGATCTGCAATGAAAGGTTGAAACTGCTCTTTCAGTTTCTGGGTGTGCTGTAGACAAACTTTCTAGTGTTTATAAAGCCTTTAGAAAAAGGTATCCAAAAATAAAGTCTACAGGTTAAAGCAGGATTTATCATAATTATATCATAGTGACTGATAGTGTCTCGATTTTGAGAGTCAGATGGTTAATTTGCTTACTGATGTTAAAACATGTCTATGTGTTGCAATGCAGACTGATGCAGCTCAAGCGAAAATAGAATACATAGAATAAACCAGGTTGGAAGAGACCTTCAAGATCATCGTGTCCAACCCATCAACCAATCCAACACCACCCAAACAACTAACCCATGGCACCAAGCACCCCATCAAGTCTCCTCCCGAACACCTCCAATGAAGGTGACTCCACCACCTCCCCCGGCAGCCCATTCCAATGGGCAATCACTCTCTCTGTATAGAACTTCTTCCTAACATCCAGCCTGAACCTCCCCTGGCGCAGCCTGAGACTTTGTCCTCTTGTTCTGGTACTGGCTGCCTGGGAGAAGAGACCAACCTCTGCCTGTCTGCAACCTCCCTTCAGGTAGTTGTAGAGGGCAATAAGGTCACTCCTGAGTCTCCTCTTCTCCAGGCTAAGCAACCCCAGCTCCCTCAGTCTCTCCTCGTAGGGCTTGTGATCCAAACCTCTCACCAACTTTGTTGCCCTCCTCTGGACTCATTTCAGCAAGTCAACATCCTTCCTAAATTAAGGGGCCCAGAACTGGACACAGTACTCGAGGTGCAGCCTAACCAGTGCAGTGTACAGGGGCGTGGAAATTAAGAAGGAAAAGGAAAAATAAAACATTCTTTAGCTCTGCTTACCATCACCATTTTTAAAGATGATCCCTACAAGATCTCCTCCAAACATTTTGTTGTTGTATACTATCCACAGAGGCTTCATTTTAGAATCCATATATCTACACTTCTCAACACTAGAAAAAAATATAACTAAAGTTTTAGTAAAATAAGAATAAGTCAAGTGAAGAGGTCTAAACATTGTTCACAACACACCAAAACATGCAGACTTCAAGTTTGGGAATACTTAACTGTTACCTCTGCTTTTGTTCTGCTTCTATGCTATGAGGATTTACCAAGCCATGAATTTATCTGTTAGATGGGATGTGTTAAACACCACAACTACCATACACACAGCTTAAACTAAGCACCTGCTTCTTCAGAGAAAACAGTTTTCTTTATATTCTCTCCAGTCAATTTTTAGACTGTGAGTGCCAATAAAACTTTCCACTTTCAGGCTTACATTTCAATATATTTAGCTATGGTAAAGAATTGACTAAGAGAGTATTAAGTTTCATGGCAGTTCTAACTGGACTGAAAGCTTAAGCTTAGGCAGATTCCCAACAGACCTTCTCTCCTGCAGGAAGAGTTCCCTGTGACAGCCTATCTCCTGAACAGCACAGCCAAAGGAAGTTAAAGCACACAGGCATTTCTGCTTTACTGTTTCTGTGCAAAAGCTACAGCAAACTTCTATTCACTCTTAACTTACTGCAGCTCTGAAAGGATAACAGAAGGGTTCAGAGGAGACTGGAGGTCAGAAAGTGCTTCTCTGTAAGCATTTTGTTTCAAACATGTATGCATTGCATCTTTTCCTTTTGCTTTGCTTTGCTTCATGGCATTCAGCTTAATTAGACTGTTTAAAGTCTTCATTTTATTAAGGGCTTCCACCTGAAAGAGATGTTTTATTGTTAAAAGTTACTGCTCTGATTTTACACATAGTACAACACAAAATCCAGTTTTGAAATAAAGCAAACAATTAATTCTACAACTTCTAAAAAATGGAAATAACAGATGACAATTAAGGTAGCATTCCTGAAAAAAAAAATTACGAGAGCAGCCTTTTCTACACCACTCACATCCCAGAAATCCCATTTTTCCTAAGTAAAAAAACACTGATGATGGGATGAAAGCTCCTGAGCTTCAGGTCACTTTTTCAAACATGCCTTAGCATTTGGAAAAAAAAAATATTAATAAATGTATCAATTAAATGTCTCACTTAAAAGAAATTCTTTCTTCAAAGCACAATTTTTGTCCACTAATTCAACAAGGCACATAATACAAGTGCCTCTACCCATACTGAAGTCAACAGAGATAGCGAGTGCTTCATATGCCTAACAAAGTCAAACATCACAGGAGGCAAGCTGTGGATGCAGTTACCTCACTGCACACATTCACACACAGCCATAGTGTGGACAGTCCTCACATACCCAACTACACAAACTTAACTTTCACAGACAGTTTTAAATCTTTGTTCATTAAGATCTTATTAAAGTCAGGCATAACACGAATGCTGGAATTACTTAAGGCTTTCCAAATTACAATCCCACGTAAGCAATATTAAAAATATGTATAAAGGCAATTATTTGCAATCAATACAGGTGAGTTTAAACCTTTCCCCCCTTCTTCTGCTTTGGATAGTTTTCTCCTGGAACAGAATTTCTAAGAGAACAAGTAGCGATTTGACCATGCATTATGCTAACAGAGAAAAGCCCTTCGGTACCAAACCTAGATACTAGCACACACCACAAATACAATTCCCACCTTGCATCTACGTCTAAGCAACTTGTCAGCCAAATACAAAATAGCTGTCACCACAACCAGCTGTCTTTGCACTAGCCACATGCTCAGTAATACACATTCTCCAGCAAACAGCCATCAACTCAATAATGACAAAAGCTGATTTCTATACAAGGAAGCTTCAGCCTAACGTATAAGGTGCTGAGTCAAAACTTACCACTTCTACAGAAAGACCGAACCCTGTCAGGCAGGATGCTGTGGAAATTGTATGCAGTTTGATTATAAAAGTGAGGCAGTGGAGACCTGCCAGGTCAGCCATCTGTCAAAACCAAAAGCGCTCTGCTTTTCCACTATTCTAGGAGCTGTACAAACATCAGTGACAAGGGAACAAAATGGAACTGATGTTGTACAAACAGGAACTTTTTGAAGTATTTCTACTTTGAATTTCTTCCGTGTTTGCACAGTTGGGAATTTTTTTGCCCCTTCTTTGATTGTACTGACATTTGTTTCCTGCGAAGCACACAAAACTTTACTGACCTTAGGTCTATTGCTTAAAGCATTTCAACACCTAATCTTTTTATGATTTTGACAATGCTAACAAGCACACGTGTGTCAGAGATGGTCTTTTCCATATCCTGTGAACTACAGTAATAAAGAGCACAACACTACTCTCTGTTCCCTATGCCTCTCGAAGCATAGTTTCAATGGAGACAGTATCAAAACTCTTACAGAGAACACTCATCAGACAAGTATCTACCAAGTTCATCTTTATGGATTGATACAGCAAGTACATTAATTCCAGAGAGAGGTCATTTCTTAAAGATTTGTATGGCCACAATCTACATTAACTGGCTAAAATCGCATTAGAGGCTTCAAACATGAGTTGTGCTCTTAAAGACCTGCTGATATATTCATTAGGTCATTTAAAAGCAAATACTTTTTTTTTTCTTTTCTTTCTTTCCTTAACCAGCACATTTCTGAGCATTTGGTTTACTTCAACACCTCTGTTTCCAGGCAGCACTACATTATGATATAAGTTCAGGGAGTTTTGTATCACCTTTAAGAAAAGCCAAAGCTGCAGGAAGTAGCCCTGAGTCCATTAACATAAAGGGTAATGGTGACTGCTGAACATGCTACCCTTACTGGGGCAAAAAGGTCAGGAATTTCAAGTGCACAGATACTCATCTTCAGTTAATAATTCAGACAGCCTACTGTTCTATCTAGAACACTCCTGGAAGTACCTTGCACATCTTGGAACTTTATAAAACCAGCTTCCTACCCCTGAGGCCCACAGCTTGAGCTGTTCTCTGTTCTGGGGAGGATTGCTCCATCACCCAGCTATTCAGCCCTTTTATTTCTCTGTCTCGTTCCAGCTTCCTTCTCTTTCCCACTCCCTAACAGATGGGCTTTGTCACAGTAACCAATATGCCCCATAGGAGCAGCGGACTAAGCATCCGAGTTACAAGAAAGGGTAAGTCAGGATTTAAAGGGGAAGGGAAGTCTGTACCTGTTTAGCAAGCACCTTCATATGAGCAACACTTCCTCGGCAGTAAGCTTCAAGTATCAAGCCAAACTGTACTGAAACAGCAGGTATGTGAACCTCTGACCTGCAAGAGCAAACACTTCTCATCAGACCACAGCATTTATAGATCAGCATTCTTCTAGTCAGTAACAACCGAACACCACAACACCTCATGGTCATGTAAATAAACAAAAAGGCAGATTTCTTAAGAAATAACAGAACACTTATGTACTAAAGACTATGAGGATGGGCTAGTTTCAATGCATACCACCTGTTTCAAGGTCCAGGACTGTTCTGGAGGCCATAACATTAAGAGGTAGTGACTGGAAATTTGTTTTCTTTTATTCATGAAAGTAGGACACCTAGGTCATGGAAGATGATACTGACCATCTGTGGTAGGTTGAGAGAAGGCTTAGCTCTCCCTCCTCCACAGAGTAAGAAACCACAGCTAACTCAGTCGAAGAGCAAAAGCTATATATTTACAAGCATATATGGAAAGCAGGTTATATATGACACAATATATACAGGTATTTACAATATATACACAGAAATACACAGCAAAGACAAATAACACAACAAAAATCCCTCCCTCAGGGAGGGATCCCCTCTTTGGAACCCCCTCTCTCCCCCCCTTACCTCCCTTTTTCCCCAAAAAGGGGTTAGAGAGAGAGAAAGGCAAGTTACTAAGGAAAAGAGTTGTTAGCAAGCTTCAAAAGCCCATGCAGGATTAGTGTTTGCTTATCTGAAGGCCAAGTCCAGCAGTTCGCAGAAGAAGCAGGCAGGGAGAACAGGCTGAAACACCAAACTCCCCCAACTCCCAAACCGAACTGAACTGAGGAAAAAATTTTCCAACCGCTTCACAATCTAAAGCTGAATTTTTGTTTATCAACCAATGAAATTCGTTTAGAATATCAGAATGTTTTGGTTCTAGTACCAAAAACATTAGCCAGTGTGTTCCAGCAGTGTTTGTTCTTAAAGGCACAGCCTCAAACGATCACAGTCCACCCCTTTCTAAACAATTTCATTGGCTGTTCGTACTGTCCATCCAATCCAGAACAATATTTACAGTTCGTAAGTTAAGTTCATCGTCCATTCCGGCTATACTCAGATGTAGATGATTCAGAAGTCCAAGAAAATCCAAAATCAAGAAAATGGAAAACAGTTTGTCTCTCCGCAGACGAAGCGAAGAAAAAGGGAAACAGGGACTCAGGGACTCTCAGTTGACTCAGGGCTCTCAGGGTTCTCAGGGTTCGTGCACCGTAGATTCCTCAGGGACTCTTTCCTTTGGACGCGCTGTAGCTGTACAACATTCTGAAATTAAACTCTCTCAGCTAAAGTTAAATCTCTTTGTGGAATACACTGAATTTCACCATTCTCTTGCATTACCCAATAAGTGTGACCCGGACCTTCTGCTGAAACCACCCCTCGGACAGGTTTAGCCTCTCCTGAGGGCGAAAATACCCAAACAGTTTTACCTAACAGATTCTTTTCCCTAACAACAGGAACTCTATCACCTTCTACTTTCTGTAGCAGATCAGAATGTGCAGGTCCAGCTCGGTTCACTGAACCTCTACTATTCACCAGCCAGGTTGCTTGTGCTAAATGTTTCTCCCAGTTTTTCAAAGATCCACCTCCCATGGCTTTGAGAGTGGTCTTCAACAAACCATTGTAGCGTTCAATCTTCCCTGCAGCTGGTGCATAGTAAGGAATATGGAAAATCCACTCAATACCGTGCTCTTTTGCCCAGCTCTTTACAAGGTTGTTCTTGAAGTGAGTTCCGTTTTCTGACTCAATCCTCTCTGGAGTTCCGTGTCTCCACAGGATCTGTCTCTCCAGACCGAGAATGGTGTTGCGTGCAGTTGCATGTGGGACTGCGTAAGTTTCCAGCCATCCAGTGTTCGCCTCTACCATAGTAAGCACGTACTGCTTACCAGAACGAGAACGTGGTAGAGTGATGTAGTCAATCTGCCAAGCTTCACCATACCTGTATTTGGACCATCTGTCACCATACCACAAGGGCTTAATTCTCTTTGCCTGCTTAATAGCAGCACAAATGTCACAGTCATGGATGACTTGTGTGATGGCATCCATGGAAATGTCTATGGATCTGTCACGAGCCCATTGGTATGTTGCATCTCTGCCTTGATGTCCTGACGAATCGTGAGCCCACCGAGCTAAGAATATCTCACCTCGGTGTTTCCAGTCGAGATCAAGTTCAGAGTCCTTGTCTACTTGAGAAACTCTTGCAGCTAGATCTGCCTGATGATTGTGCTGCTGTTCCTCAGTAGCTTTGCTCTTAGGAATGTGAGCATCAATGTGTCTCACCTTCACTGGAATTCTCTCGATTCGATCAGCAATGTCTTGCCACAGTTCAGCTGCCCAGATGGGTTTTCCTTTCCTCTGCCAGCCATTCTTTTTCCAGTTCTTTAGCCAACCCCATAGAGCATTGGCTACCATCCATGAGTCGGTGTAGAGATAAAGCTTTGGCCATCTCTCACGTTCAGCCACGTCGAGAGCTAGCTGGACAGCTTTTACCTCTGCAAACTGACTGGATTCTCCTTCTCCATCCTTCGCCTCTGCAACTCGGCGTGTTGGACTCCACACGGCAGACTTCCACCTTCGCTTGTTCCCGATGAGACGACAGGAACCGTCTGTGAACAAAGCATATTTCTTCTCATCATCTGAAAGGTCATTGTAAGGAGGAGCTTCCTCAGCACGAGTTACTCTCTCCTCTGGAGGTTTAGCACAGTTGGTATCTTCAGGCCAACTTGAGATCACCTCCACCAGACCAGGTCTTTCAAGATTTCCCATTCGAGCTCTCTGTGTTATCAGGGCCATCCACTTAGACCAGGTGGAATCTGTGGCATGATGTGGTGTGGAACCTTTGCCTTTGAACATCCAATTCAAAACTGGCAATCTGGGAGCTAAGAGAAGTTGTGACTCAGTTCCAATTACTTCAGAAGCTGCTTTCACTCCTTCATAGGCAGCTAGAATCTCTTTCTCTGTTGGAGTGTAATTAGCCTCTGAACCTCTGTAACCTCGACTCCAGAAACCAAGAGGTCGTCCACGTGTCTCACCTGGAGCTTTTTGCCACAAGCACCAGGTTGGACCATTGTCACCTGCAGCCGTGTACAAAATGTTCTTAATGTCTGGACCATCTCGCACAGGTCCCAGACCCACTGCTTGGACTACTTCTTGCTTTATCTGGTCAAAGGCTGCTTGTTGTTCAGGTCCCCAGTGGAAACTGTTCCTCTTTCGAGTCACATCATACAGAGGTTTCACAATCTGACTGTATCCAGGAATGTGTAGTCTCCAAAATCCCACTATCCCCAAGAAACGTAGAGTTTCTTGCTTGTTCGTGGGATTTGCCATGGTAGAGACTCTATTTACCACATCCACTGGAATGTGTCGGCGTCCATCCTGCCACTGCACTCCCAGAAACTGGATCTCTGTGGTAGGACCTTTCACTTTGTCTCTCTTGATGGCAAAACCTGCATTCAGGAGAATGTCCATGATTTTGTTACCTTTCTCGAAGACTTCCTCAGCAGTTTTACCCCAGACGATGATATCATCGATGAACTGGATGTGTTCTGGAGCACCACCTTCCTCCAGAGCATCATGGATTACTGCATGACAGATGCTGGAGCTGTGGATCCAGCCCATTGGCAGTCTGTTGAAAGTGTACTGGATTCCTCTCCAGGTGAAAGCAAACTGAGGCCTGCATTCCTCTGCTATGGGAATAGAGAAGAAGGCATTAGCAATGTCTATGGTAGCATACCATTTGGCCTCTTTGGATTCCAGCTCATACTGGAGTTCCATCATGTCTGGTACTGCTGCACTCATAGGCGGAGTTACTTCATTCAGGGCTCGGTAGTCCACTGTCAGACGCCAGTCTCCATTCGGCTTTCGCACAGGCCACACTGGACTGTTGAAAGGTGAATGAGTTTTGCTGATGACTTTCTGACTCTCCAACTGACGAATCAGATTCTGAATGGGCAACAAAGAGTCACGGTTGGTTCTGTATTGTCTGTGATGCACAGTCCGAGAAGCAACCGGCAACTTAATGTCCTGAATCTTGTGTTGTCCCACAACTGCAGATTCATCAGAAAGCTCAGGTCTAGCAGACAGCTTCAGTTTTTGTCCATCAACTTCTACAGAAGCTACTCCAAAAGCCCATTTGTAACCTTTAGGGTCTTTGAAACGCCCTTCTCTCAGAAAATCAATTCCCAAAATACAAGGTGCATCAGGTCCGGTCACAACTGTATGCTTTTTCCATTGTTTACCAGTTAAGCTTATATTAACCTCCACTTTACTTAACTCTTGAGATCCACCAGTGACTCCCAGAATAGTTATGGACTCCGATCCCTGATAATTTGATGGCAATATGGTGCACTGAGCTCCTGTGTCAACCAAGGCCCTGTACTTCTGAAAGTGTGAAGTGCCAGGCCACTGGATGTACACATCCCAATAGATTCTGTTATCTGTATTACCCCTCTCCTCCCCCTGGCGGGAGGCAGGGCACCCCTAGTTATGGGGAACATGTCCACAGGTGCAACGAGCACACTGTGCAGTGTTAGAACTGGAGCCACTGTTGGAGCTACTAGAGTTGTCCTGGGGAACTGTAGAAGTAACAGCTACCCTTCTGGTATTGCTACCTCGGGTTCTGCCACTTTGCAGTTCTCTCAGTCTCCTGAAAAGATTAGAAGTTGGTTGACCATCCCACCTGTTCATGTTCTCACCAAACTGATCACGCAGGGTAATCCAAATAGTCCTACGTGACTGCCTTGGTGGTCTGTTTTGGTTTGATCTGTTTTGGAATGACCTCCTTGGAGGATGTCTATTCCTCACAGATGAAACCTGTACCCACCTGGAGGAAGAATTGGAATCATCTCTTTGTGCCAATTGGGAGATGGTGTTTTTAAATTCATCCTTCAGCTCTTTCATGCAATTCTCCAGTTTTCCAGACAGAGTTTCAATGGCTGAAACCAAAGAAACACGTGTCATGCTATCATCCAATTGTCTCAATTGATCAGTGAATTGGCCAACCGTAAGAGGAGCTCCACCATAATTTCTTGCTACAATTCTGCTTGCCAGAATGTTTGCATAATTGGAAGGAGCAAGCTTGATGAGCTTTTTAGTAAGACCATTTCCTACAGGAACATCATCAGGATTCAGAGATTCATGTTCACCATAGAGTACCTCTCTAACAGCAAATTCTCTCAGACGCTTGATTCCCTCATCTATGGTAGTCCAGGGCTTAGGATTCCATGGAAGATCATCTCGGGAAGGGTATCTCATGAGAACCGCCATTAGAAGGCGTATCCACAGATTAACCTTACCGAGAGCCTTGCCTAGATGTCTATCTATTCCATTATCCTTTGAGAGAGTTCCTAGCTGGGCTGCTGACTTGTCTCCAACCATTAGAGCTGGAGCACCTGTATCATAACATCTACCAAGCCAAGCGAGAACTGGCTCCTTATCTGCTCTGAGATAGTCTTTTCTTACATTTCTAAGCTCCTCACGTGGTGAAGAGCAGTCGGTTATGTCATCTTGTTCTTGCTCCTCTGCCTCCTGTTCCTCAACTTGTGGTCCCAACAACCTCTCAAAGATCCCTTTAAGTTGAGAAGCACCACCACTAGCTGCTGTCCTACCAAGAGATGCATCTCGATCCTCTGATGATCTCAATAACTCAGCTATATTTTTAAGACAGATTTTCTCTTCCTCCCCAGCAGAAGAACCTTGCTGTGCATCCCCGTCAGCTCCTGAATCAGCTTTAGTCTTACCCTTCCTTGTTGTTAAAACTGCTACTTGCTTTACTGGAGCTGTGTTTGGGTTTCCAGCTGCCTTATTATCAGAAGCTGATAAGCTTTGAGACAGATTAGCTGCTTTGGAGGACGCTTCCGCTCCTGCCATGGAAGAAGGAGGAAATGACTTTGCCTCGTTAATGGTGGCTGCTGGGGACACGGGAGCCGCCATGTTTGGGGCTACTGTAGCCCCTGGCTGCTTGCCAGAATCATCACCATTGCTATTCAGAGCTGCCTTGCCGATTGACTTTTTAGCTTTATCTTTAACTGACACAGATTCTCCATTATCATCCTCACTGGATGTTCCTGAAACAGAGCTAGGGTGGCGTTTTCGTCTCTTTGTCCTCCGTCTAATAACAAAACATGCCTTATAAACTTTTCTCTCCCGGTACAGTGTCACTAGCAAATACACATTACTTATCACCAGCAGCAGGACTACACACATCAAGAAAATCAGCTTTGGATCCCAGCCATCACTTAAAATTACCCTTTCACCGAGCGGAATCTTAAACTCTTTTATCTCAATAGGGAGTGTGCTAGATGTAACATTCCTGCACTTTTTAACATAAAAGAATTCCAGGCACTGATCATACAGAAGCCGAATCTTGTACTTAAACCACAAATATAATTTTTGCATTATATATTTACCTATCTTATCGATAATCATACCCAGGCAATACTTGTAGATCAATACACCAAAGACCGAGAAGAACAGACGCTCAAAAAGCCAAAACACCTTCATGTTTGCTCGTTCGACTTAAGCAAGCAATAAATCAAACTAATTTGTCAGCAAACCCCGAGTTGGGCAGCCAATAAATGTGGTAGATTGAGAGAAGGCTTAGCTCTCCCTCCTCCACAGAGTAAGAAACCACAGCTAACTCAGTCGAAGAGCAAAAGCTATATATTTACAAGCATATATGGAAAGCAGGTTATATATGACACAATATATACAGGTATTTACAATATATACACAGAAATACACAGCAAAGACAAATAACACAACAAAAATCCCTCCCTCAGGGAGGGATCCCCTCTTTGGAACCCCCTCTCTCCCCCCCTTACCTCCCTTTTTCCCCAAAAAGGGGTTAGAGAGAGAGAAAGGCAAGTTACTAAGGAAAAGAGTTGTTAGCAAGCTTCAAAAGCCCATGCAGGATTAGTGTTTGCTTATCTGAAGGCCAAGTCCAGCAGTTCGCAGAAGAAGCAGGCAGGGAGAACAGGCTGAAACACCAAACTCCCCCAACTCCCAAACCGAACTGAACTGAGGAAAAAATTTTCCAACCGCTTCACAATCTAAAGCTGAATTTTTGTTTATCAACCAATGAAATTCGTTTAGAATATCAGAATGTTTTGGTTCTAGTACCAAAAACATTAGCCAGTGTGTTCCAGCAGTGTTTGTTCTTAAAGGCACAGCCTCAAACGATCACACCATCAGAGCTGATGCAAAACAATGTGTTCTCAAATCTTTGTAAGAGAAAAGCCAAAGTTTGCCTGTTGGAGAACACTTTTAAACAGACCACTGAACCTCACCACACAGCAAATCATCCTCCAAAACATTTTCATGCAGTGCTTGCTCTTTTTATTTAGAAATAGTTAAATAAATCATACTTTGAGGACAGAATCAACCTGTAGTCCATCCTGCAAGATTTCTGGCATTCAGGGAATTGGTCAACAGAAGTAGCAATGTCACACAGAACTGCTTGTATTTTATGTTAGACCCTCAACAATTAATCTAAATTGTGAGAGGTATAAATGTTGTACTTTCACAGCATGAGCAGACAAAACAAACCAAACTTATCAGATAGTGCTAAATGCAGTTTGGAATACTTCTGTTAAAGAGCAGGTGACAAACCACTGTATCACACTTTTAATTATAGGCTTGCTCTGATCTATGAGTGTTGAAGATAAAGAAACATAAGGAGGACTTGTAGGGGACTCTGATAATGGCTCATCTAGAAAAATCCTGAAGAAATCAAATTTCATATATAATTTCTGAAGTCCTAATCAAGATCAATAGTTTCAGAAAGACACAAGGGAAAACCCCCTCCTACCTTAGATGCCAAAACAGCATCTGTCCTATTCTCCTGTTAGCGAGTGCTCTCTCTAACAGAAATCTGGAGAGCGCACAATCCAGAAAAGGTTCATACTTCAGGACTTGCACAAGCTGAAGAAGATACTGAGAGAGCTCTTCATCACTAGAATCAGGTACATAAACCAGTTAGTAACAGCATAACCAAATTAATGATACTTCAGATACTCAGATGACTATGACAAACCCAGCCATGACAGATTTGTTTCAATAGCAAGAGCGTCCTCCCAATTTTTCAGTCATATGGATATTTAAGAGGCAGCTTAGTGCACTTGCCAGCCTGACCAATTCATCAGTAAATTAATCACTTAACACAACATTAAGGCCCTCAAACTTGGAAGTTAAAATCTGGTGTTCTGTCACAGGCTTTTAGAAGATCAAGATGTCAGCCTAAGTACTTGGTTAAGTATCAGGGAAATGAATTATGCCAAATTACTTCAGACTACACAGTGTCTGCCTTAGACCACTTGACCTGACTGAGGAGCAGGACCTTTGGAATTTCATGAACAGTGGACACTAAAGGACTGAAAATAAGTGCAGATACCAAACAAAGTCATTCACCTTACAAAACAAGAGAATAGGATTCATTCTACTGAAAGCAATTCAATTAATGGGCCATTAAAGGCCTATTACCTGATAGTTAATAAGTATTAATTCATTAAGGCATCTACAAAGTGATCTGCTTCGCCAAAATTTTATTTGGGGTTTTGTTTATTTCTTTAAATCATACCAACACCATGAAGGTTTTCAGGAGATAAGGAAAATTCATCATCTTTCAGAAACCAGTGTCCAAATTACTCCACTTCAGAAGTGCAAATTACAGTATCTAGCCACAGTTCATAATTACACGTTTGAAAAGCCTCTATACTAATTATCTACTTCAAGTAATATTCTGACAACAACAATCATTCTAGTGATTTTCTAGAAAAGTCTATATTCCTCTCAAAAAAAACCCTCTCACACTTTATAGTTATGTTACTCTACAATAAATGTGAATGTTTATTGACTTGTTATGTTTGAAAATCTTTTCTCTTATATAAACTCAGCAGAATTGAAAACCTCTGCCTAAGATGGAAGGAAACGAGCAGAAGTGCCTCTGTCTACTGCCTGAAGGTTTCAGAGATGCGAATACCCATTTCTTTTATTCTCTCTCACTCTGAAAAAAACTTCAGTAACTTGGTAAAACCTTTGATTTACAGTGTTGTACTTCTTTTTCCCTACTGTTTTTATTTCAGCTAATAGGGTACAGTTTCATCAGATTTTTTAAGGAAGTAGAAAATTGATTTCTGACACGCAACAGAATAGAATTTTGCTCCAGTGACAGAACTAAGAATTCCAGAAAGAATTCCAGGTGTAATAATTCAGCATTATTAGGGCAGCCCAGAAGCTACACTGTTTGCTTGCATTTGAAAGAAATCAACATACTTTTTTATTCTTTTTTAACCCAAAAGTTTAGTCTTAACCATTTAAAAAATTAATCACTAAACTATTCACCACAGAGAATGTAGAATTCAAGGACAGGAAACATGCACTAATGCTGCAAATGATAATGTCATACAAATCTTGCCCTAGGTGACAGCAAAGAGCAAAACTTTATGTAATAAAGTATGATAATGAAGGCGGCTGTGAAGAGCAAATCGGCAATTCCTTGAGTTCTTATTATATGCTACAGCTTACATTCCTCTTCAATGATACAGCAAACACCTGGCAGTGTGAGGTGGCTGGGTGGCACTTTTTACAGTATTCAGCCACTCTAATAATGTTCCTCCTTTGTTATTAAAAAGTTCTTACATTCTCTTGCTCTCCCATCCAAGAAAGAAATGTCCACAAAACCCTCTCTGGGACAGAGGCGCACTGTTGTGGTCAGTTAGCAACATGGAAAACAATCATTGTTGAATACAAAATGTCAGAATAAGAAGGTTTTATTTGGCTGACAATGTGCTTATCCAGAGATCAGGTTGCTTTACTACATTTACGTATGGCAGGCAGCATGCATAAATCTTTTTTCCTCCTATAAATGAATCAAGTGCAGTTTTTCAGCCCAGAAATCCTTGCCTGCTGAAGCATGGAATATACTCACCTCATTTGCTTTAAACAACCCACTGCATATTCTCTGACATATTGGTCTGGGTAATTGAAATCCAACAACTCCAATGCTTCTCGAGGCAGCAGCTTGGGCCATATCTGAAGGAGAGCCTGAAGCTGTATTAAAAAGATCGTTAGGTTAGAGGTGAAGTAACTATTTGAGAAGACAGATGAGTGTAACTGCTCATAAAAGCATTCATACTACCAGAATGAGGTTACAAGACTGGGCTCAAGCTGGAGGTGGGAAATTCTAGGAAAATGGGCCCACTTCTGATTATATTTCTTACCATTTAAAAATCCTCATGATTATTGTTTTTTTTTGGCAACAGGTCTCATTTACACTTGGTCTAAAACAAAATGGGTTTCTTCACACAGACACAGTAAACAAAACTTAGGTAACCACCAATAAGTATTTATTAAAACTCTGTTTCTAAAACAATGTAGATAATGCTTTGTAAATGTTCTGGTAAATATGTAATAAATTTGGTAATGGCCAAAATTTTCCATTAATAAAACAAACACAACAGGAAAAAACACCCAAACCAACCAACAAAACAAAAATAAAGGTTTTTGCTGAGAAAGATCTTTATCAAAAATATTTATCCTCCTCAGCTGATGGAGCCTTTTCTCACAAGCATCCTAAGTAGTAATGAGATTGAAACACAAAAATGATGATTCAGGGTAGATATTTATTTTTTTACAATCCAAATACAATGCTACTGGGCTACTGTGGGTGTACTTTTAATCCTATATATACACATCCTAAGTAGTAATGAGATTAAATCACAAAAATGATGATTCAGGCTAGATATTTATTTTCTTACAATCCAAATGCACTGCATTATTTTGGGCTACTGTGAGTGCACTTTTAATTCTATATATACACATGGTTATATGACAAACGGTGTTCTATTGATCAGGCTAATCAAGCTCGAACACATGAGCAGCACAAGATTTTTCCTCTCTGTAGGAATGAGTGTTAAGTCATGACAAAAAGCCCCTTTATACAAATTATATAATACAAGCATTTAATATTTGAACAGCACCTTATAAAATCTGAATGATTAGGAACATCTTATTTTCCTCCTGATTTAGTAATCCTTTTACAGCAATACTGAAAATTTTCTGTTATATGCCATAGTTCAAACAATGCTTCCAATTCGAGTGTGACAAATGTGCATAAGTTCATAGTCTCAGCCTGCATTTAACAGGCATGTTGATATGGTGTCCAGTTCTGGGCCCCTCAGTTTAGGAAGGACATCGAGACACTTGCATGTGCCCAGAGAAGGGCAACAAGGCTGGGGAGAGGCCTTGAGCGCAAGCCCTATGAGGAGAGGCTGAGGGAGCTGGGATTGTTTAGCCTGGAGAAGAGGAGGCTCAGGGGGGACCTCATTGCTCTCTACAGCTACCTGAAAGGTGCTTGTAGCCAGGAAGGGGTTGGTCTCTTCTCCCAGGCAACCAGCACCAGAACAAGGGGACACAGTCTCAAGCTGTGCCAGGGGAAGTTTAGGCTCAAGGTGAGGAAAAAGTTCTTCACCGAGAGAGCCATTCGTCATTGGGATGTGCTGCCCAGGGAGGTGGTGGAGTCACCATCCCTGGAGATGTTCAAGAGGGGATTGGACGTGGCACTTGGTGCCATGGTCTAGTCATGAGGTCTGTGGTGACAGGTTGGACTCAATCTTTGAGGTCTCTTCCAACCTTAGTGATACTGTGATACCACTAGTTAAACACTAAGGGGAAAAGATTCTGAACTGGATCATCTGTGTGGTTTTGTGAAATTCAGGAGGCAAGAAACGGGCACTGATCAATCACAATGCAAAACCAGTGGCCCCCACCACAACCCCAGAGGTGAAGTATTTTTGTACCAATCAGGGGTATCACACCTCTTTGAAAAATCATCTGTTGGCCTCAGTGAAGTTTAGTTCCCCTGTCTGAGATGTGGGTGGTTTTTTTCCAGTCTTCCAGCAGTTCAACCTTTTTTTTTTATAAGAAGCTTTATTTCAGATCTTGACTTACAAACTTAAAACTTCTTTATTTAAAATAATTGTATAAACTAAGTTCATACTGTGAGGCTGGCAAAACATTGGAACACTGCCCAGAAGGTCTGTGAAGTCTCCATTGATGCAGGAAAAAAACCAAATAGCTGGGCAAGTCCTGCTGTAGGTGACTATGCTGGAGCACAGGGGTTGGACTAGATGATCTCAGAAGGTGCCTCCAAACCTAACTGATTCTGTGAAATTCCTTGCATTTAAGATCAAAGTTGAGCACAGGATTTAAAAATCAGCCTGTATCAATAACTGCTGTGCTTCTTCTCATCATTCAGAAGATCTCTGAAATGCATTTTGGGTTGTGGTTGGTGGGGTTTTGTTGTTGGATATTGTTTGTTTGTTTGTTTAGGGATTTTTTGTGGTTTGGTTTGGTTGTGGTTTTTGTTTTGGTTTCTTAAAATAGTAAGTTCTAGCTTACATGTCCAGGCCACAGAATGCATACAACAAACTTTGGTTTACAAAATAGCACTACTTCAAACTGCCTATACTTGGGAAAAAGACTCTATTTACTCATGATTTGACTCCAGTATCACAGTATCACAGTATAACTAAGGTTGGAAGAGACCCCAAGGATCATCAAGTCCAACCTGTCTTGATAGACCTCACGACTAGACCATGGCACCAAGTGCCAGGTCCAATCTCCCCTTGAACACCTCCAGGGACGGTGACTCCACCACCTCCCTGGGCAGCACATCCCAATGACGAACGACTCGCTCAGTGAAGAACTTTCTCCTCATCTCGAGTCTAAACCTCCCCTGGCACAGCCTGAGACTGTGTCCCCTTGTTCTGGTGCTTGTTGCCTGGGAGAAGAGACCAACCCCTTCCTGTCTACAACCACCTTTCAGGTAGTTGTAGAGGGCAATGAGGTCACCCCTGATCCTTCTCTTCTCCAGGCTAAACAATCCCAGCTCCCTCAGCCTCTCCTCACAGGGCTGTGCTCAAGGCCTCTCCCCAGCTTTGTTGCCCTTCTCTGGACATGTTCAAGTATCTCGATGTCCTTCTTAAACTGAGGGGCCCAGAACTGGACACAGTACTCAAGGTGTGGCCTAACCAATGCAGAGTACAGGGGCACAATGACTTCCCTGCTCCTGCTGGCCACACTATTCCTAATACAGGTCAGGATGCCATTGGCCCTCTTGGCCACCTGGGCACACTGCTGGCTCATGTTTAGGCGGGTGTCAATCAGCACCCCCAGGTCCCTCTCTGTTTGGCAGCTCTCCAGCCACTCTGACCCCAGCCTGTAGCTCTGCATGGGGTTGCCGTGGCCAAAGTGCAGCACCCGGCACTTGGACTTGTTAAATGCCATCCCATTAGACTCTGTCCATCTGTCCAGTCGGTCGAGGTCCCTCTGCAGAGCCTTTCTACCCTCTAACTGACCAACATTTTTCCCCACCATCACTGTCTTTTCCCTTACCTGAGCAACATCTTCAAGTTTGTTCCATTTTAAAGAGAGCAGCAGTTTTGGCAATGATTGTGGAAAATTTTCACGACAGTCATATCGCAAAGTCCAAATAAGATCCATTTCATTTTCACAGAGCTGAGATAAAGGATCTCTTTCCATTATTTCTTTTAACACAACATAAAACTTCTTACCACCTCGACCCTAGAAAATGAGAAATGTGCAATGTTTTGATAGATTCAGTAAGATTCTTTTATTTTAGTTCAAGTACTAGAAACCCTAAACCAAGAACATCAGATAAAACTCCTGAAACACAGGGCATGGCTTAATTTGCCTTCCTTTCAGATTTCTTAAGCTATGAGAACTGTAACAAGTAGATTCACAATTCAGTGTACACAAGTTTCTGAAAAAGTAACTAGACTTTAGAGTTAAGACACTAGATGGCAATATTTCTATTTTACAACTCTAACATGAAGCCCTTCTCTTTAGGACACACATACGTTCTCTTTTTTAATTCAGTAAAATATAATAGATATATGAATAAATATTTGGGGGTTGAAATTTAAAGCCAAACCCCACTTTGCCAACAATAACCAGAAGGAATTACACTTGCTAAGTATAACAAACATTTTCTTTGTTTGTTTTCTAATCCAAATTTGTCTTTTCCAGACACCTGGCTCCATTTTACTTCCTTGAAACATTAGTATCAGTACCGATTCTGTAAATGAGTTTATATGAAAGAGTCTTCACAATGCCTCAGTTAATATTTTCTCTCCCTAGTCGTGCTCTTATGCAAACTGCAAGAGCAGAAATTAAAGCAGTGATATCAGCAACAGTATCAGCAACAGCAGCATTTCATAGTAATGGGAGACAAAAGAAACTGCTGCTTTTGGGCAAGGAAGCAGTAGTTGAAGATGATATTTTTTTTCAAAATAGGTATTGAAACTAATTTAAGGAAAGTTTAAATATCAAAGCCAGCTTTATCTTCACAATGCTGAAGAAGTTTCTACACAATTTTAAGATGTAGGCCAAAGATCTTTACGTCAATGGAAAAATTACAAACATCCCAAAGGCCATTTAGAAGTAATGGTAGACAAAATCAGTTTGGATTTGTAGCAGAAACAAATTGCTCTCATCAAATGACATTCTGCACAGGTTGCCCAGCTGACAAAAAATGTCCATCTGTGGCACACAGAACCTAAGTTTGGATCCTTCTAGAAATAGTATTGTGCTAAAAGGGTTTTATGGAAAAATAGCACACATTTAAATTCTTTAGGAATAAATAGATGTAAAAGGCAAGCTGAATTTAAGTACATAGTACATTTTGGTACCAAAGTAGGAGAACAGTCTTGGCAATAAGGTGACTCTTGCATTTGAAAACGTTTGTCTTTCAAATTAAAAGTCACCATGCTATCAAGTTGGCATTCTGCTATTTAAAATTTCCCATTATTTGTACACTAAGTTGTTTGCACACAAAGTAGCATTGAATTTTCATTCTTCCTGTGCAGTCCAGGCCCTTGGTATTGTAACTGATACATTTTTCCAGTAACTGGTTCATTCTTGTTTACAGTGCAGTTATTATTACTGTTGATCCAACTGTGCTTTCACATTCTAAATTGCTATCTTCTGTATTTCTGAAGATAATTCAAAGAAAATGCCTTCATATTTTGGTGCTCTTTCCAAATTTGTCCTCAAGTTAGAACTATACAGCTCCTCAAGAAGAAAACATAATCATATTTAAGAAACAACAGCTTACAGATCAATGACCATTTTTGAAAGAGCTTACTGGGAAACATCTGACAATCAGGCAAATATCATTTTTAATAAAACAGAGACATTTTCTGGCAATATTTTATTGAGCCTAGGAATGTTTTCCAGATCTAATGTAAACCTTACTCTATGGATTTGGAACACAACCATGTAAAGCAATTGTGCTTGTTGGAAAAGAAAAAAAGGAAGAAAAAAAAATAAATATAAGAAGTCCAAAATATCTTGAACAGTGGAGATAAAACTGAATATTAAGGCAGTTCAAAGTGAATAGAACTGTCATTATTTGAGCAGTTAACTTACTTATTTCTAGACTGATGTATATAATAAAACCAAACCAAACAAACCCCCGCAAAATAGAGAATTGTCCTTTACACAGACTTGTCTAGCAGATGCTTACCGCCATTGCAGCATTGTCACTGCTTCTTGCAATCTCAGCTGCCTTTTCAAGTATCTGCCAAAAGATGTTTTTTAACACATCAAATATAAGTCTGAGTGCAATCAAAGAGTAAATATTATAGAAATGAAGACGATAAGGAATATTTGCTATCTGTTACATAATTGCAACACTACTATTTTTTTATATAAAGAGGTTTAACACAGACTTCTGTGCTGTGCTCCTTTTCTAATCTGCACTACTATGAAGGGTCAGGAATTTGAACACTCATGATGACATCTGTTTGTTGCTTCTTCACTCCTGGGATAAATGGTGCTCCCTATAGAGTTTTGTCTTCTATTTCTCATTGTGTTTCCTCCTTATTTTTCAGTACAGCAAACCAATTCCTCAACTCTTAAACCATCCTTTGCTTTCTCATCACTACTTTAGCTCTTTTTGAAGGCACTGCTTCCACAAGTCATGATTGATATCTAGAGCCATGCTTAGAGCCCTCTATTTTAAGTATGAGTCTACAAACTTAGTACTTTCACCATCGTCTCAGATCACCCATACGACCTCAATTAGTGTTTCCAGGTACTTCTCTAAATCTAGGATCTTCCCTTGTGTACCATCACGAACAACCAGCTTAAAGCAAGAACTCCCTTAAGGATAAAGTGAATATTCCACCAAGCTCTCAGCAAAAGTCAATACACAGCAACCCTCAGCAACAAGGACTGCTACTTTTGTTAAGAGCAAAGTACCATTGACCCAGAAGGTCAGCTTCAGTTACTATTGTTCTTGGGGTTTTGGGTGGGTTTTTTGTGTGTTTGTTTGGGGGGTGGGGTGTTTTTGTTTTGGTTTGGTTCTATTTCTTTCTCTGTGTGAAACACTTATTAACATGATGTATGATATCTGCTGCTTGGCTACAAAGGTTGTTTACACACACTGTGTGAAAACACGCATAAACAAAGCCACAGTGTCCTGATTCTCTGTTTGATGTTTGCCTCCTCCTGCTTCGTAGAGTTACTCTATTTGCAAACACACTTTGAAGGTTTGTGCAAGTCCAGCTTTGCTCAGCTGAACTACAAGGCCCTCTTAATCAGCAATGCCAGCCCAGTATACAGCTCCTGCGTTGGACAACAGTTTACTTATCAATTGTCAAGGCACTTCTGCTCACTTTGACTCAAACAAGCATTCACTGCAGTGGATTGATGCTATGATACAAAAGATTTATCTATTTTTGTACATTGAACTTCTGTAAATAAAGAGTTGGCACCTGATTCTTTGTTTCCTTGGCAGAAAGAAGCAACAACAGTGGGAAAATTAGATGCAGACATGCACCAAGCAAGTCTCATCCAGACACTATTGAAAAACAGATTCTCAGCTGCTATAATTCAAGCAGCCAAAATGTTACTCCTGATTCACCAGGATCTTCAGGGAGAGGATCTGTCAGAGACGGGTATCTCACCCTTTTTTTTTTTTCTGAGGGAGAAATTTCAGTATATCCACAGAAACTGAATGAATTATCAGAGTCTATAGCACTGATTTTCCCAGTGATGTTGCAAAAGAGTTTCTTACCTCTAGGGAATTGCAAGTAGCAAAAGTTACTGGGAAAAAAAGTACATCTTGTAGTATTTCCTCAAAGTTAAATGCTTTCAATGAATGTTTGATTACCAGCTCTGCAAATCACTTCATAAAGATGCCCTGGGATTTTCCTCTGTCTGATACTCAGGATTTCGCAGGTACAGCTCAAGAAGG
Organism: Dryobates pubescens; assembly: GCF_014839835.1. NCBI lineage: Eukaryota > Metazoa > Chordata > Aves > Piciformes > Picidae > Dryobates > Dryobates pubescens. Next base: position 3,218,526 of record NC_071624.1, on the reverse strand, counting down.
GAGCCAAAGCCACAAAATACAAAAAGCTAGCAGCCAAATGGAAGTTAGAGGGGATGGTGAAGACCATCAGACACTATCCCGATGTAAACACATCAGGTAACTCATTCCAAGAAACCTCTTGTCTGTATTCCCCCAGCATTAAAACATACTGAAAACTTGGCATCAAGAGTACAAATGAAGGAACAACACTGCTAGAACAAGATGCAATTGCGAAAGAAACATACTTTTACATATCTGTAATACCCACAGAGAAGCAGCTTTCCCTTTTCTTCTTTAGAAATTGGAGTGTAATGAGCAAAAAACTCGAGAGCATTACAAATAAACCAATAACAAACCTGGCTAAAGTATGTCCAGTATGAGTAAACTGTCCAGCTATATTTAAAAGGCAATTATTTGGTTCTCTTCTAGCATTTAAGGCATTTCCAATGCTGTTTGAATATGAAAACAAGCACTTTCCAACAAGAAGGAAATAAAATACCAAACTAACCCCAAATCAAAACAAAACCCCCTTACCATGTTATTTGATTTAATTCTGATGAACTTCAAACCCCAAATTCTTCTTCTTTCATCAAGCTGACAAAGCTTGGTGGTTTTATTAACTTTCCCCAAACCAAAATTCAGACTCATGTATGTATGAGTTAAGCTTTGTGTTTTCAATGCACCATTAGCTGTCTGCTTTAACACTTATTTTTCTACCTGTCTGGTCTTAGCTTGATTTGCTGGAATGTGAACAACTTGCTACCTAGCATTCATACCACAGACATTACTATGTGTATCCCACATATTCCATTGGCTTTCTAGACAGACATTCTTATCCAGATGTGTAGAAAACTGCAGGGCAACGTAAGTGGATTTAATCCAAGAGCAGACCCTGAGATTTTTTTTCATATGGTATTGAAAGTCTGTTTATCCTTAGAAAGATTTTCAGCTCACAACCAAGTGTTCCAGAGAGTGGGTAATGTACATTTGTACCAAGAAATAACAGATCTTTACAGATGACAGGCAAGCACAGTTTGAAGGTTTCCAGAATGGCAGATAAATTTAGCTTTTTGTAAGATCATTGATATGGGAAAATGATTGTGCTTCTAACCCTCAAGAGACTCTCAAGACCCTGAAGTCAGAGCACTGGCACTGTCAGGCAGTGCAAGTTTAAATGACTGTAGAAAGTTAACTACAAGGCAGGGAGTGAGGAATTCAGTGAAAAAGCAGTGCTGAAAGGAAGGAAGAAATAGCTATTTACACATAAGGATTTGAGAGTGCTCTTTCTGTTGCACCTTACCTTATCAAAGGGAGGGTAATGGATAGGCTGTTTGGAATATTCTTGAAATCTAATGTGCAAAGCTGTTGCATTTTCAGTGTAAGGGTTAGTCTGGACAGTTCCCATTGGATTCAACATTTCTTCAAGTTCATCTGAAAAATTGGACAGAAAAATTAATATCACAGCCTAAGCATGTATTAAAAGTAACAAATCTGAAAGGCAAAGACACAACAAAGAACTGCTTATGGACAGAAGCATGTTTTACTGCACAGGGCTTTTACTACAAAGCACTGCATGTCCTGCATAAACTACCTATACCTCCTACATTCCCAAACACTGGAGTGTCACCCAAAGAAAACTGGGGTTCTCTGTCCCAAAGAAAAGAGCCGAGATCTCCCTATACTGAGTCAAACCCAGTACCAGAACAAGAGGACACAGTCTCAGGCTGCGTCAGGGAGGGTTTAGGCTGGAGGTTAGGAGGAAGTTTTACACAGAGAGAGTGATTGCCCATTGGAATGGGCTGCCTGAGGAGGTGGTGGGGTCGCCGACGCTGGGGGTGTTCAGGGCGAGGCTTGACAGGATGCTTGGTTGCATGGTTTAGTTGATTGGGTGGTGTCAGATGATAGGTTGGACACGATGATCTCGAAGGTCTCTTCCAACCTGGTTAATTCTATTCTATTCTATTCTATTCTAAACCTTAGCAATACCTCTGTAAAGCAGTATGCACACTGCCTCTAGATCAAACAGCATGAAGAAAGGAAGAGAGTTTAAAATCAGATTTCTTTCAGCACTCCAGAAAAGGGTTTCTCAGGATGGAAAAAAGTGACATGGAAATTTCAGGCACTTTTACTAATCAATTTGACTATCAGAAGGAAGACTTGAAAAGAAATTTTAATTCACTTTTTGCCAATACAAGTATTGTCACATGCAATATAGTTTATTTAGTTCAGGATACACAGGGAACCAAAATCACTACTTAAGCTGCCTCTCAAAAGCAGGTAACATTAAACGAGATCTGTTTTGATTGGATTTTCCTTACAGAACAGATAAGATTTTTACAATACCACTTCCAAGCAAACTCTTGCCTATCCCTCCTTCCTAACACACAATACTCTCAGGAAAGAGATTAAAACATTACATATTCATCCACATAAAAATTACAAGTAGGGAAGAGATTATGACAGGGGAATTGGACACACATGCAGTAAATGCTCTATTTGATACTACACTTCTCCAGACTTGTAGGTGTTTAAAGTCCAAATCTCAGAAATAAAACTTTACCAGGAAATGATGACCAGCTGTGCAGTACCAGTTCTCCATTCTTCAGCTGTCCTTTATAATCAAACACCATGGTATTTACCCAGGCTACAGGATAATGCTGTTAAAGGAAAGACATTTTACACAGAAACGAAGATGCCAGTGAACATTACCCTGCAGCAAGTACTACAACAGAAGTCGAAGGGAGGGGGCTGGCTTCTTTAATGGGTGCTGTCATTCAGAAAAGAAGTTAAACAAACACATGATTTCCAGTATGTGTTCCAGCAACACTGAGGACAACAAGAGTTAACTGTAAGGGTGCCACTCTGAGAGTGCAAAAATGCACATTTCCCTGCATGTTAGCCTAGACACTAATTTTTTCATTGTTTCAAATCAGAACTCATCTAGGGTTAAGAACAAAGCTGACCTTTTAGACTGCAATTCCTTAAGTAGCCATTTGCCAGCTGGCTTACAACCAGAATTCATGTAGTTTCCAGTGTCTGAGAAGTATGAAAAGTGTTTTTCATACCAAGATGTATAATTTTTAAGACATGCTCTTTTTGATTATTTTTTTCCATTTTGCATTCTCGAACACTGAAGTGAGGACAACGAAAGATTTCCAAATGCACATTTCAATCTAATTCAGAGACACACTCAAGGGGAGTTAAAAAAAAATAATATTCAATTACCACTTTCCCTGCTTTTCTAATGGTTTGGTATTTGGAAGGATTCATTGCCTTGGTTGACTTTTTAGTTTTCATCTTGTCCATCACAGCATAAACAGCAAAACAGAGCCTTGCCATTCTTGGGAGATCACAGACATTTATTTCAAACTCTAGTACTTCATTCCAGACGTGGTCACTTCTCCCAGATATTTCTGTGCTTACAACGGTTTTACAAAGGAGCTCTGTACCATGGAAAAGACCAGCCCTAACATGAACCTGCAATAAAGAAATGAGACATTTTAAGTCTGCCACAGAACCTAGAGAATTCTGTGTCAACTAGTTTGCAGAATATACATACAGGCTTTTCGTTAGTATTTCTATCTTAAAGAAATCTTCCCAGATAAATCTATGTATGTTTAAATAACATTGGCTACCAAATTCTTTAAGTACTGAATTATTTATATTACCACATATGAGTAATAGTAACAACTCATTTCTATTAATAAATGCAATATACGGTAATACAAATACTTCTAACTTAACATGCCTAACGCAGAAGGAAATCATAGGAAATGAACAGCTAAGCAGAACGAAAAATCTAAGACTAATTTCTGAATAAATTTGAATATCCAAGCAGAACCAATTTCTAACTGAGAAAGCTTAAAAAACCAATTCATTTTTCAGTTAAACTGTTTCTAAAAATGTACAGAGCACTGCTGGCCCTGACATGTGAAATCACCTGTAATAATAACAATGTACATCATTCCCAGGAATTCTTTTTCTTTAGCACCTGGAAATGATCAATATCAGCTAGCTTGAACGACAAAAATAGGGAACAGGAAAGGAGAAGGGCAGGAAGAGAAAGAACTTGAAGTTGTGGCACTGAAATTGAACACGTTACAAGGCAATGCTAAGACATTTAGTTAAGGCTCATTATGGAATGAGTTAAGGCTCATTACTGCATTTCTGTTTAACAGCATATGAAACACAGAAAACTGCATGCTTTCAAGTAAAATTTAACAGCAACAAAGTACAGTATTGCTGGACACATTGATATTTCCCTTGCCTGTTGGATAGTTCCAATTGCCTAATTTCCAGTCCTGTTAATGTAAGGGATTAGATCCTGATTTTATTCTTCTCATTCTGATACTCTCCTTTTACTCCTGAAATGCTGTGTACTGATGGTAATGCCAAAAGGCAAAACAAAAATAAAAGCAATTTCAAATGTCATGTATTTGGAAAACTGTTTGACTGAATGGAGTCACTTGTGCTTTAGGTGAATATATTCAATCCAGCACACGTTAGTGGAGTGCTATCCATCTGACAAATGTTTTGTTTCCCACTACAAACACTGCATTTATCAACCCAGCTGGTGATTTCAGCAAAATGGATGAATATTGGCTTGAGCCAAAGCACAATGAAACTAAAAGAACAATGGCAGTGAATTAAACAGCCTTAGAATCAGGACTAGGAAACAAATACGTTCTCAATAGTGACAGTTCCATAGCAGTGTAGACAGACAATGCAGAGAAACATGCACAAGCTTGCGAGGTTGCTACATGCGTTTGTGGTCTTGGGTAACTACAGACCTTAAAAATTTCAAGACTACAAAGCATTCAAAACACTAAATAGCATTTATAGTGTCCACAGGCATCAATAGCAAGGATCTGTCAATTTTCCCTGTTCCTCCTCAAGCTTACAATCAATGTATTTTCTTTTTCCTCTAAAACCACACTGAAATTAACCAAATCCTATTTTTTTTTTTAATGTGATGAAAACCCCAACAAAACAACTAATCCAACTTGATAACTATGTTGCTTCTGGAATCTACTTTCTCTTTTCTTTTTCCCTTCCCTTTTCTTTTAAAAACTTTAAGTCTACAGAGCATAGAGTCAAGAAGATAACACAACTAGCTAAATATTTATTCTATTCTATTCTATTCTATTCTAATGGTTGAGATAAAGGAAAATACCTGGGGTTTGCAGACATCCTTTTACGCAGTCAAAGTTCTCAGGTAGTAAAATTGAAATTATGGCTTATTTAACTACATAGTAAAATGCAGTATCTACGAAAATGTTGTGACAATAGTTCTGAAAGAACTATTATCCTGAATAAAGCATCCGAACAACAAACATCTATGGCTAATGGAATTTCTTCCTAACCTACATGACTGGCTATATCACAGTATAACTAAGGTTGGAAGAGACCCCAAGGACCATCAAGTCCAACCTGTCCCAACAGACCTCACGACTAGACCATGGCACCAAGTGCCACGTCCATTCTCCCCTTGAACACCTCCAGGGACGGTGACTCCACCACCTCCCTGGGCAGCCCATTCCAATGACGAATGACTCGCTCAGTGAAGAACTTTCTCCTCACTTCGAGTCTAAACCTCCCCTGGCACAGCCTGAGACTGTGTCCCCTTGTTCTGGTGCTGGTTGCCTGGGAGAAGAGACCAACCCCTTCCTGTCTACAACAATATTTTTGTTTGCCAGTGTAACGGGTTGGGGCAGATCCCCTCCCCACCACAGGCAGAAATAACGACTCAGGCAAACGGATTGCAAAAGTGATGAAAGTTTAAATAGAAAGCAGTGAATGTTACAGAAAACCCAAAGCGCAGTGACAAAGAAAGATCCCATCCCCACCTGAGGGTGCATCCAAAACCCCCAGGGCTCCTTTTTCCCCCTCCCTCTGCTGGGCTAGTCTCAGCTGGCCAGGCCTGAGACTGCCCATCCCCCTGTGGCCTTGGGCCCAATCAGGCCCATGGCCGGGAGATCTCTCCCCCAGTTACCAAGTCTCGGAGAGGGAAGGAAAGAGGAAGTGCCAGACCCCACCACAAAATTTATAGTGGTGCAAGGGATTATGGTAGAAATACCGAACTTCCTGAGTCCACCCACTGGGATGGACTTCTGGACACAGGAAACACCCCTGTAGCAGAGGGCACCCAGCCCAAACTACGACAGCCAGTCAATAAATTAAGCAAATACATGTTGTTCTACCTTGCAGACAAGTGTATTGTAAGGACTCAAAGCAGCTGTGCAATAAATTCCCACACGTTCACAACTTGTGGTCCGCAAAACAGTCTGTAGCCCAGTCATGTACAATTTTACAGGAAGTGATATTACAGATTTTTTGTGTGAGTGTGTGTTCAGCATGTTTAGAAAATAAAAGACAGATTGTGAAGAAGCACACAGTTAATGCTTAGACACAAAGAATATATACTGGGACTACAAAAATATAAACCATTGAAAGATGTTTGATATTTAATCTAGTTATAGTTGTCAGATATTTACAACAGTTTGTCTTGAATAAGCTTATTTCACACCAATATCAGTACTTCACAGATACCATCTTAAAAAAAAAAGTATCATATGAATATACATGTCATACCGTCCATGGTTATTGATATTGTTCTAATGCACAGATCCAGCTTCAGACAATACAGCAATACCTTAGCAATAAAGCAATATTTTAACCCATGTAAGTGGGAAGAGCCAAAAATGTTTACACTTCTGCTGAACTGAAATCTGTATGATTCCGAGTTCACTACACATGAAAAAAATAAATCAATAAAATGATGAACAGAATGGCTTCTGACGTTAGGCACATTTACTTACTTTGGCATTTTCTTCTGTATTTAGTTTATTACCCTTTAACAGAGTAATCTTGAAAGGATTGGAAATATCCCACACACTCTGAGAAGGGAAACAAAGATACAAAGTGATTCTTAAGCAACGTAAGATACTGAGACCTGTTTGATAAGTGAAGTATTTTAAGCCAGTCACAAATGCAAACTAAACTATATGTGGTTTAAAATGTACATCTGAAATCTTAAAAAATAAATTGGTTATTGTCATTGCAGGAATGTACACAAAATTTCCTAGCAGGAAAAGACAGAAGCCACTCCACTGAGAAAGGGGATGGGGGTGAGGAAATACATTGAGCACTTCTTGCTGACAATTCACAATAACCCTTTAAATTTATTGTCCGTTCTGAATTTATACAGTGCACAACAGAGCGAAGTCTGCCCACATTTCTTAGAATAACAGTATGTAAACTACAACTGTGTTGTAAGGCCAGAAGTTCAGCAAGAAAGGAGGCACCATTAAAAGAGAAGTTAGATGTGTACTATGGCAAGAGTTGCCAACACTGAAGTGGCAACACCATATGAAATATATGGCCTAACATAAAAGATCCTCAACATGCTGAAGAGGTGGACCCAGATGAACCTCAGGAGGTTCAACCAGAGCAAGTGCAAGGCCCTGCATCTGGGTTGGAACAATCCCATTATTAATACAGGCTGGGGGATGAGGTGATAGAAAGCAACCCTGTGGAAAGAGACTTGGGAATTCTGGTGGATGAAAAGCTGGACATGAACCAACAATGTGCACTTGCAGCCCAGAAGGTAAAGAGCATCCTGGGCTGCACCAAAAGATGCGTGGCCAGCAGATCCAGAAAGGTGATCTGCCACTTTGTTCTGATGAAACCTCACCTGAAGTAGTGATCCAGCTCCAAAGCCCTCAACAGAGACTCAAAGATGATCTGGGGTGCTGTAACACCTCTCCTACAAGGATAAACTGAGGGAGCTGGGGTTGTTCAGCCTGGAGAGGAGATGGCCCCAGGGAGACCTGATAGTGACCTTCCTGCACCTGAAGGGGGCCTACAAGAAGGCTGGAAAAGGGACTGTTTACAAAGGCCTGTAGGGATAGGATGAGGGGCAGTGGTTTAAAATTAGAGAAGAGTAGACTTAGATTGGCTGTTAGGAGCAAGTTCTTTACCATGAGGATGGTGGAACCTGGAACGGGTTGCTCAAGGAGGTAATTATACAAGGTCAGGCTTGACAAGGCCCTGAGCAACGATCTAGTGGAGGATGTCCCTGCTCACTGCAGGAGGGTAGGACTAGATGATCTTTGGAGGTCACTTCCAACCCAAACCCTTCTATGATTCTGGACCATTACTACCCAAGCTAGTGGAGCCTACACAAAGCACTGAGGCTGGAGAATTCAGGCTCCCTGCAATACCTTCCCCAGGTGTTGGGCCGTGATTAAAATTTGAATCAAGAGCAATGGAAAGGAGATGTTAAGGATAGAAGGACAGATGAGGAGAGGAAAGATAAGAAGTTTCCAAAAAGCCTCAGGGTCTGCTACTTCTGATGTTAAAAAATTTCTCACAAGCATCAGGAGGTTCTGAGTGGACCCAGGTGACTACACTGGAAAGCAGCAGCAAATACCAGGCATTGAGATTTATATTCCAGAAGCTGCTGTTCCTTTGGGTATTTGCTATTCTCTATATCAACTTACAGTTGTTGCTCTTGTTTTTTTTGGTGGCAGAGGAAGAGGAAGGTTGGATGATTTTCGATTTATGGCAGCTTCTATGGCAATCATCTCCTGCTCACACATTTTCTTTATGGTGCAACACTCAACTAGAGTCAGCTGAGGAAGGGTCCTGTTCATCACACAGTTGCGTATATACTAAAGCCCAGAGAAAACAGACGTTATCAGCCAGAAGACTATTTTTATGGCAATTCTCAAATCAAAGAAACAAATAACATACTACAAAGACACTAAGGAAAAGGTGCACATGCATTTCACAATTGGAGAGGGCTGCAGCCATGAAGGAGGAAGTGTATTACTGTTCAGCACAGCTGACCAGTCAACGGTACAGGAAGGAAGGCCAAATTTTGGCTAAAGCACCAGAGAACTGTTAATGGCTTTATGTACCTGAAACTGAATTAATGGGTGATCACCAAAAACATATTCTAGCCTTCCACTAACTTGCAGCACATAGTCAGCAGGCTCAACTTCCTCATCTTCTTTCCCGTGGATAGTCAGACGTTTTCGGATTGCCAGTTCGTTCAGCTTGATGGGATTCATGTTAGGAGACACCTGAAAACTAAACACATCCTAACAAAAGACAAAGAGGAACACTGAATGTCAGTTTCCCATGGTCAGATGTACAAGCCTTAAACTGCATCAAGCACAACAGAACAGGTAGAAATACTGAACTGCTAAACCCAGTCTATTTTCAGAGCTAATGTTTATACCTTCAGTGCAATCAGAGCACTACCCATCCTAAAAGCTGCAAAATGGTCAATTCCCAAACTTTTACAGTATCAGAAGCATTTTTAAGGACACAGACTTTATCTAATTGATTCAGCAGCAACTTAAAGACCTCTAGGATAAATATACTGATTTTCAAGCTTTATTTCAGAGCATGTATGAGTGCATGTATGAGCATGTATAAGTTGCCATTAACAAGTTACCCTCTTCCTAGGTACCACTGTACTCAGAAACAAAGGAAAGTTCAAGTAATGAAGCAGAAAGTTGTTAATGTGATTTATGTGCTAAATGACCATCTTACTTGGAGTAGTGCAGAAGAGGTGTAGCAGCCCTCTCTGGATTCAGCAAGTTCTGGGGGTTTGTTTTGATTAATTTTGGATTTACATGTACACACACACTCCTGATGATGTGGCAATCTAAAAGCAGTTATTTACAGATGTGAAGTGCTGTCTGGCTTACATTCTTCTGACTCATGCTTTGCTTGTATAGATGTAAACAGATAAGGTGCCAAGCTGCCCTAATGGAAAAATCTAACTCTGTCAAATCAGGCAAATTTCATTGTGCATTTTTTCAGCTTCTGCACAGTTCACAATGGCTTTCCACCTTCAGAAGCCTGCCAAATTGTGAAACCTTTCTGCTTCTATCAAAACTGATACTGGGTCAACAGAGAATGACACTTTTTCTCCCCAGGAAGCTGGTGCTCTGACAGCTGCCTTGCTTCCAAATTGTACGTCTTTACACTTCACAGAAATGGGGATCAGTCTTTTCCCTCTTGCTCCACAGACAAGGAGGTGGCTTTTACAGCTCACCCACACATTCTAGACAAAAAGTATTTTAATATTCCTTTCTTTCAATCTTGCAGCATTCCTACTAGAAGAATGCAACAGATCCCATGACCCCCTATTTAATTCTCCTGAGATGGTTCTAGTACTCAATGCAAGTAGTAAAGTCTGAAACATTTACTGCTCTAAAAAGCAGTTCAAATTTGAGCTGTTAATAGCTTAGAAGGTCAGAACTGGCAGCAGAAGCATTCAAAACATTTGAAATGTCAGCAGCCTAACCTACGACAGCAGCAGGCAAATACATTCTACACCAGCACAAACTTCTGTACTGTTATCATATGCACATAGTGTTTTAATCAAAAGCTGACCAGCACACAGATTTTCTCATTTCTGGACAACTACAAGATCTTTACTAAACAAAACAGGATTGGGAAAAGGTTTTATCCTAGAAACTCCTCTACATCACACATCAGCTGGTGTTACTTCTGACCAAACTTGGTGCTCAGCTCTGCATTTGGTGTTTCCAGAAGCAGACAGATTTTACCATTTGGGAATTTTTTAAGTCAGACAAAGATAGCATCATAAATACAGTTTTGTAAATTAAACCACCAGAATCACTGCCAAATCAGTATCTAGCACCTGGGTCAAAATGGACACCAAGAGCATCCTGATACAGTTAGCTGCTTGTGAGACTCTAAGTGTCCTAACAGCTTCCAATTATATTTTGCATTTTTAAAAAAACATGAAATAATATAGAACACAAGTTGTACATTTTGACTTTGGAAGTTCATTTCATAGCTGTAGGTTCACATCCCCACTTTCTTTCAAGAGTCAAGGATGCTGGTGAAAGAATTTGCATTTTAAAGCAAACCTCATAATAGTATTCCGTGTCATTTCACCCATGACCAATCACATGCCAATTCACACCAGGATCAAGAATAGAACACCAACTGTGATGAACAACCATTCCTACCTGGCAGTTATCAAAATGAACAGCCACTACAAGATTTCCACTGTAAAGCTTATCTTGGAAGCTCTCTGGGATAACAGGTTCCTGCTCTGGTGGGTAGGTGTGCTTCAACCAGTCCATCCAGGAGAGACCCACGAGCGACTGAATCTTTTCCTCACTGATTCTCCGCATTTTAGTTCGGAAGTCATTCACTTCGGGATCTTGTAAGGTGTCAAACTCATGGAGACCTGAAAGAATTCAAGCAAGGGAAAGGATGCACACCTGTAAAAATACTGCCCATCTACTTACCGTCCCACCCAAACCTTTATTATCTTTATGGTTACACAAGTGCTTTTCTTCAGGCATCCCATTCAAAATGGATGCTCAAAAGTGACCTGGCTTGTATGTTGTCCTGCACATCAGTGGACTTCCAAAGTTACTTTCATGATTCCCATGCAACCCAGCATGACAGCTTCAATAACAAGAACCAATGTCTCTCTTAAGTACTCTTAAATGGAAAAGACAACCTCATCCTGAGTTACAGACAGCTTGGTAATTTTCAAGAGCAAATGCATCAGGAACCACAGCAGGGAAAAAGTGTTTGCAAACTACTTTTATTTCTCATGCCACAGAAAGATGGCATAACCTTTTTTATTTTGTTCAAAAGTGATAGTGGGAGCATAAACAGATACATTTATTTTTGTTTTGTCCTTGTGAATAAAACCTTCTACTCAAGTCCAAATGACAAGATTGACATTTCAGCCAATTCAAAATCAGTACAATCCCTTCTCCAAAATACATAAAGATGGAAGACACAGTGGAGAGTTCACACAGCTATGATTCTTGAGTATTTCAGGATCTACAGGGCCTGCAAATATTTCTTTCTGTAATTTAGACAGCACCCTTAAAAGCACCAAACACCCTTTGAGAACAAAACCTGCAGTTTAGAAGCTAAGAGATAACACATTTTTATCATTGTTAAGGCACAGAACCGGGGCTGTATAAGGAAGGATCTCACACAGCAATAATAAGCAGAATATTCAATCAGAGAATGTGAATCTGTCAGAACCTCTATGAATGGTTAAACTGGCTAACTGTTCCCATTGTCAGCTTTAACAAATAGGCAGACAGTGTACTGCTGAAATCTAAACAAAACCTGCAGTCTTTATAAAAGAGCTAACAATGGGTCATTGTTTAAAAACAAGAGGTATGACCTCACACAACCCTGTCAATCTTGATTGTATAACCAAGCAGAGTAGGTTTAAAAGCTGAAAATTCTGAAATAACATCAAGTTACTGCAAAACCTTTAAAAATAGCTTCTCATTGTTTGCTGAAAAGCAGCACCACAAGTGAGAGCAAAACCAATTATATTGTTAACTAACTCACAAGCCATGTGTAACAGAACCATAATATTTTCTACTTCCTTCTCTGCATCCACTTTGCTGGGATTATTCTTTTCTTCATTGAGTACTAATATTTCATAGACTCTCAGAATGCACTGGGTTGGAAGGGTCCTCTAGAGGTTGTGTAGTCCAACCCTCTTTCAGTGAGCAAGGACATCTTCAACTAGATCAGGTTGATCAGAGCACCACCAAGCCTAACTCCAAATGTGGCTTCTCCCATGTCCCCAGGCAGCCTATTCCAGTATTACAGCACTCTCATAATAAAGAGCTTCTTCCTAATGCCAAATCTAAATCTACCCTTCCCAGGTACAAAATCATTGCTCCTTGTCCTAGTGCTACATGCCCTCCACAGACTGTAGGCCCCCTTCAGGTCTCCCTAGACCTCATCCAGTAAGAGAAAACGTGCTCTTGACTCATGTAGTGCTACAACACAGTGCTGAAATACAATGCTGAAAGCAGTTTTCAACAACTTCCAATGTTTCATGTTGAGTATTTAAATTCTTTTAATAATACACCAGTATTAGTTTGAAAAAGGGAAATTCTGTGTGGTAAATGTTCCATTTTTAGTACCTTTTCCCCCAAATTTTTCTACTCTTGCCTGCCCAGTTAAGACCCTTATACAAAACAAAGTTTACCACCATTTTCCAAAACAATTAAATGTAATTACCTTTGCCTATAAGGACACCTATTTTGGAATCCAACTTTTCTCCTGGATCACAATTCCTTGTCACTAGTTTAAGGACAGGAAGAAAGGGTCTAACATCACAAAGTCTCCGTGTTTCATCCTCCAGTTCTTCATGCACAGCAGTTTGATTCACACATGAGAACATGTAAGAGTCAATCTCCATGAGCAGATGAAAGAGTGGATAGGAATGTGCCTGCTTCCATAGCAGCTGCAAAAAAACCCCAATGAACAAGTGAAATAAAACAAGAAAGCATGGACACTGATTACAGATTGAAGGTACTATTAATTTTCATTTATGTTCCCAAAAGAAGGTAAGAGTAACATGTTTGCCCACTTGGTTCATTTTTATCCCTATTTATAGTTATATACAGGGAGCATAAGACTGAATTTGTCATTGTTCATGTCTTCTTTAAAAATACTCAATTATATTGATTAAAAAATCTGTACCTTTTTCTTTCCCCTAAGTTCTTTAACTTCCATTTTCAGCTAATGGTACTTACCTATATCCCTTAATGACTGTAAAACTTAAAATCCCATGAAGTACCCAAAACCATCTTCTACTGAAAGCATCCAATTGCCATCACCCAAGGTGGAATAAATTATATGAATAGAATAGAATAGAATAGAATTAACCAGGTTGGAAGAGACCTTCGAGATCATCGTGTCCAACCTATCATCCAACACCACCCAATCAACTAAACCATGCAACCAAGCATCCTGTCAAGCCTCGCCCTGAACACCCCCAGCAATGGCGACCCCACCACTTCCTCAGGCAGCCCATTCCAGTGGGCAATCACTCTCTCTGTGTAAAACTTCCTCCTAACCTCCAGCCTAAACCTCCCCTGACGCAGCCTGAGACTGTGCCCTCTTGTTCTGGTACTGGTTGCCTGGGAGAAGAGACCAACCTCTGCCTCACTACAACCTCCCTTCAGGTAGTTGTAGAGAGCAATAAGGTCACCCCTGAGTCTCCTCCTCTCCAGACTAAGCAACCCCAGCTCCCTCAGTCTCTCCTCACAGGGCTGTGCTCCAAGCCCCTCACCAACCGTGTTGCCCTTCTCTGGACACGCTCCAGCAAGTCAACCTCCTTCCTAAACTGAGGGGCCCAGAACTGGACACAGTACTCGAGGTGCAGCCTAACCAGTGCAGTGTACAGGGGCACAATGACCTCCCTGCTCCTGCTGGCCACACTGTTCCTGATGCAGGCCAGGATGCCATTGGCCCTCCTGGCTGCCTGGGCACACTGCAGGCTCATGTTCAGCCTACCATCAACCAGCACCCCCAGGTCCCTTTCCACCTGACTGCTCTCCAGCCACTCTGACCCCAGCTTGTAGCTCTGCATGGGGTTGTTGTGGCCAATGTGCAGAACCTGGCACTTGGATGTGTTCAATCTCATGCCCTTGGACTCTGCCCATCTGCCCAGCCTGTCGAGGTCCCTCTGCAGAGCCTCTCTACCCTCCAGCAGATCAACTCCTGCCCCCAGCTTGGTGTCGTCAGCAAATTCACTGATGATGGAAGCAACTACTGATAAAGAGAAAACAATTTCTATAAACAAGTGAGTACTCTCAGACCAAACAGGAATGCAAAGTCATGTACTTATTTACCAGGCAAGGCAACAGAATGAGGAATCACACGCCTTTATTTTCTTTCAGAAGTTTATTATGCTTAAGGAAGAAATTACTTGGTGGTGTAATTCACTCACTACCTAATCCCAGAGTAACTTGTCTAAATGCCCCCACACAGCCACTATCCAATGAAAGTTAAATTCATTGTTCTTTAATATCTGTGGTTATTTCCTTACCTGATTGATTATTCCTTCACTTTTTAATGATGCCCTAACAAGGCACTTGTACACGAGCTTTCAGTGGCATATATACTTGTTAAAGCATTCAACATTGGTGTCAATCAAATTAAGCACGAGCACAATCTGTGACTTCTATATTAAAAAACAATTAGACAGTGTCTCCTGTTGGCACACTAATCAGGGAAATGCTAAATGAATGTACAATGTACTACTGATGTGTTAAAAAAAGTTAGAGTGCAGCAACACAGTATTAATATAGAGCTATTAATCTCTGCTGAATTGTAACTATCAGCAAGAAGCAATTTCTCCAGACCTTGCCATCTGCCCAAAATTATTCCAAATCCCTAGACACACATCTTCATTAATCAATCTGCTGTGCATGTGCCTTCAACACATTATTTTTCATGCCTACTCAAGCTCATTACTTGAGTTGCCAAAAGGCACGCAAATCAGAAACAAAGTTAACTTCCAAAGTTAACATCTAAGTTAATTGACTGTTTGGTATTACCTGTTTAATATGAGAAATGGTGGCATCTCGAGGGACATCCAGGTTGATGTAGATTCCAGTGGGCAACAGGAAGTCCACAGATATTGAGCCATCAGCACCAATCTGCGAATCCACTGCCCAGATGTCAAGGCTGTCTGTCACGGCAGGAGGCATTATGAAATCTCAATAATATCATAACCACATGGCCTTGGGGAGGGGGGAAAAGAATTAAAATTCAGTATACTTAACCTTCTATAATTAGACACATATTTTAAAGCCTGTGGAAAGTTGACATAAGCCTGCCTGTGCAGCTCAGCTTGCAGGTCTGGGGTCTCAAATGCTGGTATTGCAAACATATAAGCACAGTTTCATTCATTAATTCCATTCAGTATAATAAAAGCACGTGCCTAGTAAAGCACTATTGGTGAGATCTTTGTATCATTATGAAAAAGAAATAAAAGAAAAATCTAACTAGTTAGAGGCTAGCTAAAACAAAGTTAGAAATTTATGTTCTCCAAAACTATTTGCCTGCATAAAATCCAGTCAAAGCAAACTTCCAGGATGGAGCACAGCAATATTTAACATGAAAATACAAGATTTTTTGTTTTCCCAAATTTCCTGTTAGCTGTCCAAAAACTGGCCAGAATGACATGAAAAGTCTATGTTTGTAGCAGGAAAATTCATCTTCAACAGTTAGACAGTGATGCTTTCCTCTAGAGACATTTATCTCCATTTGTTTTCACCCTTAAAGAAAAATCACCTCCTACAAATTCATCCCATGGTGGAAACTACATCCAGTGCAGGGTAAGGGGAAACTCTGGGATCCATTTCAATCCACTACACTGCCTTACTCATTACTTGGCCTTCCTATACCAAAACATTCTCATTTTCTCTTAATGCTAGCACTAGTTTTCTGACACTCCAAGTCTTATCTTTAGACTACCACTCTCTAAAGATGCTTTAATCACCATTCACTTAAATATTCAACCAGACGATGCTCTTCAGCTGACAAAGGGATGACAAGAGTTGTAAAACACTACTGAAAAGCACTACTCCAATAAAGACAAGTTACGCCTACATCTCTCTCATTCTTGTTGGACATCATGAAACATGGGAAATCACCATTTGTACAAAACAAAACAAAAAGCCAGAATGTGCAACTGCATGACTACTACTGCTTTCTACTGCTTCAATCGCTCCTTCCCTTTTCTTCTAGATCCCTTTCCTGCTTTGAAATCAGGCCTGTTCTGCTCAGCTGTAGGTACTTCCCCTACTACAGCACCAGCAGAAAGAGCAGGATGTAACCAGTATGCTGGGTTGTTGTTCTTTGTACATCACAGAGCAGCTCATCTCAAGCTCATCAGCAAGTGGAAAAAAATAAAAATATTAGCACAACAGCCTTCTGAAATTTCATCACTGCTGTTGACTGCACTGCTAAAAAGCCTGTTTGACACACAGTTATCTTCCCCTTTCTTAAGACGCCCAAGTCCATCATCACAAGGTAATCCTTTCTGCACATGCTAAACATTCAAAGGTATACTGGATACAGTAGAATAGAATAGAACAGAACAGAACAGAACAGAACAGAACAGAATAGAATAGAATAGAATAGAATAGAATAGAATAGAATAGAATAGAATAGAATAGAATAAACCAGGTTGGAAGAGACCTTCGAGATCATCGTGTCCAACCCATCATCCAACACCACCCAATCAACTAAACCATGGAACCAAGCATCCTGTCAAGCCTCGCCCTGAACACCCCCAACGACAGCAACCCCACCACCTCCTCAGGCAGCCCATTCCAGTGGGCAATCACTCTCTCTGTGTAAAACTTCCTCCTAACCTCCAGCCTAAACCTCCCCTGACGCAGCCTGAGACTGTGCCCTCTTGTTCTGGTACTGGTTGCCTGGGAGAAGAGACCAACCTCCGCCTCACTACAACCTCCCTTCAGGTAGTTGTAGAGAGCAATAAGGTCACCCCTGAGTCTCCTCCTCTCCAGACTAAGCACCCCCAGCTCCCTCAGTCTCTCCTCACAGGGCTGTGCTCCAAGCCCCTCACCAACCTTGTTGCCCTTTTCTGGACACGCTCCAGCAAGTCAACCTCCTTCCTAAACTGAGGGGCCCAGAACTGGACACAGGACTCAAGGTGCAGCCTAACCAGTGCAGTGTACAGGGGCACAATGACCTCCCTGCTCCTGCTGGCCACACTGTTCCTGATGCAGGCCAGGATGCCATTGGCCCTCCTGGCTGCCTGGGCACACTGCAGGCTCATGTTCAGCCTACCATCAACCAGCACCCCCAGGTCCCTTTCCACCTGACTGCTCTCCCTGGTCATGCTATGGAATTACAGAAAATTGTCATGCTGTGCAAACTTTCCAGATGCATATGCATTTTTGCATACAGATTTTCAATCTCAAAGCACTTCATTACTATTTTCTCCCCCAAATCAGCAACACAGTTTTATATATTTTTTTAAATCCAGAAGACCAACTATGTCACCAAAAAGGTGTTTCATTCTCTTTCCTCTTTATGGTTTTTTTTTTCCATTACAAACAGTTTGGGAAAGGTCAAACCATCAGATCCTAAATCCGAACCTTAGGATATGCAGGAGTAAACATTTCATTTACAGTGAGCTAAAATTTATTTGATATTCCTGTTTCACAGAAATACAACTCTTTAAAATTGCTGGGCTTTTAAATCAAACAATTCACTGCCATACACATCATCATCCTTAACTAGCAATAGGACTGCAAAAGTGGTACTCCAGAAAGACTCTTTGTAATCACTTGCTTGGTACAAGCAACTTGCTGAGAAATAAATCATCAGGCAAGCAGAAAAGAAAGCTTAATGTATCTACAATGGAAAACAGAACATGCCAGTACCACAAAAATCAACTACTACAGACTCAAATTTTTTGTTGACTAAAGTTACTAATATTTTGCATGTAGAGGGCTGTTCAGCACTAACTTCTACAGTGTTCAGCACTAACTTTTACTGCTCATTCCTGTTAGATGGGGACATTTAAATCACTATTTTACAACATTCACAGTCCATCTCTGCTTCACTCCTCAGTACCAGTTTCTATTGCTCCAGTTACCACAGATACATTAAACTGCTCATCTGACATTTGGATTAAGTTCAGGAGATGAATACCTCCAGCAGAGTAAGAGTTAGCTATAAAGAACTGAAATCTCCTAAAGCTTACAGTCACCAGTGGAATTACAACTCCAAAACCCACATGGAGGCCAGCTAAATATTTTGAGCAGTTATGGGTACAGTAGCTGTGCTGCTGTCAACTTGCCCATTCATAGTTGCCTGATATAACTTATTCAGCATAAGATATTTCTTATTTTCATTCTCTTTTGGGTGCTTTTCCATATTTGCAGTTGTTGAAACCTCTCTAGTGCATCAAGAAGTGTTTAAAATGCTCAAAGCTGCAACACTGAAAAAATGTTGTTACATACCCTACAGTTATCAAGTTCTTGTCAGATACTTGCTCATAATTAGGGACTTCTACCACAGCCATCAGAATATTTTTAAATTCCATTTCCATTTTCAATGAAAAAGGGAAGAGCAATCATCACACCAATCTGAGCAGGCTGGGAAGCTGTTCTTGTTTTCAGGCACTTACTTAATATTTCCTTCCTCAAGACAATTGGTTTGTGCTTTTTACAGTCAGCACCCAGTTTCCACCAGTAGCTGACATCACAGAGGTCAAGAGAGATCAAGTATTTATACTGAG
This sequence comes from Dryobates pubescens, assembly GCF_014839835.1. Classification (NCBI taxonomy): domain Eukaryota; kingdom Metazoa; phylum Chordata; class Aves; order Piciformes; family Picidae; genus Dryobates; species Dryobates pubescens. Next base: position 3,199,436 of record NC_071624.1, on the reverse strand, counting down.
AATCACACTGATTGCCACTGTAAGGGGTCTGTGAGAATGAGTCAGGGGCCATGCTGTAAAATGTGTGGTGGCACTAGTGACTAACAGTATCACATCTGGTAACTGCAACAAAGGCAGAAAGCTATCTGGCCTGGGAGCAGTACCACGAGACTTTTTAAACAACTTCCAGCTAAAGGAAAAAAACAGCCATCAAATAATAATAATAAAAAGCTATTTCAGGCTGCTAACCTCATAGCTATTCCTGCCTACTGTCACAGTAAAAACAACTTATCATACAAAAGCAGGAAGCAATTAAAACTACTTAATCCTGGCTATTCAAGTATCTAATCAATGATTATTTGAATTTAATAGCAGCAAAGCCCCATTCTACCTGCTCTTCTAAGTCACAGGTACCTAGTATTGAGAGACTTCATTCAAACCTTCCTATGTAAGGAATAAATCTTCCCTAAATATTGACAGGTATTTTGTATTCATGTACAGTTCTGAAAGAGCTGCTTATACTAATAGAAAGACTAGTAGAATATCTGCAGAATGAGAAGAGAAAAAGAATGTTAACACTCATCTTTGTAGTCACTTAAAGTTCATGAACAAGAAGCCCTACAAGAAGATTTCTCTGAACCAGGACAACTGCCTGCAAGTTTTTGCCTATAAACCTGCACATCTGGTAGGTGTACCAAGCATTCTGACTGAAGTGGAACAACTAGCACTACAAACTGGCAAAGTCTAGGTTGTAGAGACAAGGAGCTACTGGAAAGAGTCCAGCAGAGGCTATGAAGATGGTGAAGGGACTTGAGCTTCTCTCTTAACATATACTGAGACACCTGGGGCTGTTTAGCTTGGAGAAGACTGAGAGGGGGTGGAGGCAACATTTTTCAGTGATGCCCAGTGATGGGAGAAGGGGCAATGGGCATAAACTGCAACACAGAAAGTTCCACCTGAACATGAGGAAAAACTTGTTTCCCCTGAGGTCCCAGAGCACTGTAGCAGGCTGCCACTCTGGGCTACCCAGCTCTGCTCTTCTCCTTGCACCTGTATCAGCACACCTCAAACCTCCTAAGAAGCATTTCAGCTTCTCATCCAGGTAGAATCGATGAGTTATTTTCTTTCACATTATCCTGTTGAATCAGATCACAGAAGGATATGTTGAGTGCCAGAGTCTCTGAAAGGAGAAGAACAGAAGCAGGATCTCTTTTCCTCAGCAGCCAGCCTCCAGAGGCACTGGAGCACTTCAGGTAGCTGCAGACTCAGGATGCAGTTTTACAACTGGCTAAAACTGACCATTCATACTGTCTTTTCTGTAAGCAACATCAGAGCACTGGTCCAACTCAGATTTTTAGACATTCCTCTTGTTTAAAGCTGGTTTTTGCTCAAAACAGCTTTCTAAGGTGGCACACTGCATGAACAAAGAAGGTGGTGCTAATGCTTAGCTGGGATGAGAGGGTAGGACCATCCTTTCTGACAGCAGCCCAGATTCTGAGCAACACCTGAAATATCACTTTAATTTGCTTTCAACAAGGAGACAGAATTCTCAAATATAAAACAATTAAAATTCTAATAGCCTAAAGCAAAACAAATGCTTCACACTAACTCATTTCTACCTAGGTGAAAGGGGACAGGCTATGTTATATAGATTCTCATCACCACCATCTTCCTTAAACATTCACTTGTTGACATTTTTTCATCATAGAAGCAATGTAAGCTATTTTTGTCTTCATTAGAGATTCCTGCAGAGGGTGAGAATTTCCTCTGTGAAATCAATGTGCAAGCTACAGAATTTAATTTTCTGTCTTTCCTCTGTATTGTGACCTTGATCACAAGACAACCAGACATCTCCCTGAACAGCTACTGAGAACAGCTATGTGTTCCCAGCACAGGATTCTTCATCATTGTTCTTGTTTTGTGGTGGGGCTGTGTGTGTGTGTGTGGACCATAGGGGTGTTTTGTTTTATAGGACTTACTATCTCTAGGCAGACAAAAGAATTTGCTCTAGTGCTGATAGACTTATTCTAGAAGCCAAGAGACCTTGTAGCTTCCCTCTCATTCCCCCAGCATATCTCATGAAATAACCAAGTAAATCACTAGGAGAGGTAAAAAAGGAATAAGCAAATGGAATCAAAAAATACCAGGTTATCAGAAGAAAACTGCTCCTTCACTGATTTGTAAAAGGGTTTCAGGTACAGTGACAGTCCAAAGTAAATTACATATGTTGTTCTGTAGCAGCCCCTCAGTTTTAATCCTAAACAAAACACAGAACTAGAACCAAGTGTGCCTGGGCTATACAGTGCAGGTACCAAAGCAGACTGTAAAAACAATGCAGGCAACACGTCCAGAAAGTGTCAGTCACCAGCAGACCCATTGGGGCATTACAAAATAGCAGTGACAAACCCCAGGCATTCAGAACATGACCAAGATTTACAAGACTTAGCGTTTAGACTAAAGGACCAGTAGAGTTTCAGAAGCTGTGGTTACAAGTTGGGGTGGTGTGACTTACTGAGCCATCTGCTCAGAAGCTACTATCACTTTGCTGAGATGGCGGGCAAGACCAGTTTGTATCAAACTCCAATTCCATTGTGACTACTTCAGGAAAAGACAGCACTGAGAGCAAGGACCACGCAGCTGCAAAGATTTCACACCGCCACCACTTTAAGAACTGGTGACCTCAGTTTTACCTGCCTCGTGTAGTTAACTTGGTCATGTGTAAAGGAATAAAATCCAGGAGGTGCAAATATCTAATATAAACCAGTGCTGACTAAGAAGATAGGAAGGACAATGCAAAGTATGGGAGAGATTTCATAAGGTTAACCTGAAATTAAGAGCTGAACAGGAGCATGCTCTGAGAGCGAGACTGAAGGCACTGCAAAACATTAGACATGAAGGGACTATGCAATGAACAAGCAAAAAAGACTTAGACATTAAAAAATACTCACAACTCCATATGGATTGTAACCAACACTCAACATTAATCTGTTAGGTGAGTTCTTCTAAACCCAGCAGTTTGAAGACTGCACTAATTATGAAATCTCACACGATGTCATCAAGTTAGAAATTCTTCTTTACTTGCAAACTCACCATATATGCCTTAATGCTCATCCTTTGAGGTGTGTTTTTCTGTTATTAAAAGAACATCAACATAAAATCCAATGCAACATTCAATCTGCATCCTGAAACATAATAAAAAATAATACTAATTAAAAGGCAAGTAAGAGAAGCTGCAAGGAAGCTGATAAATATAAACACCCACTTAACACAGTGTTAGAAGAAAATTCTGATCACCTGTTGTATCTCATAGCGTTTATTCTCCTGAGCTTCCTCTTAGCACCAAGAAAATCTAGTCTGCAGATAATTCTTTAGAAGATATATTGATGTCACCTACCCTTAAAATATGGTCACAGTTCTCTCAGGATGCGGTAAGTATGCTACCCCAAAGATAAAGCAACAAGACGGGGGGGAGGGTGGGCAGAGAAGAAATCACTTGTGTATGAAAAATCCATTTCCTTGACAATTTTTACATCACCTCTTTCAAACAAGGGTGCATTTTAAAGGGCACAAGTATCTGGAGCTCTTCAGGCTAAATACAAACCTGGATTTACTTTTCTTTTCACTAAAAACAAGAGTATTGAATATTTACATAGGGGACAAATCCCAGAACCCAGCTTGTTTTGGTGATATAAAAGCCAAGAGCACTTTGCTTATGCAGATTCTTCCTTTATGTAATAAGTTATTACAGCTCTTAAGCTCTACATTCAAGATGATCACCACTGTGATCAATACAGCTTCATCTACTGCTTGCTCTGTCATGTGGCAGTCAAGGGGCTAAAAAAAACCAAAACCCAAACACAAAAAAACCCCAGCCTTGAAAGCAGTTGAAAAAGGCCACCCTAGCCAGACACACAAGAACAGTGTTCAAACAGTATCTTACTGTCCAGAACAGAGTCAATGACAATCTGACCACAGTAATTTTCTAGGAAACAGCAGCAGCAGCATATCACATAGTCTAAATAAGAGAAACACTAAGCACTCACACAATGTAACCATTGTAATAATTTATCCAACTACGTAAACATCTAGGACTGTAAAAAGATGAGCCAGCTATACTCAAGGAAATACTTGAGAACAAACAAGAACTACATCCTATTCTGTTCCTAAAATGAACAAATTAACAGCTGTTGCCACAGCCTACAAACTTAGAGGTCCCAGACAACTGTGCTGCTTTCAACACACCAGCAGCAGTTTCAGAGTGTTGCACAGGACTCCAGTTTACTGACTTACATTGTGTTTACACCCACTGTAACAGGATGTCAGACACCAGCTGGACTTCAAGTCATTTTCTTTCCTGCACACAGTTTCCCCTTATCCGTAGCTCACCTTGAGAGCAGTCTACAGTCTGAAGCAGCACTGTTAGGCTCTTCCCCTTTCTTGGCTGTCCCTAGCCTCTTACCTACACAGTGGAAAAACATCATGAACAAACATTACTAGTTTTCAGTCAGCTCAGGGAATGACCTGCCTCACCCTCTGACAAGCAGGAACCATATCTGAAGGAAGGGTGGGGTGAAAACAGTCATTGCCCTCTAGCTGCAATCACAGGGATGAAATTAGGTCTAACAGGGAATTGCAGCTAGGCTTTTGTTTAAAGGTTTAACATTACAAGAGAAAGCACCAATGCTGAGCAAAAAGTACTAAGAACTCTATTTTCTGTTCACTAGACCTCACAGTTCACACAGGAACAACAGTGACCCTCTTTAAAGATGGGATCTAATGCACACACAAATCAAGTTTATTGTGTATGTTATTTCATACCTGAAAAGTGAGCCCACTCAAAGTTCTGGCTGTCTACAGATGCACAGGTGAACTTAAATTGCTTGCAACTTTAAACATAAATAACTTGATTGCAAGTACAAATGCCTAAATCAGCCAAGCTAAGATTTTTCCACTCCAGGAATGTCATGGTTATTTACCCACAAAAGCAAAGATGTTAAGAACTCAAGACCAGTGTAGCCTGGGAAGTTATTTTTAAAGATCATGGGGTACTATAAATATTTCGCAGTAGTTCACTTCTACTGCCACATGAGCTGGCCCTATGGAATGGAAAATTAAGTGTCCATTTAGTCAGAATTTCTCCAGAAATCAGAATAAAAATATCACCATCTAGCTTTCTAAAAATATCTATGTACAGAAAACATGAAAGGCCTTATTTAAATGTCATTCCTTCACAGTGCTCAGACTGCTACCAAGAGTGGTCTCTCAGCTACTCAAGCTTAGATTGTCTCATTTTCTTGATGATATATAGCTAATTTTCTACAAACAAAGAGAATGTTTTGTTTGGGGTTTCTTTGTTTGTTTGTTGTTATGGTCCCCCAGCTGAGGGAGCTGGGGTTGCTTAGCCTGGAGAAGAGGAGACTCAGGGGTGACCTTATTACTCTCTACAACTACCTGAAGGGAGGTTGTAGACAGACGGATGTTGGTCTCTTCTCCCAGGCAAGCAGTACCAGAACAAGAGGACACAGTCTCAGGCTGCGCCAGGGGAGGTTCAGGCTGGATGTTAGAAAAAAATTCTATACAGAAAGAGTGATTGCACATTGGAATGGGCTGCCTGGGGAGGTGGTGGAGTCGCCATCACTGGAGGTTTTTAGGAGAAGACTTGACGGGGTGCTTGGTGCCGTGGGTTAGTTGCTTGGGCGGTGTTGGATTGGTTGATGGGTTGGACACGATGATCTTGAAGGTCTCTTCCAACCTGGTTTATTCTATGTATTCTATGTATTCTATGTATTTTGTCTGTTTACCTTCTGTAACTTTACTTCTCTGGTGTACCCATCACATTAAAAACCCAAGCCACGATTGCACAACCATAAGAAATGGAGTTTCTACTTTGATATTAATGCCTCTAAGAAGAGGTGGCCTAGTTTTCAAGAAATGCTGAGCACCTGAATTTGCAATTGGCTTCGACAGGACTTAAGAGACACACACAAAAAAGTCAACCAGTTTCAAATTAAAGTTTAATTTCATTTTAAACAACTTGATTTGAACACATGGTTATATTAGACTTATCCCTTCTAATGGAAATTACTCAATGAAAGTGTAATTTGTAAATGAGATCACTGTCCTCAGAAATTTTTTTCCTGCAAAACATGTCTACAGGTAGAGAACAGCACTATTAAAAAGGTATTTGAGACTTGGAAGCCTTATCAGAACTGGTTTGAACAGTTCTTACTCCCCATAATTTTATACTCGGGCAAATAAACACAGTTCCTGCTTCACCCACAGATTATTCATGATGCACCAAAGAGATGAATAAAACTAAAGTCCCAGGCTTCTGATAAGACTTCAGACAACTCAGAGGCAGCATCATTCATAATGAACACAAAATACTAAAGTAATAGAACAGCTTCTCACAGCTAATTCATGAGTAGCCTTTGCTCTCTCTTAGAATCACTACACGCATACATTACTCTATATATACACACACACACACACACACACACGTATAAACCTGAAATTTCAGGCCAGATTTTTGTTCTCTACAGTTAAAGTCAGTTGCAGGGAGAAGAAACACTCCTTTCACACTTAAATGTTACTGCCTGAAATTCTATTTAGAATCATTTGATCCTTGGATCATACTGAAGCTGAGGCCACTGTAAGAAACATCTCCATTCAGCTCACTGGAATCCAGTTCTGCATGGTCAAGATGGGAGGGAATATAAAGAAATGGAAGAAAACAGTAGATTAGAAAAGCACTGTCATATAACTAACAGTAATTTGACACCTTGACCCACAGAGTCAGGGAGACAAGGAGAAAAGCTCAAATGAAGCAAAAAGCCCAGTCAATTAATTCAGTATCCTAGGTCAGGTGGGCTGTGAGAATGTACCTGGTATATTCAACTTTAGGAAAATTTGTGAAAATTTTTTCCTAAGTTTTAAACAGCAGCAGGCAGAGCGTGGCCTGACAAGGAAACCAATGCATTCCAGTGTGGTGGGTTGAAAATTTCCCCCCATCATTAAATTTGCCAGACCAGCTCAGTTGCAAGCAAATGAAAGCTCTATTTACAAGAAAAACCACAATCTACAATGAAATGCAATGAATATGTACAAAATATACAGTATTTACAGGTACTTACAATTAATGAACAGCACAAGGACCCCCTGTCCAAAGACCACCCTTACCCCCTTGTACACAAAAAGGACAAGAGAAAGGAGCAGAGAGATTATTTTGTTAGACTTAGCCAAAACAACGCAGCCAAGGTCAAGCAGAAGCAAGTTAATCTCTCCCAGACTGAAGAAGGAGAAGGACAGCATGCTCCAGGATGGTAAAATGAGACTAAAGATTTGGGAGGAGATTACACCTGATTAGTTCACAACCTAGACAATTCACAATTCAGATCACTGTAGCTAATTATGTACTAGGAGAGGTTAGAATGAAATGTTAGAACATACTGAGTTCTGATAGTAGAAAGAGAGTCTACTAAACATTTCAGCGATGGGATGCTCACATAGATATTTAAAAATAAATAAATACCAGACTTTAAAAAGGTGACTGGGGCTGGCACAAGGGAAGAAAGAACACTGAACAGTCTGACTGAAGGAGAAAAGTGGAGAAACAGTTGAGCCATAACCCAGAATAAAGATGTCATTTTAATACAGGTAAGTCAGACAGCTTCCTACAAAGCTGAATAACTCCTTGCACCAGCAAAGACATGAATAGAAGAAAAGTGATAGAGGAGTAACAGTTTTTCCCAGTCCCAGGACTAGCTTGCCACTTCACAGTTCTTAAGCTCATTTTTTAAAATGTAGTTTTGTAAAACTGCAGCCTGAAGATTTTGCTTTGTAACAGCCCAAGCTATTATTCAAAAGACTGTGCAGCATCTCTGTCATGAGTCTGAAGACACCCATCAATACTGGAGTTCTGCTCTCACTGATTTCTTTTTTAACTGTAGGGTCCCCATGCCTCATTGCTATATGGGATCCATCCTAGGGTGCTGAGAGAGCTGGCAGATGAGCTGGCCAAGCCACTCTCCATGATTTTTCATCAGTCCTGGCTCACTGGAGAGATCCCAGCTGACTGGAAGCTGGCCAACGTGGTACCCATCCACAAGAAGGGCCGGTTGGATGAGCCAGGGAATTACAGGCCTGTCAGCCTGACCTCAGTACCAGGAAAGATTATGGAGCAGGTCATCCTGAGTGCAATCACACAACACTTAGAGGATGGCCAAGGGATCAGGCCCAGCCAGCATGGGTTTAGGAAGGGCAGGTCCTGCCTGACCAACCTGATCTCCTTCTATGATCAGGTGACCCGCCTGGTGGATGTGGGGAGGCCTGTGGATGTAGTCTACCTGGACCTCAGCAAGGCCTTTGACACCGTTCCCCATAGCAAGCTCCTGGCCAAGCTGTCAGCCCATGGCTTGGATGGGACCACACTGCGATGGGTTAGGAACTGGCTGGAGGGCCGAGCCCAGAGAGTGGTAGTGAATGGTGCCACATCCAGCTGGCAGCCAGTCACCAGTGGTGTGCCCCAGGGATCAGTGCTGGGCCCCATGCTCTTTAACATCTTTATTGATGATCTGGACGAGGGCATCGAGTCCATCATCAGTAAATTTGCTGACGACACCAAGCTGGGGGCAGGAGTTGATCTGCTGGAGGGTAGAGAGGCTCTGCAGAGGGACCTCGACAGGCTGGGCAGTTGGGCAGAGTCCAACGGCATGAGATTTAACACATCCAAGTGCCGGGTTCTGCACATTGGCCACAGCAACCCCATGCAGAGCTACAGGCTGGGGTCAGAGTGGCTGGAGAGCAGTCAGGCTGAGAGGGACCTGGGGGTGCTGGTCGACGGTAGACTGAACATGAGCCTGCAGTGTGCCCAGGCAGCTAAGAGGGCCAATGGCATCCTGGCCTGCATCAGGAACAGTGTGGCCAGCAGGAGCAGGGAGGTCATTCTGCCCCTGTACACTGCACTGGTTAGGCCGCACCTCGAGTACTGTGTCCAGTTCTGGGCCCCTCAGTTTAGGAAGGATGTTGACTTGCTGGAACGAGTCCAGAGAAGAGCAACAAAGTTGGTGAGGGGTTTGGAACATAAGCCCTACGAGGAGAGGCTGAGGGAGCTGGGGTTGCTTAGCCTGGAGGAGACTCAGGGGTGACCTTATTGCTCTCTACAACTATCTGAAGGGAGGTTGTAGACAGACAGATGTTGGTCTCTTCTCCCAGGCAAGCAGTACCAGAACAAGAGGACACAGTCTCAGGCTGCGCCAGGGGAGGTTCAGGCTGGATGTTAGAAAAAAGTTCTATACAGAAAGAGTGATTGCACATTGGAATGGGCTGCCTGGGGAGGTGGTGGAGTCGCCATCACTGGAGGTTTTTAGGAGAAGACTTGACAGGGTGCTTGGTGCTGTGGGTTAGTTGCTTGGGCGGTGTTGGATTGGTGATGGGTTGGACGCGATGATCTTGAAGGTCTCTTCCAACCTGGTTTATTCTATGTATTCTATGTATAAGAATTGTTCAGGAATTCTTAATAGGCTAAGAAATAAACCTAGGAAATATTAAATGAGTGCTAGTTCTGCTCTCTGATATTTTCTTGCCTGTTCTACCACTCAGAATAATTGCTGTTTTCACTATAAACACAGAGGAAAGGAGAAGTAAAAATGCCACTCACAAGACATTTAAATATGTAAGGGGTTAATATTTCCTCACGTTTTTAACTGTGCAACTGGATCTAGACCACCAAATTTCACCAGCAGCCAACTGTTTCCTTCAGCTATTAAAATGTTACGTCTCTACATGACAAGCCACATGACTTTCTACTATAAAAAAGATCAAAAATGGAGGTTTTCCTATATATAGATACCTCTTCACACAGGGACTGAAAGATTCGCTTTTCAATTATTTCTTATATTTCAATCAAAACCTCTAGGAAAGGGGGTTATTCTCCAGCACACAGGCTGTATGCATTTAGAAAGAGAAGTAAAAAAGGGAAATAATTACAAAGGGTGAAAAATTAATTAGGAGTGGAATTTTCTGCTAAAAGAAGGGCTCAGATAAGCAGCCTGTGCTTAAGTCTCATATCCCAAGACGTCACAGATACCAAAACTTGGAAAGATGCCCTTTAAGGACAAAAAACAATAATCATTTACATGCTTCATCAGAGGAGACACTCTCCCTGATCGGGTCAGTTTCTTACACTGCTCAGTCTGGTCTGGATTTTTGCAGTTAGCTTTTTTCCAACACCACCTTCAGTGTCTCCTCCTGCACACATTCAAAGGTGGCTGTATACAGCCATTAGGTGTAGGAAAAGGATTATTCAATGCTGAACGTGCTTGAATGCTGACCATTCAAGTCTAATGCAAATACTTAGCTGCATTTTATGCTTCTTTTTCATGACACTTATATAGAAAGACAATTTGAAATATAATGGTATTTGGGAGAAAAGAGTAATCCTAAAAATCACACACAATCAATACTGTTTTCATTAAGTAAATGGTAATAAAGCCAAAAGAAGTCCCGGCCATTCATCACAACGACCAAAAATAATTACGATTATCTAAGAATCACAGACTAATTTAGGTTAGAAAGGACTTCTGGGAATCATCTGGTCCCAAGATTATTTTCACCACTGAAGTTAAAACGTGTTGCTTAGGAGTTTGCAGACTCCTAAGTCAAGTCTGAAAGCCTCCACAGATGGAAGCTCTGCAGTCTCCATGAGCAACCTGCTCCAACAGTTAACCACTCTCACAATGATTTCTTCTTTTTTCTTTATGTTCAGTTGGAATTTCTTTTGTTGCAACTTGTGCATTCTGCCACTTACATTTCATCTTACCCTCCACCTCTCGGACATCTGGCCAATTCTTCTCTATCATCCTTCTTTGAGCAGTGGGGAAAAAAATACTAAAAGATCTTTCTCTCCTTGTCCTATGTTTCCCCACTCCTCATCTGCAGCCCCTAATCACTTCAGCTGCAGCACTCTCCAGTTTGTGTGCACCTCTCTTGCTCTTGAGAGCCCAGAACTGGAGACAGTGCCTGGATGAAGCTTCAGAAGGGCTGATCAGAGGGGAATAACTGTCTCCCTTGCCGGGTGGGGCCAAGCATGTGGTTAGGGCTGGCTTATGCGAGGGTGCATTGTGGACACGCTCAGGCTGCTCCCTCCAGAAAGCTGCTGCTGCCTTCAGCAAGAACTGCTTCAACAGCAGTCCCAACCCGACCCATAGGTGGGGTTATTCTTCCCCAGCTGTAAGAGTCCACATCTGCTCTTAAGACTTCATGAGAGCTTCACCTGGCTTTTTATCTGTGAATATCGATGCTACCTACACTGGAAATTTGCACAGCCATACACAAATGTCCAAATCAAACCAAAGCAACAGGTTCAAAAATATTTCAGCCAAAAGGGCAAATTACAATCTATTTTAGGTTTTAACATCCAAATTCTATAAGTCCCTTCAAAAAATAAACAGGGGGGTGGGCAGGAAACACAAGCTTACTGGCTACTAAACACAAGAGCTACTTTTGTGCATGGCATTACCCTGTACACAGTGGTTTAAAATGACAAAAGCTGTCTGCAGTGGACATTTTTCATTTCATTTGTTTAGAAAGCTCAATTTCAACTTTACTGCCCATCTGTTTTGGTAACTTGATTACCAGAGTCAAGAATTAACTTGTCAAAGTAAGTGTGTGAGCAGGAAATAGGTTTTATTTTATTTGGACATTGTGACAGGTGCCTGTATTTCTACTGTGTTGTAAACAGATGACAAATTACTTCATACAACGTAATTTCTGAAAATCCAGAGGTCAGAATTCAAGTGCCAGCTGCCACAAGAATCTTTTGTGAGTATCTTTGCCAGCCACTTGACATATGGCCTAGATCAGGAACTGATACAAATTCACATGTGTTGACTTACAAGTGTAGCATTTGGTTCAAGGACTTAGAGAACAGGAATCAACAGACACATCAACCTCTTCAAATCTGTATTTACTTAAAATTCTCTAATAATTTATTTCCTGCTTTAACTAACTAACTAAACCATTATCAATCTAAACCTGTTGTTTTGCCAGTTAAAAACACCTTGGGAAAAATACCAAGTAGGAGAAATTTGGCATGCCTGACTAGGTTTCACAGACTTTTTTCTACCCAAGTGATGACACCAAGTACACATCCCTTTTTAAAGAAGAAGCTAAGAAGAGTCATTTCCTCTTGGCAACAAAGCAATATGCAAAAATACACTTCTTGTAAACAGTTTCCACCCTCTTTCAGTTCTAACAATCAGATATTTTTCATTCCCAGCTATGCACTCAAACCTATTTCCAATGACTCCTGTAGAATTCTGTTCACACATCACACAGCATGAGTTAATTCTGGAGCAGACAAAAATATTAAGCAGATTTTTTTCCAGTTTCTGACATCTACAAGAATATTTAAGTATCTTACAATCTGAACCAAACAAGGTGACAGAAAAATTATGACATTTCCCATCTCAAGCAAGTAAAGCAAACAGAAATTAAGAATTATACAGTATCACTATATAAATGTTTAGTTATCCAGTACCAAAAGGTGCAATCCACAGTCTCTGAGATAGGTAGCTAAGCTTCTTGTATCATAAATGAGATGTGTCTCAGCCTAGAATTCACAAAAGCTAGAATTTAACTAGGAACAGTGAAGAAAAGACGTATTTGAGATACTGAAACTGAAGACTTACGCTAGTTGCATTGATGACTGAACTGCAATACAAGACATAATAAAATACTAACAACAAAAGTATCAAAGCCACACAGAAAGTGACAAAAGTAGAAAGTTATAGCCAAAAAAAATAAATTTACAAATTCCCTGAACGATCCAGAGAATTTTGCCAGCAGATCAGGGGTTATATATAATTATATCTATAGTAGGCCACTTCCTGCTCAAAATCATCCCCAGACTACACAGGAACCGAGAATGATCTGAAGCTCATCTAAATTTCATAAGATATGATTGCTTCCAAGATGGGAGATGCCTTAATGAAAGTCCAAAAGAGTGTCCATTATTAGCTGATCAACTGAAATGAGTATGGAGTCAATGACCTTTTTTCCTAATGCAAGTATAACAAAGTTAAATACAGCAGCCTAAAAACACTGCTACAGACTTTATAAGGGAAAAAATAAAACCAAACCACCTGTAATACTTACTCCAGAGAACCTGTTCCTGGTTCAGTCTGACTGTGTAGTGAAGGTACTTCTCTGGAACATTGTTTTGTTACTATTAGCCTTGTTTTCTCCAAACGTTCCACAAGATGACCTAAGTTTGACCTACAAAAGCAAAACACAACATGATGTAATTAACCAAATAAGAATGTCAGCAGAGGTGGTTTAATAGCAGACATATCTAATCAACCACCCATTTCCATTCTCTTCTAATACTACAGTACCATACTCACATCACATAATCTAGCAACTGAATGAATGTCAAATCCTCAAACACTTGTTACCAGAAAGAAAAATGGAAAGGAAGAAAATATGCAGATGATGTTATTTCTTCTAACAATGCAGTTATGAATTGCATAGTCAAAACCATTTTCAGCCACCACAGCTATTTTAAAGTTTTTGTACACTCCACTTAGGTATGATCAACAGATATCCATTGCAATTACAGACAAAAGAAAGGGAAAGAGAGTTGTCTTTCATAACCATATCTTTTCTTTTACAGTTGGCTTTAAACTGGCTTTTTATTTTGCTGGGGTTTGTTGTTTCTGTTGCTTTAGAGGGGGTGTTTCTGTGGTTTGGGGTTTTTGTTGTTGTTTAAGCTTGTGGGGGAGTTTTGTGTGTGTTTTTTTGTTTGGGGATTTTTTTGGTTTGTGGGTTTTGTTTTTTTAAAGAGAGGAATTGTGATCTGTAGTTTCATGGTTGAAAATTTCTGTTTACAACATAAACGATCCCATCTTCCTATTCATATTTCAGCTTGTGAAATAGCAGGAGCAAGGTCTCCTCCTACCAAGATCCTGCAGATATATTTACACAGATCCAAGCCATCATCTCCATTTCATTCTAACTTGCAAACCAGGCTCTCAGCAAAGTGAAATAAACAAAAACATTTAACCTCTCCCTGACAACAAAGCAGTGCTATCAGCTTGCACTGATAGTATCGCCAGGTTTGTAGGCCAAGACACAAAACAAAAGGCCTTAACTAGGCTTCTCCTCTCATAAACAATTCTTTTTCTAAACTACACTATGTAGTCCACACTGTGCTTGTGGAAACTCAATGCAGTACACTGATCAGGAACAAGGGCTCTCATTTCCTGTCCCACACAAAGCAGAACCTCTCTAGGGATCACCATACAGAGCATTGTTCGACTTGTGGCGTTGAGGGAAAAAGAGTTGCTGCTCCATCTGCTTAAGTCTGAAAAATTGAGTTGCTGCTCCATATACAGTCATTTGAAAACTACCTTGTGGTACTTAACAATTTAACTAGTCCAGAAACATCTCACTATTAAAGCCTAGAAGTCTACAGCAGGCAACAGCCAAAGAGGAAGACTAGACAAAAATGAAGGCAGCCTTACACAATTCAGGTGTTGTGAGGACAAAGAAACAATGCGAATCTCTTATAACCAACACTGAAGTACCAGTTTGGCAACTGTAAGACATCAGTGCATTAATATTTATGCTTATGAAATAAGAAGAGTCAGAACCAATAGCTAGTGGCCAGAAAGCAGGAGCTTGGGAGAGAGTGTGAAGTGCCTCTGATCATACATACAAGATGGGAGATGGCTGCTTGGTTCCTATCATGCTTCAAATCATTCCCATCTTAGAGTCAACCTCCTCCACTGTGTTCATCCCTAAGACACTGACAAGGTAAGGAGAGCTAATGCTCCTCATGTCCTGTCCAGAAATTGGTGAGAAATGAAACATGTATTAGCATGGTGTCAATACACTGGCACATGCACAAGGCCCAGAAAATATCCAGGCTCCACAAACTGTACACTTTCACCAAGCCAGTATGTTGTGAACAGGACCCATCACAGTTAATCAGCTCCTGTGTTCTCCAGTTTCTTGCTTGCTAAATTATCAGCCCTACGAGGAGAGGCTGAGGGAGCTGGGGTTGCTTAGCCTGGAGAAGAGGAGACTCAGGGGTGACCTTATTACTCTCTACAACTACCTGAAGGGAGGTTGTAGACAGACGGATGTTGGTCTCTTCTCCCAGGCGGCCAGTACCAGAACAAGAGGACACAGTCTCAGGCTGCGCCAGGGGAGGTTCAGGCTGGATGTTAGGAAAAAGTTCTATACAGAGAGAGTGATTGCCCATTGGAATGGGCTGCCTGGGGAGGTGGTGGAGTCGCCATCACTGGAGGTTTTTAGGAGAAGACTTGATGGGGTGCTTGGTGCCGTGGTTAGTTGTTTGGGTGGTGTTTGATTGGTTGATGGGTTGGACGCGGTGATCTTGAAGGTCTCTTCCAACCTGGTTTATTCTATGTATTCTATGTATTTCTCTTTGCTTACCTATAGCTCTGTCCTTTTTTCCCTCTATTCTCACAGTAGTTTGCACCTTCACTGCAACTCTGACATGACATTGACAACAGGCTTCCTGCTGGTCCTTTGCTACCAGCTGAGGATAGCCAAGGGAAGGACTAACCCTCCAGACTGCGAACCATTTCTGTGTATACAGACAAACCCATGGCTATAGACAAGCATTAGAAACAAAACCTTCATCACAGGGTGATAGCATGCAGCTTTATTTCTCTAGCTAACCAAGCTTGCTTGGGTTTCAGAACACCAAAACAGAGGTTAGGACAGATGGTTATCAGCACAACTACAGATCACATCACGGTCAACCCTTCTTATGCCTGTACACCTTTGACTTTCGACACCTGAGTGGAAAGTTTTTCAGAGGCTGTCGACTATCACCTAACAGACCACAATACAAAATGCTGGCCTCTTCACCACCATAAACATGTATGTAGGACACATGCAAGCATAATCCTAGGAATAAAGATCAAAAGCAGCTGAAGCAACTGTTTCAGGTGGTGAACACGAACTGGATGCTGTGATGAGCACACACCTTTTCCCCACTGCATCTCCTTGAGGAACATGGGAAAAACAGAACAGAACCTGGAAATGACCAGCAGGGCTGCTTCATGGGTCTCTGTTAATGTGATCTTAGCTGAAAACACAACACAAAGCCACCCTGGCCACTTGCCCTTGGGTCCACACTCCTACCACTTCTACAGAAATACCACCACCACAGACCTAACAGACATGCTGTTCCATTACAGCTTGCCACTTCTGCATAAAAAGTTGTATTTTGCCAAACAGTCATTTTTGTTGCTCCTTTCATTATACCTGTCTGTGCTGGTTTTATGCCAGTTGTAACTGATTTAGAGAAAACATTAACAATCCTACAAATAATTCAGGAATCACAAAATTGTGTTGTGTCAAAACACCCATGATAGTGCAGCAAAACTTGCTACAGTTCTGTAGCTGCCCTCCACACACGTCCATAGAGACACAAATGTATTATTAAACAAGTTGTACCACAAGGGAAGAAAGGTGAAAAACATGCAAGAAACTTCTGCCTAAAACTCCTGTTGGCATCTAATGCAATCCAGAAATGATTGTATGCTAGGGAAATAGGCCACTCAGAAAGAAAGAAAACACCCAAACAAACACACACAATTCATTCATAAGCAATAGAAGATATCACATAGAAATTACTTGTCTAATCATAGCCCTATGGTTGCCTACTCTGCAACAATTTCTAGAACCATCAGATGGGTTCCTCTGAATTCTGCCAAAGAACACAAAGAAACCACTTGTTAGAGAGAATACTTCTGTTTTGCTTTAGGATAAGAACTCACAGCGTGTTGAATGGCATGACATAGCAGTTTTTTCAACATATTCCTCTCTGCAACTAAACATTTTGCTCTGGAAGAATGCATTGAGGAAGGCATCAGGACCAGCACTGGGAGCACTAGCAGATGTTTTGGACAACAATGCATTGAGAAAAATAGACCTGGGGTATTTTATAGCTTTTGGTTCACATCCTCAGCCACCCCAAAGCTGTCTCATACATTTCATGCTCTCAATACCACTGAATGAGGGACAAGTGAATGTCAAGCTGAATTAGCTCCTGTACTATCCACTCAGCAGTGAAGAAACTCACCATTTCAGCAAGTCTGAGACAAGGAGAGGATTAACCATCAGTAAATACACCAAACAGCTTCAAGTGAAGAAAATACTGAGACACATAAAGCAACATTCTTTGCCCTTCTTCCTTAGTCCCAAAGTTCAACAACAGGCACAAAAATTCTTCAAGAACTTTCACTACCAGTAATTAAGCCAGGAATTAAAATAACAAGAAAAGAGAATAACGTGCAGCAGCACACACTGCCTAAATCACAGTCACTTCTGACTTCTATATACTGCCCATCTTACAGCAAATATTAGAAATGCAAGATAAAGCCTGCATCTGAAAAAATGATTTCCTGCATATTGCACAGTGTTGCGTGAAGACTGATCTGAACAGGAGAACTGTACATGGCCATCATTCTAATTATGCACTGCCCACAGACCCTTCAATGGCAGAGACCAGTTTTGACCTTTTAAAGATAGCCCTTATTTGTACACTAATATCAAGAGAAATCACTTTACTGAGAAGGGACAGCGTACTGTTACATACACAGCAGTGTTCCTTTTCATGTGCTGCTTTCACATGTGCTGGTAGCCTTGACCTGTTCTGAAGCATGAAGCACTTTAAAATGCAGAACACAACTGCCCTATGAAACCCACCTATCTTGCACAATATCCTTTTGACCAAAACAAGACAGCCATATACCTACAAGCTCTCTTCACGTAACAATAGCCACAGGAAATAAATTATTAAAAAACAAAACAAACCAAAAAACCACAAGAAGAGACAGAACCTGCAAAAGATCAAGGTCTAAGCCAAATGAGTTGCAAAGAGAGATATGTCAGAATAAGTCGGTTTACAGCCCTCCTTTTTCCTTAAGATGAACAAAACAAAGATCAAAGCATTTTCAAGAATAACTAAAAAATGTGGGTCAGTGTTATTCTGTAAGTTAAATGGATAACAGAAACATGATTTGAAGTTAAATTCAGTGACACATCTTTATTAAGAAGACCTTGGTATCATAATTACATTTACCCAGTGGGTGATTCAAAGCAGGAGCTCTGTACTCCGCTGTTATGAATCACCCCAACAAGCCGTGTTCCCTCTGCCCCAGGAGCCAGCCTCACCAACCTGTGCCTCACTTGCTGAAATCCCCTGCTGTGTCCCACAGGCTTGTTCCAGATTTATATTACACAAGCACATACTAATATGCTTTATCTGGTTACAGGCTGATGAATTCCTTTCAGTGTACAGCTGTAAGACAACACTAAAAAAATCTTGAAAGTTTTCATCAACTCTTTAATTTGGAAATATTTATTTCTAACAGGGTGTCAGTTACTGACATTTGAATTTCATTTTGGAGAGGGAAGGAAATCCCTCTTTCACACTGATATATCCTTATGATACTAAGGGTTAAGTAACCCCATATTCCTCCTATACACTGTAATTTAGAACTTTATATGTCTCAAGTTGTGAGGCAAATGACAATCTGTTGTCATTACAATACAGTCAACAAAAGAGCAAAAGACAGGGGGATTCTTAATGACTATGGAAAATGAAGGACCTTCCAATAAAACAGATACTTGCAGATGGCAAGGCATCACCTGCAAGATTTAGGACTAATAAACAAGAACAATTTCTTTTTCTTTTCCCAGGATAATTCAACTGCTTTGCTTCTGCTCTGCCACCGTCAAAAGAAATGCCTCTGAGAAAAGCCATTGGGAAACACATTGCTATTAATGAAGTTTAACCAAAACAGACTCTAGTAGATGGCAATTTTTTTTCCTCTCCTATTCTGTTTGGCAACCAAGCATTCTTTTGATTTCACAGCAGTGTGCTGAAATCAAGACAAGCCAAGTCTCTGTAAGGGGGAGACCCTGCAAATATGCTTAGTACTGGAGAAGGCTGGCTGCCAGCGCTGATAACTTATAACAACTACCAAATACTGAAATGCCCTCAGAGGGATTCTGGGCTGGAGAATGTACCAGATCTGAGGGTACTCTACAATTCAAAAAAGCACACAGTTCTAGGCTATGCATGACTGTTTACTAAAAACAGCAGTGTTTTTATGATTTGAAATGAGTCATAAACAAGTGCTTAGACTTGCTTTATACTGATTTGTAAACACAGAGTCAAGTTAGTAACACTTTCCAGTTCATTTCCAGTTCCAGCACAACACAGGACACAAGCAATTACTCAACTGGTTCAGTAGCTCCAAAGCTGGTGACATAGAAATTGTTCGTTTGGACTGAGCAGACTCATTCGTGTGAAGATGTAAACTCCCCCAAATCCCCCCAGATCCCACAGATCACATACACTTCAGGCCAGTGCTGCAGCTATCCTTTCACCCAATCCAGTTTACAGAATTGAAGAATTAGAAGCTGTGGACACAGTGCACTGCTCCTCTTCCAACAAATCCATACCTACATGCACACACACAGGGTGTGAAGCTCAAAAACTCAAGGCTGAGCTAACTTAACAACTGTGCAGTAGTTTAAGCAGGTGCAAACAAATCCACCACCCTGCACGAGCCCTTGTGATATCTACAGAGATGTCTGCAAGAAGAGTTAATGAGCCACCAAACAACTGGTCTGCAATCATTGCACTACAGTTCACCTTTCTGAGTAGTAAAATAGATAGCAAGCAATAATAAAGAATTTGATTTTGCATGGATTTTCATTCTATCTAAAACAGTATTGAAAACAAAAACCTCGAGGAGAGGGGCATTAATTGCCAGCAGCACAGCAGCTCTTATACCTGTGAGATGTCAGTGATGCACTGGTTCTTTTGGTCCTGTATCACACCACAATTATGCCCCATACTTTTGTTCTAAAACCTGCTTCTGAAGCTAAGTTAATTATTGGACATTACACAGAACACAAGGACTTGTTTAAGGAATAAAATTACCTCCACACCAGCATTGTCTGATAAAGAAACCTGATACTAATACTCATTTAATGAGCTCAAGGCTATTTTCAGACACTCTAAAGTTTATGAAGTCCTTTTACAATGCTTCTCTCTGGGTTAATCTGAAAGATCAGAGGTGCACAGCTCTCACTGACTAAGCACTTCCTCAAAATTCAGGACATCTGAACGTGGCCCTTATTATTGACACATTTTCTACTCACCAGTGTGTCACAGACATAGAAAGACTGCAAAAAACCCTACTGGTTCCACCCAGAAGTTACTAAATTAATAAATATTTACTTGCACTTTAAAGAGAGAAGTAAAACAGTGAATCTTTATCTTGGTTCTGAAAAGATCTTATTACAATTATTTAGCTATTTGAAACATTATTAATAGGACTATTCATGACTTCTGTTTCTTGTGCTGTCTTCTGTGTAGTTCATTTTCTTCACTACTTTCACATGCTGATGTTTCACTTCCTATTGACATTCTATTAAATGCCCAATAAGGCAAATCTATACAAATTTAGTTCCCAAATTTTGCTTTTTGTTGTGTGAATATTTAATTTTATATAAATAAGAACACACTGAGATAAATAGCAAGACTAAACAATGAATTTTTCAGTAATTAATTGTTGTGAGCCACTTTGTGGAGCTACTTCCCACTCTGTCCCAGACACCAGTTTAAAGCCCTTGCTCTTTGCAATGAAAACAAACTCCTTGGTGTGGATTGCAATAGACTACAAACAAAGAGCAGTGCCTGGCTAAGTGTACTTCAAAGACATGCTGCTGTGGTCCAACCTGCTGTTTGATTCCAAATATTATCACACAATAAATATCAAGGGGTATTTCATCACTAACATCATGTATATAGTAAACACCATCTGAAAAGAAATCACTAATGTTTCTTGTTCTGAAGAAGGAAAAATTCGAGCATCTAATAAATGCAGTGTACCTTCAGCTATATCCAACACTCAAAAGCAAATCCATTAAGCACCTCTAGGTAATTAAACACTTGGGCATTTTAATTTGCTCTTGCTCCTCATTCTCTTCTTTCAGTTGGTGACATCTCTATTGCCTCATAATCGAAGGATGTATGTATACACCAGAATGTACAAACTCAGGTTCTCAGTGTATGTATGGAAATCCTCCCAGAAGCTCAACTCTGTTACAAACCAGGAGAGTATCTCCAGGGGAATGCAGAATCAAGATGGGCAGTTTGAAGAAAGCGAAGAGATGTCACCCTCCTGCTCATATGAGCTGCTCAACAACAAATCTGACCTGCATTTAAAGGGGTGGTTAAAAACAGGGAAAACTGAATGGAAACCCAATAGCAAGTTTGTACAGCAGTTTGGGCTTTTGGTTTAATTATTACCCCTCCTCTGAAACACTGAAATGACAGCAGTATTATGATATCCCTACTCCTCCTAGCCCTTTTGCGAGAGTCTAGGATTGGCAGTACAAAGGCAATCAGTGCAGAGCTGACAACACAGAATGTTACCTGGGAATGATTTTTGAGACCAAATTTTCTAATACAAAAATAAATACTCACATTCTCAGGTTCTAATATACTCTTTTGTATTAATATCTATATTCCTAGCAAGACTGTTTTTTTCCCTTTCACAAACTCTTTTTTCTTCAGTATCATAAAAGCTGCAATGCAATATATGTTGGTAGGCTGTTCCTTAAAGCCTCTAAAAGTTCTCTAACATTCCTGATCATCTGGTACATCCATATTTAACAAGAAAAAGTGTGAGGCTATCACAGATTCTTTCTTAGAGATGATAAATAAACCCTACCATAATCAGCAATTTGTATTTATTTGTTAGAAAAACAAAATTCCCCTTCATATTAATAACCTTGCTCAGTCTTCTTTATGAAAGTGACTACATAGCAAAAAGAGGAAAACTCAACACACATGCAGCTACCAGGCCCATGGAACTTTGCCTGAGTTTTGGCTGGGTATTTGCAGGGGAGGTTTGTTCAGCAAGGGGTAAAAATAATTTCAGCATGACAACTCGTAACATTGCATACTTTCAGAACCTACATTTGTACTACTTCTAGGCTATAAGCAGTGGAGTGCTTGGTTTGAAAAAAGATATCTGCATTTGTATCCAAAAGTCAGATTTGGATAGTGTTCACATTTTACACTGCTTTTACACATATGACCCAAATATATAGAACATTTTATGTAAAAAACCAAACCAAACTCACTATTTTGATCAGTTTCAATGCCCAGCATAATAATTTAGACTATGCAGCATTTTTAAAGCTTCCTTCAGTAACAAAATGTTTCACGAGACTGAAGAAATCTCTTCTCTACAGGCTTATTTCTGACAGAACTAAAAGTATTTTGTGGCATCATGCACACCACAGTGAGAAATTTTGTTCTATATTCTGAGAAGGAACAGAGCTATAGTAGTATGAGACTTGTAACTTTCTCTAGGTGTCCTTTTCAGTGCATTGCCACAACTATTCCCCATTGTGTGAATTTCACACAAAGAGAAGCACCGGCTATGACCCTGTGCAATAGCAGCACCAGCAGCGCACAGAAACACTTGGGGATTAAGCTTCCTCCAGAATGAGAGCAATCTGTTTGGCAGATCTCAAACATAGGTGAATGACTTTGTACTCTTAGCATCGCAAATGCTACAGTGAACAGAACTGCTCTAAACCAGGTTAAGAATAATTCTATACTGGATGTTGATTAAATTGTAAAGCAATTCCTGACACTGAGATGAACTACGAACAGTAAGATGGAAAGACTAATATACAACCCTCTTAACTTTCTGTGTAACATCTCTAAAGCCACAAGCCTAAAGAGGAACATGACAAAGTCTGAAACCAAGACATTCTCAGACATTTTCACAGTATTTCCATCAGTTGCTGACAACAGCACCTAAAAGCTCTGATAAATGAGAATGAGCTCCTCCTTGTCCATAGCAAACCTCTAAACCACTTCACTAAGAACAATCTTCTGTTCCAGAGCATGTTCTTTCACTTCCAAAAAACAGCAGTGTACAAGGTACATATGCAAACCTGGACCCACAGAAGAGCCCTGGAGCAACAGAAGGCATAGTTGAGAAAGCAATTCTTAAAACACACTGTAAAATCCACTATCAAAATGATGACTCTTGCAAACAATAGCAAAGACTTTTCAATTTTCACACCAACAATAATGGTTAAACCATGATAAAAATTCCTCACCTTTACACTTGACAGTAAAGGAGTGTTTTACCAAGGGGTTCAAGTCTTGAGGAGAGAATTGAAAAATAAATTGTCCTAACTCCTTCAAGTTCTCTCCCAGGATAAGTCATAAGGAAACAAATCATCCTATTTATCATCCTATTTTGCGTCTCACAAATCACAGAAAAGAGAAGTACATCACAGAACAACAGAAAATTAAACAACACAACATTTCATTTGCCACCACACCCAAAGCAATCTTTCTTCAGGTTAACTGGGTCTGTGAATCCCCAAAATTAGCTTGAAGAGAGAAGCTTGAGCTGAAAGTTCCAGGATTCCTGCTGTTTCTGAAGACTCGTTTTTATACAGGAGGTCTAACCAAACACACTGCCTGCTTTTCAAGACAACTCCCATTACCTAGCTACAAATCTTTTATTACTCCACAGAGTTCAAAAACACAGTAAAAGTAACATGCTACTTTCCGGTCCAACAAGCCCCAATTAAATTAACAATAATAACAATTTAAAAAATTGGCATCAAGAGGATGAAAAAAATTTCCTAATATTTGGAATGTATTTATCAGTACAGCATACTCAACCTGCATCTCTTGTCCTCGTGAGCCAACAGCCCCAGAAGATCACTCCTAAGCGGTGACATACCAGTATGTTAAAAATCAACAAGCAGTGATAGGAAGACAAAAAGGGGTCACCAAATGCTGACAGTCTCTTTAAATCCTGCAGTTGCATGCAATAAAAGTTGACAAGTTACCAAATACAAACCCAAAAATCTGAAAAGATCTGTAAGACTGACATTAAAAAGCAAGTAACTTGAGGACACTAAAATGATTAACTGCAAGGATAGATTGAGGCAGGAATTGTTCTGCCTTCTCACAAAATTTACCAAGAAGTTAACTAGAACAGGAATATTAACTCAGAGGAAACAGCTATAAATAGAAGGGGGTTAATCATTCAAATTTCTATTCCCCTGACAACAATACACTGAAGATTCTAACTTTTTAATTGTTTAATACGATGCTTCAAAAATACTTTAGCTGCTGTACCACAGATTGCTTCTAACTAATTTTTATTAACAATTTCTTTTTTTTAAATACAAAAAGGAAAAACAAAAAAAATCTTCCAGCAAAAGCATTATCACAGATACTAGACAAAACTAGGCTGTGCATGAACTGGGATATATGGTCACTTGGAAACACTTTTACCTTTTCTCCATTCAAATATAAAGCACATCAAACCTATTTGCTATTCTTTTCTACTATCATAGCTGTTAAAGTATCCTTCTTTTAAGTATTTGCATTTATCCTAAAGTAGCATCTTGCCTACTTTAAGGTCCATGACAATTGACATTATGGATATGCCAGGTCAGAAACACAAGACGATTTTACCAGGCAAAGACATCAAAGACAGCAAAGTAGCTGCCTCATCCCCAACGCACAGATGCAAACATACCATGACAGCCAAACTTCTCCACTGACACACTTGGAAACAGAATCCAATTATCACAAATCCCTAGCCAGTGCTTTGCACGTGGTATTGCTCACCCCAGTAAACTAATATTGAAGCTATCAAGTTAAACAAAGTGGAGTAAAGGAAAATACAGGGACGTTATTTTTAAACTGAAAGTAGAAACAGATTTTTCTCATTTTGTGTTGAACAGCAAATTTTTAATTTTAAGTTTTAATGCAGCTTATTTGCACTGATATATTTGAAAGCATTCGATATGCACATTCAATTTCAAAAGACAGAGAGCTGATGCAGATCTTGATGACACTACTGCAAATTAAGATGACAAATGATGACCACTAAGTAGTTGTGATCTTAACATTATTCCTAACTTTTTAAGCTATGTCTTCACATTCCTGCAAATGTGTTTTGGGTTTTTTTACTAGAGAATTCAATTCCAACTAAATAACCTTCCCTTTTTATGCAGTCTTTTTCTGCTGTTCTTAATCACTGTAGCTTTTTGTACATCAAATTTATTTACAGCACCCAAGGGAAGCAGAAATTCCTGTAGTTATCAAAACAGACTGCCATATAAAAATAAACATTGTGTATATACTGGTGCTAGCTGAACTCTAAGAACTTGGGCAGCATCACACTGAGCAGTAAAAAAAAGTCCTCTAACACTTCAGACAGTGATTCGGTACAGAAAAATGTTTTTATTATTACTCAGGTGAAAAATAAAGTCAGAGCATTATGTTGGGCTTACTGAATTTTTCAACATAGCTAGCGATGACCTAATTCAAGTGTAAATAAACATTTCATAGAAAAATGTCATATCCTTTTATTACTAACACTACCAGTAGACGTAGAACAAACAGTAATTCCAAAGTGCTGGGCAAGTAAAACTGGCATAGGATGCACTCACCAAATTCTATACAGTTTAATACACATCTTAATAGTGGTGCCACTTCACCTTTAAGCTTTGCAAGAGCTTAGGCTTAGCTTGCAATCATAATGAAGTTATTACTTAAAGAGAAGTTGGTTATTCATCTTATCAGTATATTAGAAGGCATTTTTTATTTTTAATAAAATAGAAAAGGACTTTTCTCAAAAGCACTGTCTCCCTTAAGTGGATCTTAAGATGCTGAACTGCTAAGAACAGATAATCAGTTCCTCCTCATTTTTATTAGCAAAACAAGTTTTTTGTTGTGTTTTGTTTTTTTTTTTATACCAAGAATTTTGTGCCAAAAATTCATGTACCATTTGCAGCTGCCAAGCTGCCAGACTAATGATCCTTTTCTTCACTCACCAGGGTTCAAAAACTACTACTCAGTTTACAGTCAGCATTTGACAGATTCCCAAATACAGTCCTCCCATGAAAACAAAAACAACACAGCTCTTCTCCACACATACAAACACCTTTTCACACTTAGGCATTCTTACTACAAGTAAATAATATAAAATACTTCCATAGGGACAGACAACTGTTCTTCACCTCCTGACATTATGGCTCAATCCTAATATCAAGGTGCACACAAGACTCCTATGAAAGTTCCATTCAAACCTGATAAAAGAAAACTGAAAAATTAAAATCACAGAATTGTTTTGGTTGGAAAAGACCATTAAGATCATCAAGTCCAACCATTAATTCAGCACTGCCAGGTCATCACTAAACCATGTCCCTCAGCATCACTTCTACAGTGCTTTCAAACCCCTCCAGGGGTGGTGAACCCACCATTTTCCTGGGCAGCCTGGTTCAGTCTTTGATAATCCTTTCAGGGATGACATTTTTCCTAATGCCCAACCTAAATGGCACAGCCTGAAACGGCTTCCTCTTGTCCTGTCACTTGTTACCGAGACTGACACCCCCCCCCACCTTGCTACAATGTCTTTGCAAGGCTACATTTCAAATTTTATTTCCTGCCAGGTTTGGACTCATTATTGGGTTTTTTTGTTCTTGTAGATTTCCATAAATTAGTAACAGGCCATGCATTCTCCCTGTGTCACTGGCACTCGCCTGTTGTACCTCTATCCCGAATGCACATACATACAAGCACTATCTCTGTTTTACTGCTATCTGTATACCAAGTACAAACTCTTCTCTGACTAGGGAATCCTCAGGTATGACTCCAGCAATTGTCCTTAAATATCTTTACTGACATCTTGAATTGCATCCTTGGCAGGGCTAAAGATAACTCAATAGCACATTTAAAGGTTCTTTTCTATCAGTTGGAACAAAAGGTACACAGCACTAAAGGCCAGAAATACAAATATTCCAAGCCCACGTGATTTTCAGAATGCCACACACAATGGAATCCCAAAGGCCTTGCCTCTCTTGCACCACTCATTGACAGCCAAAGGGGACCTGGGAAAAAACCAAACCCCCAACATCCTTGCACCAGCAGAGAGCAAAGAACCTTGCTTGTCATTTTCAAGCATTGAAACATATAGGAGGATGCAAAAGCAGACCTCCCAGCATAAAACACCTCCCTGGTGTACCTCTAGTCCAGACTGCTGAGGCCTTACAGAGCAGTACACTCATTTCATAGCCTGGACCTCATCTGTGACTAGTTGTTTCCCCTCTGTCATCTACCTATTCTGATTTTTAAACCACTTCTCATACTCCATAGCTGCATGGAAGCACAAGTTTTCCATGTTGAATCTGTCACAAAACCAGCTGACAGCAGGACTGTGGGTCTCTCAGTCAGGCCAAGGCTACAGAACTCCAGGTACTGCGCACTCCACACAAAAGCATTCATAAACAACCTATTCTTACGCTTGGTTTGTAAATATTTCATTGCTTTGTTAAAGATACCTTCTGTGCACTCAGACAACAAAGTACTTTCAGAACAATGCTGTATCAGAAAAACCAGACACACCAATCTTCTTATTAATTCATATTAACTGACAACACAAACCACAAACACTCCCATCACTTCCACAAAACTGTTTATCTACCATTACTGCCCAAACTCATTGCGTACATGCTGCCAGCGGATTCAAACTCCAAACTTAAATAATCTAACTCATCTTTGAATCCTCTCTAGCAATGTAGAGTTAAGTTAGAGAAGTAAAACTATTCTCAAGTTCTGTTACTTCACATTTTTAAGTCAAGTGTATGTAAGGTAAGAAAATGAATAAAGGAAGTTCTCATGGCTAAGCCCTTCCTTCGCCTAAATGCAACTGAAAAAGATTTGGGGCATTTCTCCCCCCATGGCAAATGGCCAATAGCCTAAGCTGTGGAGTGGAAGGAGCAAAGAAAAGCCAGTACCTGAGGACAGTCTGGGCCTATTTCTGTACAACCTAATTTATAGAAGGCTGTAGTCTGTAGCACACTAGCAATTAAACTTTGGCTACCTAAAACTGCCAAAACCAAACGTACAACACACACACACACACAAAAAAAAATAAAGAAACAGTGGGAGACGGTATAATTGCTCCAATCCTACTTCTCAAAGGAAGCTTTTCTTGACACATCAGTATTACTATTTGTTTCTTTGGCCTTCTGAAGCCAGTATGTAAATTTAATTACTTTGGTAGCTGCATATCCACAAGCATTTTCACACAAGGGCCTCACTCTGAAACTCTAATATATGTAAATGAAACCACATTCCTGAATTTATTTCCACCAAAATATAAAGATATGCCCATGTAACTCTGACAGACTGTCAGACTGGTCACTGTTGCACATCAGTTAACTGGTACTTCAGGCATTAGACAAATGCAAGCAACCTTAACCCTGAAGAATCTCCGATTTGCAGTTTTTGAAAAGCTACCACTTTTGTACCCAGCTGTTAATTCCAGACCACACTACTACTACTGTGATTTCTAAGAAGTCATTTAAAAACCTGATACATTTCTAATGCGGGATGATTTTTACCACCAGATCCGATTTAGTTATCAAAACCAAACACACTGAAATGCTCACATTGTGAGTGATTATGAGAACTAACAGCACTGCCACAAAACAAACTATTTAATACACTCAGGCAGTGACACTGACTTTCTTAAGTCCTCTGCAACTCAAACTCAACTCATACTAGGGGAAACAAACTGGTATCTGAGATGAATGTAATACCACAAGTATCAACGTTCCAAGAGGATCAGTTCAAGTACAAACACATTTACTAACAAAATCCAAACAAGGAAGCTCTTCTATTCCACTGCATAAGTGACACTTATTTCAGATTTTTCTCTCTTGGGCTACTTTCACAAAAACTACCAGCTGCAAGAAAGGGTTAACTTCTGAACTGAATGGTCTGCTGCTACCAAGTGTGGCCAGTCAAAAAGTCCACCTCAAAGTAAAACAGCCCCATGGACTTTGTATACAATACAAAGCCACATTCCACAGCCCAAGAAGCCACGTATTTATTTTCAGATAAGTTAACTGGTGGCAACTCTTCGAGAACCAAAGTCAAAGCTTCCCTATGTATCTCTAGATCTATGGAAAAGCACTTAAGCTACTTAATACTGCGCCTCCGGTCACTGAAACTCAACACCAGCTTTCTGGCTACACATCCAAAATCCAGCGGTGCATTTCCATCCAACTTCTAAATAACAACAGCTAGTGTTTTTCCTGCACCCTCTCTGCATATAAGGCATTCTGACAGCTTGTGTTTCTACTGGATTTTGGGTTGAAATTTCTCACTTGCAGGCGTATGCAAAACTTTAAAAAAGCGTGCAACATTTCACAAGCCTATTGACTGACTCTACCTTTAACTTCCAAGAATGGGAGTAGTGGAGTAGTAAAATCAGGGAGAAGAGGCAGGATACATTATCTTCTCAGTGTATCACAATAATTAAAGAAAGGGGTTTTAAGACACTTTCCTACAATAGAATTTGGAGTTCTGCCAAAAGTCTACAGACAATTGGAGAACTAGAAAATTTATGACATCAGATATTCCAAGGAAGTGAAACCTGGCTTAGCAGAAGTGATTTTTATTCAAGAAAACCAGATATTTAAATAGACATTTTAAAGAAATAATCTTTTAAGAGCACGTATGGAGGAAGTTCCTCTTTAAAAAGCTTTTAAAGAACATTTAATTACAGACTGAAACCCCACCCAGCCATGTTCCCATTCAACCCACAACAAAACATTCTTGATATTCCCAGTATCCCTGATATTCTATTTTAAAAGGAAAAAAAAAGGGAAAAAAAAAAAAAAGAAAAAGTCACCAAATAATTTTTGTTCCTTTTCTCTCTCACTCTTCTGAAAAGTACTTGCTTGCTTGCACGAAACTTCAGAAGCCTGGAAAATCATCAGTCTGAACTGAAGCCTTTACATGTTATTTTTTAAAGTGACCTGGTGATTGATTCCCCAGCTACATTAATGTGTCCCAGGAGATTTCCCAACCCTTTGACATGTATATGATTATTCAAAATGTCTTTATAAGCAATTTCTCTAAAAGCAAGTGTACTAGCTAACAATGTGAATCCCAGGCCAAACAAATCTCTATGACATCCTTCACAAATTCACATAACTTTGAACACTAAACTACAGTCCTGGAAACACAAAATAATGTCTTTCGGGGGGTTCTAGAAGTGTCCCGGTTCAAGAACTTCCTAAACCTGAACAAAGTTCAGTATCAACAGTGTGACGGCAGCATTGACTTTGAGAGTACATAACATTTACTTTGGCTGGAGTTGTCAATTCCAAATGAACAAAACTCATCAACATATCGAGTGACAAGAAAAGTCTGTAAATACAGAGTCGGGGAGGGGGGAGGGGGAAGAAGGGGGGGGGGGGGGGGGGGAAGGAGAGGAAAAAAAACCCACCAAAACCACAACCTTAAGCTTTCTGGATTTTGGATGGTATCCAGCATCAGTCTGCAAGCACTCATGCATTGAAGCTAGCCAAATCAGCGATTCTGGAATGCAAGGTTTCCGTTGCTCTTTCAGGAACTCTTTGGGACTAATGAAGATTTATTCCCCCTCACACAGAAACAGGTCCTCATCTGTGGAAGATGTTAGTTGTCTGTTAAAGTACGCGGCGCGCTGCCAAAGCCATCATCCTGTGTGCTCCCCGCTGCGGGCGACAGAGAGCCAGCATCTGGCTGGAAGCACACAAACGCTGCTTTCCACACAAACTCCCGTGCTCCTGAAGGAAACGGCGCTCGGAAACTTCGCTGCAAACAGCCAGAAGTCTCAGATAATCTACATATCTCTTTAAAATCACAAAACAATCACTAAGGGTAAAAACCTCTTCCAAACGCACGAAGCAAAACCCCAGGGCGCCCGGCGAGCCTTCACAGAGAAGTCGCACAACATCTGGGAGCTGCCCGCAGCCCCCGAGGCGGGCGGGCCGCACAGACTGCCGCTCCTCAGCCCGCTGCCCGGCAGCGTGACCGGGGAATTCGGGGAGGCTGGAGGCCACCCCGGACCCCACGCAGTCCCGGGCCGCTGCGCACGGCCTGAGGGAGCGGGGTGCGCCAGACACTTGTTGCGGCAGCCGTTACCGCGGCGGGGCAGCGCGCAAAGGCCGAGACGGCTCTGCCGAGTCCCCCGCGCCCCTGAAAAACAGTCGCTGCCTGCCGAAACCTTCCCCTGCGCCGGAAAGGGGACAGAGCCTCCCACGCGGTTGAGCAACTGCCGTGTCGCAACGAGCGGCAGCGGAGAAATGTCTTCTTCCTGCGGAGCTCGGCGCCGCGGGATGGGAAGGGACCGAAACGAGCTGTTGGTGTGGCGGCCGCGGGGAAGCCCCGCCGCGCGCGCACACACCCCCCCATCACTGCTACGCAAACCTGCCCGCCGGCGTGACACCACTCTGTCCCGGGCGGCTTATAGCACGGCACAGACCCCGGTAGCACAGCTGGCTCGGGCCGCCCGACTTCCCGCTCCGCGCACACCCACCTGTCCGGGCAGCGGCTGCCGCCGTCCCCCGCACCGCCTCCCAGCCAGCGCGGCGGTGCTGCCGCTAGCAGTGAGCCTGCTCCCTCAGCCTCTGCCGCGCTGCCGCCTCGTCGGCGGGCACGGAGGGGGTGCCGGAGTTACCTAGGCAATCGCTTCGCCCTCAGGACCCGACCCGACCCGCCCCCTCGGCGCCGGCCGCCAACCCGGGCGCGGCTTTCGGTATCAAACCCCGGGTGACGGCCAATTGCGCGGCGTGTCTCCGCCCCGCCTGGGCGCCCTCGGGTCCGTCTTCCTGCGCGGGCCGGAGCTGGCCGCGGGGCAACGAGGGGCCCTTACGGTACGGTCCTGGGCTGTGGCGGGCAGGCGCCGCCGTCGGCCCGTTCCCCCCGGAGGGTCGAACCGGGCTGAAGATCCACTGCGACGGCTGCGCCGCTGAGTCCCCTGCCACCACCCGGTCTGCGAAGTACGGCAGAGCTCGCCAGCTACCGCAGCTTCCCGGCCCCGCTCCTTTAGGAGTACTTTGGTTTTCCCCGCTTGGCTGGCACTCGCCGATTGCGTTTCTTGTTCGTAGTCGAGAAGCAGCAGCTGCTGCTGCTGTAGGTGCCCATACATCTCTTCCTACGACCTGGCTCAAAAATTCAACAGCCGTGTTTTGGGAGACTGAAAGAGGCAGTCGCCCATGCTAACAATGAAAAAAGATCATCAAAGAGTCGCCATCCGAAGTAGCTTTTCAAAAGCATCAGGGGAAGACCTCATTAGAGCAGCTTACTGCCTTGCCAGTGATTTCCGAGATACATCATCATGTGAAGAGTCTGTGCTGAGCTGTTAAGAGTAATTGCATTGAAACCAGTCAGTGTAACAAATAGGTGGTTTTCTAAGGCTTAAAGGTAGCAATCAAAGGAAAGCAAAGCAGAATGTAACCAGTACCGAAACAACTTCATTTTGCATGCAGCAAGTCCCGTCCCCACCCACCGAAATCAGCAGTCACATTCCTCCTGCCTTTAATGAAAATAGGGCGAGGCACAGCACATCCATTCAGACGGAGTATGATCACATTATGCATATTTTAACATCCCTAAGCTAATAATCACGCTATATTATTAGTCCTGTCTGTTTTTCTCTGCTCATTTTTCCAGTTATTCCAGTTCTTTAAAGAAGATGGAAGGATTCACTTCCTCATCCACTTCACTTACTGATTCTTTGGGCACTAAAAATTCATTACATTGGGATTAGAAAATATTTCAGGGACGTTTAGTTGTTTGTTCAAACAAACCAACCAACCACAACATGAATTGACTGTAAATTTGTGGGAAGGACAATGATCTCCTCACTTTATTCAGCAAACGGGATTTTTGCATGAAGGATGAGCATGCAACACATCCGGGCAAACCTCAACAGAAGGACAGAAACAGCTAAGGAGAAGCCTTGTCTACTGCCTGCTAGCTGCCTTCACAACCTGTCTGCTGGGTGTACTGGTTAATAGTTCCCTTTCCTGCTTTCAAAAAGCTCTTTTAAGGCCACTCCATACTACAGCAAGGAGCATTGTTTCTGAGCGTCATACTGCTTCTTCATGCCACAGGAGTGTGGTAGCTTCACTTGACTTCTCTTCCTGGAAAAAAAAGCCAGTAGATTTCAAATGAAAGCAACTGGTTTATCAGACAAGGGTACAGAACATGCAAAGGCAGTATCATCTCCATGGATCACAGCCTAAGTAATGAAGTTTAGTTCAGCACACCGAGTCACTTGTCTTTTCTGTTTAAAGTTTACATTGCTACTGAAATATATCTCTGAAAAAATAAGGCATTAATGAAATCCAGTAGTGCAAAACCTCCCAGATCTGTAACTTTTCAAACCACTCTAATACTTGTGGTTCTGACATTAAATATTCCAGATAGTCTTGGCTTAGATTTCAAACCTTGGCTCACTAGTTGGCCTCATTGATGACAAATGGGTTTGTGCCTGGAAAGAGTAGATAATATTTTGGGTTGGTTTCTTGGTTTTTTGGGGGGTTGTTGTTCTACTAGATCTAGTGCAGTCTTTGTAAAGTGTAAGTCAGCTATCATGTGAGTGAGTTACTAGACTGAGCAGAAGGCTACAACCCAGCAACTCCAAAATCTTTTTTCTCCACTGCCATCTTTTCAACTGAGTAATGATGCTTTGAAGTGCCTGTCAAGCATAAAGCCCCAAGAACTTTAAAACTGTCTTGAATAGGCAATTTCTGCAATAGCTATGAATAGACTTCCACAAAATCCAACCACACAGTTTGTAAGGTTGCAATCCCTGACTTCAAAATTCCATTCCATTTTGTGTTTTAATGCCTCCAAATCAGTATTTAGTAGTGTAAAGAGAACTCAATCAGTAGTTATCAGCACATTTCATATTACAGTTCATGAACTTGCACAATATTAATGTTCTTGCCACACAGAGAGTTGTCATTGACAGTGTGCACAACATGGATAAGGAACTTGTCTTAAAACATCTTAAAAAAATATTTTTATATCCTAGGTGGGGGGGAACCATCAAGCAACAACCCAGACTTTAAATATAATTTTAATTTTCAGCTTCCTTATCTTGAGATTCTCTTTCCACCCTCTTCACAACAAATGTTCTATTCTTCTCCACCTCCCTCCCCCCCCCAGGCTATTGTTACATGTGTTCTCAGTATAACAAAAGGGTTTTGTCTAAAAAGGCTGTGTCTGACTCATGTCTTTGCATATGAAACAGCTGTACACCTAGGGCACATTTCTGGTCACTTGAAAAAATGTGTCATTTTCAGCATTCTGGGTTTACATTATCCTAACCCCTGTCACTGCAGTGATTGGAAGCAAGGAACTGATGCACAAGTTGTCTGTGTATCTGCAGACATTACCAAGCTGTAGCAGCAGACCTGGACAGAGGGAGAAATAAAATGCGAGAGGAAATGCCACGTGAAGGATGTTTGGCCTAAAGGGGAAAAGCTGGTCTGAGAACAATTTGAGTTAGTAAATCTGAAGGACAATGATCCATAACACAGCTGAACACTGGGCAGAAGATGCTTAGAAATCATCTATCACAAGACTGAAGTGTTCATAGCAACTTGGTACTGTGATACAACAGCAACATCTACAAACCACATGAGCTTTGGGTGGTTAATGCACAGGATTGCTTTGTGGTGAATACAGAATAACATGAGTATGTCTCTCCTAAAAAAAAAAAGAAAAAAGTGATATTCAAAGCTGTGTGAGCAACAGTAGAGAGAATAACAGCCACTCTGCACTGCATGGCCGTTCCTTTGTCAGCATGCTGCCTACTGTCATCCAAACAAAAGGCTTTAGAGCATCTTCTGTATGGAAAATAACATGACACTGAGTAGTCACTAGAGGAAAGAGTTTGGATTGCAGCGTTCCAAAAATAGCTTATAGGGAATTAATAAAACTTTTCTCTCCCACTTAAAGTCCCTCATTCATCTATACTAGAAAAAAAAAATGCCCCCTGTTGCCTACAGTTGTTACCATTTGGGGGGCAGAATTTCTCATTAGTCACTGAAATTAAAGAGGTGTTAATAAGCAAGCAAATAATTTTGGCATGACTGTTTAGAGGCATGTGTTTAGAAAATAATAAATCACAAGAATCAGGTTTAACAAAATCAATATTTAATCTCCTAAAAAGTAAATGCCAAGAGATTCCCAAGGAATTATGTATGGTAAAGGTATATTTATTAAGCCTATATGTGATTTCATGGACTAGATTAAAGTACTACAATACATAAATGATAAAACAGGGAGGACATGGTCCGTAGATAGCTTGATCCCATAACAGTCTCAGCTACCAACTAAATCCTGTCCTGCACCTTCTCCATCTCTGCAAATGTTACACCAACCTGTGAAATCAAAGCTGGCAATTGCCATTGGGGCCTCTCAGTGAGCACAGATAGGTGCTTGTGGCATGGTGAAAAATACAGCGTAACACACTAGCTCAAGTTTGTGAGCACAACATTCCCTCAAAGGTGTTCTGTATAGTACATGGCTCTGGTTTGTGTGCTTGCACCAGCGTGTGTCTATAATAAGCTTCTCTTTGTTTCTCACACTGACTCTAGTGAAGGGGGAGGCAGCAGCAAATAATGGACTGAGTGACTGCAAATGCAGATGTCAGACAAAACGGATGCTGAATTTGGCTAATGAAGCTACAGCCTGCGGCAAGAACAAGCAGCTTTTAGCAGTGCTTTGCTAAACCAAGTTATTTAATATGCATAAAATTCAGTGGAAAAGTTCTCCAAGAACTTTCAGCATATGTATGTGAGACAGAGAAGCATACTGTTGCTATCTACAGCTGTGCCTCAAACAGCCAGCAGCACCAGCACCCAAATATTCAGCACCCTAGCACTGAACCACAGTGGTTCTGTTCCCTCACTTCAATTCAATGTCTGAGGCCTCACATTGTAATATTTTGAACCTAACTTAGATGATACAAAGCCACTTGAAAAAGGGGGCTTCTTCCTCAGCCTCCCTGACCAGAAGTACCAGTGTATCAGCTGATTCACCAATCAGGGCAGAACCAGGCTGGGAACGAATGGGCTCAGCTCCTTCCCCTTTTCTCTGCTCATGCAAGCTCGCAAGCTGGTGTGCAGCATCAGGTCCAAGATGCAAAGAGGCCTCAACCCACCCAAGGTCTCTTTCTGGAGTATTGGCTTTGCTGGTGATCCCACAGAGAACTACTGCTTCTCTCAAGCTCCACAAATCTGGGCTACGGACTGGAGGAACTGGACGGGAAGGTCTGTCCATCCTGAGGTTTTAAGTGGGCCAGAAGAAGTTGGGAGCTGAACCCTCCTATACTTCCCTGTAAATCTACACCTAGAAGGAACATCATCACATTGCTTACAAACCACAGAAACTCCACCATCATGAGCTCTCAGGATGACAGTTTTAAACGCTGGCATCTTAATCTATTTATGCCACTTCTGATATGCCAATTACATTATGCCAATAATAGAGAAACTGGTTGAAAGTACTTCATTGTCATTAATTCCGTCCTATAGCAAATTTGTCATTGCCTATTTTCTGCATTTCTCATGGAAAACAAGTTTCTGGGTATGGCTGCACTTCACAAAACAGCTTGCTCATGAAGTATGTAGGCATCCATCTCAACAGCCAAGGAAGATCAAAAAAATTGCTCAGAATTAGAAAGAGCAGGGTCTTTACAAATCAGCAGCATGCTGAAGTGGCCATCTGACACTGCTGGTATGCTCTCTTTATAGATAAAAACCTCTAAACAGTTTTCCAGTTTGCTAACAGATTTTGCAAAAAAATAGTTCCATTCATCAATACAAAACCACCTCTTTCATCAAAAGCTTCTTGAATAGCTAGTGTCTAATAGAACCAGGATTTTTGTACACACATAACCTCACACACCGTGCAGCCAAGACTCCCACCAGCTGTTACCAATTCTGCCCACTTAATGAATCTGACCTCATACCCAATATTAACTATTTTTGTAATATAAAGCAGTACTGGATTGTTAGAACTGACAGTTTTAAGATAAGGCCCTGAGTTCCCTTGTGATATTTCTGCTGACTTTCCTAATCAAATATAAAGATCCCATGACACATTTTGACAAAAAGTAGGGCACAGACAGCTTATTTATTCTTTTGCTAAAAATAGGCTTCAATGTCCAGCAGGTTGTAATGTGTTAGATAACACCTCAAGCATAGTAGATGCTGTACATGCCTCCATACCGCTGTATTACTGGTTCCTCTTTGCATTATGCTAATTATGACAACCAAACATCAGGCTTCACAATTACCGTTACTGTAGTAGCTCCATTTCACTAAAACACTTAACTAGGATCAGAATGTCCAGCAATTGAGAAGGCAATAAAATACCTTCTCATCCTTACTGGAGGAGTTTCTGACACCCTTCCAAGTACAGTGCAGCATGTTTTACATCTCCCAGGTTAATGGCATATTACTATTCTCAGCCAGAGGCAAAGACTAGGAAGAGATTCATTACAGGAACTGGAATACAAATGCTTTAAAGAAACCCACTTCTTTGCATACTTATTTTCTAGCTTGGCTTTCTGTTAAGGCTATTCTGATAACAGATGTAACAACTGTGAAAATGAATAATGAATACAAATACTATTGAGCCTATCACACTCTTTAATGACCCTGAATATAAACTACATTATATTATTTCTGTCTTTGGCCTTGCAGAAGACTTGAAACTAATATTTTGTCAAGTTTCTTTAGAGAAGCTCATCATCCAGTCATAATGGTGTACGTCAGGGTTAGCAAGGCTTCATTTTTTGTAGGACTGCCGTTAGACAGAAAACACAGAGCCGTCAGCCCCTAAATTACACCAATGTAGTTACCCTTCAGGTCAAATACATTTACTGATCTACAAAGTGAACATCACTTCTGAGTTTGGTCAACCATGACAAACTTGTTCAATAACAGATCTTTCTTTATCTGACACAAATTATGTCACATGCAACCAAAGAAAGAGATAAAAAGCAAGTATGATGCATTCCTGCTCCCATAAAACGCAGGTACCGCATTAATATTTCACTAGCCCACAGAAAAACATCAGCACTTTAATCTCACTGATTCTTACAAGCTACTAGAGAGCCAATACATCTGCAGCTATCTATACCTACAGAGCAGGGCAAACTGAAAAGTGAATGTGAAATCACAAAAGTCAGTGAATACAAGAAAACCAACAAATACTACATGCAACATCATTCCTCCAAAAATATCAGTTCTTAGCTACTAATGGACTACTATTTTGAGTCCCTATTTAAAATCTTAGATTTGAACTTCTTCCCTCTGGTGAACATGCTACAGTTTTAATACTGCTTATGAGTTTCTATTTTTAAAAAAGGCTATCAAAGTTACATATCTAGCAGATAGTTATTCAAAAGGCATTTAAAGAGTTCTTATTAAGAAGGTTTCAAGTGTCTAGAAACCTCTCTAACACTAATTAGTGAGTGTCTAATCATATCAAAGTTTCTTTTGCTATAAACCTGTTCTTCACGACTAAGATCAGTGCCAACAGAGTCACTAAGACACACTGAAACCAGTGAGAATGAAAAATATTCAGTGCTCTGCTGGAACAAACAGAAACACTTTCATTATACTTCTATTAATTTAACTTCCTATGATCAGGAACCACAAGTTTCACCCTCAGACAAGCCTGTGCACTGACATATTTCAGACTGTTTATTAATAACAAAGTGTTGTTAATAAGCAAAGTGTTATTAATGGGCACTACACAACCAGCTCCTAAAAATGCCAGTATAGCTTCTGAAGTGATACTCCAGGTGACCTTATTTTTTTGCTAGACAATCCAGTCACCCTGAATCAGGAAAAGTCATGTTATTTCTAGGAATTATATTTTAGACTGTTTCCTCGAGCTACATATGCATCATCTTCATTTTTAGTTCTCAATAGGCAATGTTACTAAACTTGGCTAGATGCCACAAAAGAAAAATAATGTTGAAGCATAAGAGGAAAATATTTTTTTGTTATTATTACTTTCAAAATTAGAAA
Source organism: Dryobates pubescens (assembly GCF_014839835.1). Taxonomy (NCBI): domain Eukaryota; kingdom Metazoa; phylum Chordata; class Aves; order Piciformes; family Picidae; genus Dryobates; species Dryobates pubescens. The sequence continues at coordinate 3,160,448 of NC_071624.1, read as the reverse complement.
ATTAAGCCTGCCTTACTATTTTGGAAACTCCAGGCTTTCTGCTAAACCACTTTTTACAACATTTTTTCCAGGTATTGATTAACCAAATCACCATGTGCATGCTTCACCCACTCTGTCTGGCAATCTATCACAAGAAGCCTGAAAGCTTCATTTGTATGACTCACGCCTGTAGATTAAACATCCATGCAAATGATGCCAAGTCTCTATTTATCACAGCTTTGTCAGCACAAGAAATCATTCAGCAGGTGAATCATGAAATTACTGTCCGTGTGGATGCTAAGTAAACATGGAGGGAAGTAGAGAGATGCCAGCTTAACTTCATGCTTCCCATTCCATTTCTCCTTCCCATCTTCTTTGCTGTATCACGGTGACATTGCCAAACAAACAAACTCTTCTTGCCTTTTTCTCAACATGCAGCCCATTTGGCTGCTGTTCAGAAGGTCCTTTAGACACATCAGGAAAACTGAAGCACATGCATAAGTGGTTTGCTCAAGAGAGAGCACTTGCTGCATACACCTCTGAGAGGGAAAGTGGAGTTTTATTTCCAGTGCAAGAAGTGCACCCATTTAAATGGCTCCACTCCTCAGTGTGCAGCTCTCCCGTTTGGAGGGTACTCACAGGGGGATTTTGTTGCAATTCTGTCCTACAGTAATGAAAGACTGACAGGATATCACTGCTCTGAGCAGCCATCTGGACAAGGTTAGGTCACCTTTGCAAAAGAACACATTCCAGCAGTTCATAAAAACATGGCTGAAGAGCATTTTTATTCCTGGAATGTACCTCATTGCCAAAGAAGGTAGCTCTGCTCAGGAAAATATTCCATGGGGAGCAAACAAATTCTTCTGTAAAGCTATTCCTGCCTGCTCCACCCCAGCTGACATTACACAAGTTGAATAATACATATCAAGGTATTAAGTAACATGTAAACATTTCCAGTAAATGTTTCTGCTGCAGGCCTTGGCTTAACTTGTGTTGTTTCCCTCTGTGATAATGGAAAAGCAACTTCCTCAGTTCTTCTGCACCCAAAGCCTAATATTAATAAAGCATTTTCTACCAATCACTGACTGCAATCCTCCTCCACTATTTCCCAATATAGCTTTTAAACTCTTTGAAAACTTACCTAATGAAGACTTACTCAGGTATGACCTTCCCTGAAAGTCTCTGATTGGCCTTATAGCTTGTGCTTGGGTAACTTGAAATCCCCCAAATACCGGAATTCTGGTAATAAATGTCAGCACAAAGACAAATTCCCATGGAAACTAGTTGGGTTCTTCTCACAGTGCAACAGATGTTCTGTATGAACTCCTGGCTTCCCACAATGAATTGTCCAACAATATTCCCTCTCTTTTACCACTTGGAGATTATGTATTTTCACATATTTTTCTTCCCAAGGGTGTAAGAGCACAGTGTTGGGAAGGCCACAGTCCTTTACAATCTGGTAAAGGAAATCCCCTTGGAACTTAGTATTGCTTTAGGGCATGCACACTGCTTGCATAGCATATGCCATTAACTTCTTCGCCTTTACTGTTTGTGACACTCCACAAGGGCAAATGCAGTTCTCACTAACCAAAAGAGGAAATACTTACTGGGATGAAGACAGGCTTTCCAATCACCTCCATGAGATGGAGAACCATTAGCTCCAAAGGAGAACTGCCCAAGGAAATTTCTGGGATTTCCCACTTGAATTTGTACTTTCCTGAAGTTTTCCATAGGAGAAATTGACCTAGGGTCAAGTAGCCGAGGAACTCCCAGGAAACAAGAGCAAATGCCACTCTAGAAAGTGCTTTGCCAGAAAGTTTGAGCAGAGCTGTTAATTAGGAAGGTAAAGTCATACATGTTCTATAACTTCTTCTAAGTATAAATTACTTGTTTTAATGTCTGTTAGCTGCACAGGACTGAGACATGACACCAGCAGTGATAAACTGGGCTTGCTGATCCTGAAATATCCTTCTCTATGCACAAAGATGCTTGAAAAGGAAAAAGCTCAATTTACCTTCCAAGCTGAGAGAATGGCAAAACAACACTGGGATTTAATGTGGTTTTGATAAGCAAGAGAATAAGTCAGTCTTCTGGAATAACAAGATGTAAGAACATTGAAAAACCAGGATGTTAATAACCTGGTTTGATGTTTACTGATCATTTAGCTCCAGTACAGCTTTTTGGAATACTGTCTTACAGTGCAATTAGCTTCCCTAGGCTTCATCTTTGAAGATGCTACTAGACATAAACTGCATCTTATGAGAAATGTGCCCCCATTTGGGTGATGAATAGAATGCAAAAACACCACAGAAAAACCTCTTCCAAGCTCTCTTGCCCCTTGTTTACAGCAGCAGCATTTCTTGCCTGAGCTCCCACATCTGGATGAGAGCAATGCGTTAGCAGTACTGAGTATCATAGCTCTCAAGGCCACCAGCTCTTAGTAGTAGTATGAGAACTCTATCACCAGTATCAGTGACCACCCAAAGAAAATAAAGGACAGGGAAACAGAAACTATGGCCATCATGGCAAAATCTGATCACAACAGCATGAAAACTGTTGTGCACATCTCAGTAACTGATTTGGGCCTACTTTTATGTCTGGGCTAATCAGGACAGGGACAGAGCAAAACCATGCCAGAATGAGCCTGTCCTGCTCAGAGAAACATTTCCAGCAATGAGTTAATGATTGCATTACAACTATCACAGGAATGCCAGTGCTCAGCAAGAAGTGTTTTGAAGAAAGGTTTTTCAATGCTACTTGTCTGCCACTTTTAGCTCCCCTTCAGAAGAGGAACTATTGGAAACACCAAACCATCTGCAAACACCTTTGGGGAAAGCTTTGGCTAACCACCACCGCTTTTCTAAGAAAGAGTAACTCACTGAATTCTTAGGGTTTTGTTATACTGTGAAATAACTTCCTTTTGGTGAAAGACTAATAAAATTACTGATTTCCACACTTCTAAGAACATTACTGCCAGGGCTAAGTGGCCCCTGAGAAAGACTAATGGGGTCTAGGTTTTTCAAGGAATTCTATCAGCTGCAAAGCTGTTTATATTTCTGTCAGGGCAAGGAGGCCACTGAAGCTCAGGTATGAAGTCCCTATATAAAGAGAGTGTGATGACAGCAAAAGAAATACCTTTGCTCTCTCTTTTCCCCCCTCCACTCATCCACTACCATCTGCACAAACACTGCCCTCCAGCTCTTGCTTGGAAAGGTCTCCAGAGGGCCTCGGGAAGAGGCTACTGTCTTTCCCAGCCTCTGCGCTAGCAGCAGTGGGTGAAGCAGGGCACAGTACTGCAGACAGGAGAAGATGGGCTTTACTGAGGGGTTTTATTGGGGTGCACATTGCACACAGGTAGAGAATCCACCTTTCCCTGCAACTTCACAGCAATTTGGCCTTCTGTCTTTTAATACACGCAAGAAATGACAGATCTTGGCCTGACACCCACCATAATCTTGTTCTAAAGCAGTATCTGGCAGGCCTGCAACAGCCCCCGCAGAGCAGCACAGCTCCCCGGTCTCTGCATGAGTCCTGTACACCACATCCCACCAGGAAGCTGGGAGCAGATGCATTATCCATCAGATAACAATGACTATGGAAGGCCAAGATGGGATGGTAATGAGATCCCATACACATTTGGCATATGGCAATGCTTACGTACCTGTCTCCCTGTAGATCTGTATCCTTACTGCTGTACACTAACCCACAGAGCAGAGGACTTCACAAGCCTGTTTCAGCTGCAGTGATCCATATCTTCAACTGCAGTGAACTGCTAAAGCAAAGCAGTGATGTAATGCCATTCAATGAGACCATGCTGACTTTTACTATCCCAAGCAGATTCAACAGCATTTCTAGTGCTACCATACAACTGGTACAAAACCAGAGTAATTTAAACTGGAACTTGAAGCACATCCTTACCTTGTCATTAAACCATATTTAAAATTTCTTTTGCCAAGTACAACTTCCAGTTAAATCAAATCAATTACAGTGTGGACTAGAGGGATGTCTCACAGCAGCAAAAAGATATCAAGTATCTCTCTCATGCACCTCAAAATGTCATCTTTGTTCTCAAGCACCCATTAACAGCAAATGGCTCCAATACCTAGAATGGAATATTCTCTACACTGTAGTTAAAAAAAAAGTCTCCATTTGTGAAATACTGCACATAAACTTAAAAGAACAACCTATGCCAATTTCTTCATATAGCATTTCAAAAATAACCTCTTAACACACTGTAATTTAACAGTTAATCCTTTAATAATTTAACTTTAAACTGTAGACTTAAGCTTTCCATCTTGACTTTAGTATTAAATACTCCTTTGAGAAAAGGCCTTCAGTAATATATTAGAGATGCATACCCCACCTTTTTTAATCTTAGTCACATCCCAAGCTACCATTTTTCACCAAGGAATGTTAAAAAGAAATGCACCCAGGTATGGAAAATGAGGCCCTGTTACAGGATGTGAGGATTGCTGTCAAAGAATATGACATTACACTTTGTGGCTCAATCATTTTACACAAAGACCTGATGGTGCTCAGCTAAAATATCAATTACCACAAACGTACCTTCAACAACAGAGCCTCATTTTCTTTTGTTGTTTTCTCTCCTTCCTAGCCAGCAGCAGCTGAGAGGATAGACATACCGCTCTACAGTGGCCTGGCCACATGAACTCTATTGAAAAAATGATTATTCCAAGTTGTTAAAGATCAGGTGATAAGTTCTCTCAAAAGATAAAATATATGAGCAGCCCCTAATTAGTAGCAGATAAAGGAGCGGGGCTGTAGCACTGTGTAAACCATGAATTAGAATAATAATGTAGGGAGAGTCAACAAAAAATGCTCTGTGTCTCTCCTGACAGTGGTAAAAGCTCCTCCAGGGGCCCATGCCTTCTGGCGCTGCTAAATGCTGTGCTAGTGTGCTACTGGTTTTCCACGCCCTGCTAGGACATACCTGAAAGGCACTTTTGTAGTGTAGGTTAAAAGGACAACTCAGTGTCCCATGCTACACAACCAGCCCGAAACAAAGCATTTTGAAATAAACTCTTCTGGGCAAACTGACTAAATCACTCCCCTGCATTCAAGCACACGTATCCTGAGAGCACACACAAGTTGTATCACATACTGGGTGCACCTGTGGCATTGCCTGCAGACTATCAGAATCCTCAGTTATCATAACATTGCTCCTCCCAGTCTTCACACAAAAAACGAGTTCTCTCTTCTACCTGCATTTCATACTGATGGGGAATAGGCTGTTAGACATGACTGATTCTCTCAGCAGCAAACAACTGATCTGCATTTCAGCAAAGTGCTTTGTGCTTAGCAAATGATGGTGCACAAACACCTCAGGATTAGATGTAAGGCTACTGAAATCAGAAGGCTATAAATGAATGCCCTGTAGAGGACACTGACTGCCAGTTCTGCATTACTGCAGTTGCTTCACTCAAGTTCTTTGGCAGAAACTGAAACGCTGAGTCTCTTCATTATCAATCTGCCTTTTCAATGTACAGAAAAATCACAATATTCTTCACATTCTGGATCTGTTGTGATGGACTCCACATATCCACACATGTAACCTTACACACATGAGCAATCCTGATGAGTTCAAATCTTGCTGTTTTTCCAAACCAGTCTTATGACTGATAAGTACGTGTCAGGTGCTGTACATTTTGCCCTTTTCCAATTCATCCCATCTGTTTATAGCCATTCCATGTAGTTGACTATGATTTTCCAAGGTTTCAAATTCACTTTTTTCCTTCTGTATTTTTTTTTCTCTGTCGGATGCACATTGTAATGATATTAAGGGGAAATGGATTAAAGAACGAGCTTAACTCAATTTCTTTCCACAGTGTTTCTCCAAGCTGGCTGGCTAAGTGTGACCTTTTCAAAGGTGTTTGGCAGAGCCCTGTCATTTGTCAAGTTATTTTTCCAGTTTTTGTCAGAGTGAGTTTTAAGATCAGTGACAAATTCTTTTTGTTACACCAAATTTTAAAGTGTCCTCTAGCTGAGCTGACAGCTTTTAGTCTACCTCCTTAGAACTGTATGAGACTAATTAGATAGGGGGGCGGGGGAGGGAACAAAAAACAAACAAACAAACAAAAAAGCATGGCCAAAATTCCACCTAGACACAGAGCACAAGAGGGAGAAAAGTTACAGCTCTTGAATGGGATTTCCCAAGTGTTTGTTAAGAATATTTTCTTTATCTCAAATCAACAATACTAGAGCTGGGCTTGAGGAGATCTGTTGAAAATATATCCAGACAACACCTCATTCTGGTGCTCAGTCATCTCCAATAACTTATGTGTCCATGGCACATGCAGGTTAAGTTGCTTGTTTCTTACAGCTTTTATTAATCACTGATTGGTGTGTTGGTTCTGGATGCTAGGGTGGAATCAGGAGACCAGTTCAAATATCTCCTTAGAGTTGCTGCTAAATCATAACTCTTTTAAAAGATTGAGTATGACAGGTCAGAGAGAGGAATAAAGAGTTTTATTCATGGAAAACATGACTAGGCTTCAAAGCAAGTCATATGAGAGATATATGAATACATATATTTTTATAGCTTGTGCCTAAATTAGAAACAAGATTAGAAATCTCTATGTTCCTTATGAACTCTTCCCCTTCTCCCCACATCCCCCTATTCATTTTGGATGACACACTATTCTCCTTTATTTTTCCTTCCTCTGCTTGTCCCTTGTCTCTCCACTCTTCCCATCCTACTGCATCTTGATTTCATGTTGGATTCAGAGATGTGACACACCAAGTTCTGGCATTTTAGGAATCTGGCAATTCTCAGTTATGAGAGGGCCTCCCCACCTTGCCTTCTCCAAACAAGCCATTAATAAAAAGCACAGGAGGAAAATAAAACAAAAACAAAAAGGCAAAACCTAAACCTGCTTAGAATCATAGTGCTATCAGTCCCAGTTTAAAGCAAAGTGATCAAACTGCACTGGCAGAAGCCAATACCAGATGCAGCTTAAACTGCCTACAATTATTTTTAATACTGTAGTTCTAGGAAGTATGCAGAAACTGTAAGTACACAACTGTGCCAGAAATCCCAAGAAACACAGCTGCTTTCTCAGGGTGCATCTGGACTCAGCAGCTTTGCTGCAGGTTCTGGCTCAGTAATTTATCTTAACCAACCTGTCTGTGCTTCCCTATAACTGCCTCAGAATAACTGTAGTAACAGTACATTCAACAATGGCACTTAGGCTTGCCTTTATTTTAGAAGTGAAGAAACTAAGAACATCTCATGTGTGCCATGTGCTGTTACTACAGTGTGGTTTCACAAATCCAAGTAGCTTCAGAGAGAGAAAGTACTCTTGGATTGCGGTCTGAGTGATGGCTGCACACAGAACCTCTGCCACCGACCACTGCCTGAGAAGCTGAACATCTCTAGGAGAGTCAGACAACTGAGCTTGGGCATGGAAAGAGTTATTTTTCTGGTTCAATCATCACCAGGACATGTTTCAAAAAGCAAGACCAACGTATGTCCATGCTACTTGACTCATCTGTCTGCTAGGTTCTGTTTTGGATCAGAAGGCTTCAGCACTGTCTTCTTTGTATGTTATGTCCTCACCCTGCTATTAAAGGTGGACAGTCTGACAGGAACACAGGCACTACTAGCTCTTTCATCTTCCTTAGACATGGCTACAGCACGGCTAACTGTACTGTCATTCTGACAGACATGAGGCCAAGCAATCAGTGCTTGTCCACCCAAATAGTGTTCAAGCCAACTGCTACCACTCATGCAATGATATCCCAACAAAATAAGCACAAAGCTAGAATCTAGCTCTCCTAAGCAAGCTATGTTCAAAACTATTTCATAGCATGGTAAGAAATAGACCAATTTAATGCAGTAGATGTAGATTTAAAAAATTGTCAAAGGCAAAATTCACAAGGAAAAAGGCCATTTCCTTGCTCTCTGACTTCTGGAATCAGACCAGGACGAATTAACTGGGTGAGGCAGAAGTCTGAGCCATTCAACCAGATGAATGCAGGAAAAGAGGAAAAGAGGAAAAGAGGAAAAGAGGAAAAGAGGAAAAGAGGAAAAGAGGAAAAGAGGAAAAGAGGAAAAGAGGAAAAGAGGAAAAGAGGAAAAGAGGAAAAGAGGAAAAGAGGAAAAGAGGAAAAGAGGAAAAGAGGAAAAGAGGAAAAGAGGAAAAGAGGAAAAGAGGAAAAGAGGAAAAGAGGAAAAGAGGAAAAGAGGAAAAGAGGAAAAGAGGAAAAGAGGAAAAGAGGAAAAGAGGAAAAGAGGAAAAGAGGAAAAGAGGAAAAGAGGAAAAGAGGAAAAGAGGAAAAGAGGAAAAGAGGAAAAGAGGAAAAGAGGAAAAGAGGAAAAGAGGAAAAGAGGAAAAGAGGAAAAGAGGAAAAGAGGAAAAGAGGAAAAGAGGGGAAAAAAAAGAAAAAAGGAAAAAAGGAAAAAAGGAAAAAAGGAAAAAAAAGGAAAAAAAAATTAAAACTGTTTCCACATGAAAGCCAGGGCTGTCCAAGCCAGGCAGCTATGTTAGAAACCACTCTTGCTGAGTTAAGGTTTTGAAGTCAACCAGGACAGTCAGTCATCTTCTGTAATGTAGTAAAATACAGAAAATATTTTCTGACTTGGAAAGAAGATATAATGAGAGTGAGAGGCAAACTTCTATGTGGATGAAAAACACTGGCTAGGAGGACAACCACCTCTGGAAGAGGTAAAGGAAGTCATGGCAGCTACTTGGATCAACATCCTTGTAAGAGGACAGAATTGAACACAGAGTTTGGTGCACCTCAGTGGTGCCAGTTGCTTTATTGATAGGTCTGAACAAGTTTACAGACTTGGAAGATTACAATCTCCCTTTGCCATACAGGAAAGGAAAATCGTTTCTTTCAGAGGAACTCAGAGTTACTCAACTCTAATTAATCTTCTAAAACAGGAAATCCCTGCCAACACAGGTGGAACTATAATACATTGGCTGTGCAGCTGGGGAACGTGAAAAATGGGATTTCCGTGTTCCCATCTCACTCACCAAAAACAAGGGCACAAATACTGTCAGTAAAACACAGCTGGGAGAAAAAAAAAAAAGGCAAGCAAGTATAATAATGGAAAGGAGGACTAAAAAAGTCACTAAGCTCATTCATAAGAACATACTCTATGGCTTTAACTAAGTCTGAGCCCTTTAGAGGAAGCTACCATCACTTTGAGAGCTGAGTTACAGGGCAAAGGAAATTCATCTGAATCTGACTTTCAGGAAATAAAGCTGAGAGAACACTTTGTTGACTTCTGACATCAGCCATACTCCTGGAGGAGCCTGTAATGTGTACTGACAATACCAGCTTCTCCCAGCCATCTCTTTGTTCTCTCTAAGTGGTATTTTTAAATACAGTTTACACTGTTACTTACTGTACCACATCATAAGAGATGAATGGCAGGATAGAAATTTCCTTGCCATTGAAATGTTACTCGAGATAAAAGTCAAGACAAGAAGCAGACATGCCTTTTTAACATTTACTTGTCTGCACCATTTTAATTGTGGAGGCCTGTAGAAAAGAGGGATGTGAGCAGTTATTTACATTGCTACACATTTATATCTAATTGGAAGCAAAACAACCGAGGGATATGTGGAGATGATGCATGTCATCACTGCTTGTGGGGTATGCCCTGCACTCTCTGCTCTGAGCACTACAGCTGTGTTTAAGGTCTGCTTAGGATAAACAATGTTTTTCATAACAGCTCATTTGAAGCTCCACTAAGCCATCTGTATCAAAAGAACAATGCAGGCGCAATTTCAGTGGAATAAAAATGTAAAATTGTGTCTACAATGAAAACAACACAAAGAGCAGCACCAAAGTTTTGTTTAGACTAGGGAAAGTTCAGTCAGTCTCTGAAACAAGAGCTGGAAGGGAGATATACTGAAAGGTATGTTTTCACCAGAAGAGTAGTGCTCTCATCATAAAGCAACCTGAGTACTTCAAACCATATGAAGTGAGTCTCACTCATCTGATGTCCCTAAACAAGCTACTAACTAATGCAAGAACAGGTTTATTTCTTGTAACTACAGATATATAACCACCACAGTCATTTACTGAGTGAAAAGATAAAGATATTTGTATTAATACAAATAATGCAGAAGGGAGCAAGACTTTTTTTCTTCCTTTCCCACAGACAGACACAAGTAGGTCTCTATTTAGACTATTAGAAGGCTATTTTGTCTGACACGTTTCAGCTGATATAACAGAGATATTCCTACTATTGTACTATTTTCTCACTGATTTATGATTTATTGCTCCATTTTCAAAAACCATAGAACCTACAGGACACTTCAGTAGTCAACATCACATGGTATCATGCAGCAGACACTTGGCAATGACCTGAATACATTCAATGGAGACAGTAAAAGGAGTGACATTGCAGAGCTCATCTTTCATTTCAAACTACATACCAGATCCTGCAAGAAATTAATATACATTCACTAAAACAAATGTCCATACAAGTCACAAAAGCATTTTAATGGTTACACATACATGACAATACTATGGCAGGGCTCTGAGTAACTGACACAAGAGGCTGTAGGTAGATCAGAAAAGCAAGCTGATCCAAAATGTACATATCCTCTTCACCAACACTAAATCCGTTCTCAGTCTGGCTTCTAAGATTAAGGCTGCTGACCCAATATTGAAAGTAAACATACAGGAACAAGTGAAAACAATTTTCCTTCTGGCCATGTTGGTGAGGAAAAGTGTTTAACAGAAAGGAAAAACAAAAGTTGTCCTGTGATTTAACAGATATGTTCTTCCCCTTAAAATGGATTAGTAAGACACAGAATTTAAAGTAAGATAACTTTGCAATGTTGAGATATGTCACGATGTTTTGCTTTCTACAAGATGAAATGAAAGCTTTGGGTTTAGTCACTACATTCAGGAAGGGGATACTGTACTTGAAATAAAAAGCTAGCCTAAATTCCTGACAAATTACAAGGTGTAGGTCAGCTGTAAAAGGAATTTCTGTCAGCTAGAAGAGGACTACTACGTGAAAGATTAATAATACTGAAAATTAAACTCTAAAAAGTTGAAGTAATGCTTGTTGAATTTATCATCACCTGCAAGACTGGTTATGTTAATAATCCTTCATGTTATACCAAGTAGACTGAAAATAATTAATAGCTCACAAACAACCTTCCCACAGAAGCCAATGTTGTTTTGACAGATTACAATCAATACAACATATAATCCTGAACAGTCAAGCCTTGAACACAAATTCCTTACACCTGAGAAACTTCCATGAAAAGTAATAATAAACTGTCTCTCACAAAATTACTCTGTGAGGGGTAAATGAGTTCCTGAGTCACAGTGTCACCTGGGAATTCTGGTCTCACTGTTCACAACCCTGAAGATAATTCTGTTCTTGAAATGGAGAAGCTGGTTTGATGTATACATGCAGGGTTTCCACCACTGAGCTCTGCTGAGCCACCAAAACCACTCGGGAGTCAGAGGGTAAAAAACAATGTAGAGTGATGCCTTCAAACAAAATCAGAGCTTAGCTGATTGTGATATTTAGGGGGTGCTCTTTAAATCCTGAAGGCTACCTGCCTTGCTGTGCAAGCTCTTTCCTCCTCTTGTCTGAAATAGCTGTGAAACAATGGTCATTTGGTAACATGTCTCAAGCTACCAATAAGGAATGTCTGAGGACACAGGATTGTGAGAGAGAATTAAGAGGAAGAGAAGGAAATTAAGAATAAAGCAAAAGATGGAAGCAAGGAAGGTCAGAAGGTTGTTTATACATTTACAATATCCCTAAAATAAAGTCATACCCCAGAGAGATGCAGGTGGCAAACCAATCTCATCAGAAAAAACACAATGGTTCAGAGACAAGTTTCATTTTTGCCAAAGATCCTGTTTCCAGCACTGCTCATAGCCAGATGTTGGAGAGGAAGGTTCCCAGCCACACTGTTTGCAGACTTAAATGGACAGGACTTAAATGCAGGACAAGCCAGAAAATTTCTGCTAAAATTCACCACCAAGTTAGAGAGATAATTGTGTAATGCAGAAAATAAGATCTGCCATATTAAAAATAAATAAACCAATCATTAAGTTTAAAATCTGCTCATGACTTTTCCTTGAAAACAGCACTTGGTACAGCACACTGCATCCCAGCAGAACTCCCATGTCCTAAAATCTTCCATATATGCTTCAAAAGCACAGAAAATAAACCTGGGTACACTAATCTCTTAGGCAGCTACAAACAGCACAAAATTCTCTAAGTCATGAAGGGCACTAGTATTACCACATACTCCATGCAGGCTTTTGGAGTAAAGCATAGTTTCATACAGGCCACCTTCCACTTTCTAAGGAAGAAAGTGCCACACCAGGATGATGTGGCAGCCAGCATTTCACTCATGGGTGCTGTCGAGGTGAGAAATGGACAAGATTGACTGCATTCATTTAGCATTCCTCCATTCTCATTGGATCTGACTAACTGCTGCCCAAGGCTGCTCAAAAAACTCCCTTCATTGTGTTTTTCAACTGAAAATTGTGGCTTCTCTGCACTAAAAGCCCTCCCTCTGTCTAGGATTTTATTTCTAAAAACACACGATCTATTCTCTTTTGTTTTTCAAAAGGAACTGGCGTTTGGATCACTGCCTCAGTTGTCCAGATGCACCCACCAGAGCACACCTCCTACGAGGCAGTGTGAGATCACCCAAAGGGGAGATGATGATGCAACTGGGGAGGCACAGCCCAGCCGGGGAAGCCAGTCTGCAGCTGAGTTAAAGCTGTCAATCAAAAGTATTTAGAACTTAAAAGAAATACACTGCAAGTCTTGGCAAAAGCCATGAGCTTTGCTTTAACATTTTCTGCAAAACAATGTGTTTGGTGACCAGGTGTACTCCTCACCACTTCTGGGGAACCTTTGAAACTGCCACTGCTAAAGATGAAATCGATTACCCCAAGACACAGGAGGTCCCAACAACAGGAGCCATAGCCCAGCACTGCCAGACTCTTCCCACGTTTGGGAATTGCAAGCAGTTAGCTAGTTTTGCGCCATTTCTTCCCTCCTCCAGCATCCCATCCCCAGTACCTGTCAACTGTTATTACTAAAAGGGACTAAGCTCACCAGGGAATGTTGTACATCACCATCACATTAATTCACTGAGCTTTGTGTTTAAGGTACAGAAACTACTGCTGAAGCATATACTCAGATGCTCGATGGAGATTCTGATCCGACGCCTACAAGAGGTAAACCTAAACTCACATAAGGCTCTGCTCTTAACAGATCCCTCCCAGACTGCTCATGCTTTAGCAGGTCTCTGACTCAAGTAAGGTCCTGTATGTTACAAGCACCAGTGAAATACAATAGCTTGAAACTGAAGACACCTCTGCTTTACCAACAGGCCTATCTGAGGGACAAATTCACAGATAATTCCAGGACCAGCCCATATGATGAGGCACTGTTTGTCTCAGTGCTCCAAATGAGCAGCTTAATTCGAACAGAAAAACAAGGTGATTAATCACAGCTAAGGAAAGCGCCTTGAAACAGACGACAGCAACGTGAATGCTTTATATCTTTAAAAAAAATAAAATAAATGAGGTTACCACTCAAGACAGCACACGTGGAAAATATTTAAGGAAAAAAAGATGAAATGTTTAATTGGTGAATTCTTCCCATTAACACCCTCAACGGTTTGAGACATGCTGGCAGGCAGGAGGCGTTGGCCTCAGACACGCTGCCAGCCACATTTCCCTGCTCCCGGCAGCTGCCAGACCGTCCTGGGTTTTGGAAGTTTCCGTCCCGGAGGTCCTGGTAGATTAGCCCCCGCAGTCACATCTCCTGGGCGGGTTCGAGTCTTTTATTTTATTTTATTTTTTCTTTTATTTTATTTTCCTGATTTCCCCCCACCCACCCTTTCTTTTCTTTGGGATGCAGCAGCGCCTGATCTCTTCCAATCTCAACCCTTCTCCCCCGAAAATGCAGACAACCCAGAAGGACCTCCAGGGATGGGGGAACTCACCTCCTGGGGATGCCCCACCGTGAAGGGCTGGGAAGCCTCTCAACCAGCATCCACTGAGGTGGGACAGGGAAGTTTCTCCCAGACTGCTCGAGCTGGGGAGCCCAGCGGGGTCCGTGCAGCAGAGAGGCAGCCGGCGGTGATCCAGAGCAGGGTGGAGCTCGACTCTTCCGCTGCAGAAGCTGATGCCCGGCTGAGGAGCAGAGCCGGCTGTCCTGGTCGCTCGGCCCGGGCTCTTCCCCAGCGCTCCTCTTCCCAGGATAGCACCGCAGCCAAGTCCGGACCCTTTATCTCCCTGCCCGCAGACAGAACCCCGCCGGGAAGCAAAACCACCCGCCCCGGCACCCGTCGCCCCCCTGGCTCCGGAACGTCCTGGGAGGGTAAAAAGGGAAGACAGAAGCGAGAGACCCGCTGTCCTACCCGGCTGTGCTGGCGAAACCCCCGTCGTTTCGCACTGAGGACGTCCCTAGCACCGGCTGCCCGCCCCGCCCTACCGTCCTCCTCCTCGCCCTACCCTCCTCCCCCTCCCCACAGCTGCCAAGTAGGACTTCTTCCAGCCACGACTTGGCACTCGGTAGTGATATACTAAATCGTGCTAAATGGCACCCGGCTCTGCCTCTTCTCCTTCTCTTTCATCTCATCAGGTGATTATTGCAATGAACTCTGCTGGTGTATTGTGTGCCAGTCTCCAGTTCCCCCAGAGAAACTGGCTGTAATGATTTGGCATGCACAGCCCAGGTCTGCCACAGCCAGCCATGGGCACCTCTGCTACCGCACCACTCTCCTGCCAGCCAGGTCCCGCGGTGGTGCATCCAGCTACCCATCCAGTGTCTCTCTCCCTCACAAATGTCACACATACCACAGGTCTCTGCCTACCACAGAAACTAAGGCAGAAGCACCTTGTCAGCTTCTTGGGCTGACACAAACCATTCCACAAGCATTCCCCTGAAAAGCCAGGGGATGCTCTAGCCTGGGCCACCACAAGTGTGGATGCATGTTTTTCAGGCACCAGTAGAATCCAGCTATCCACAGCTGGTATGGACAACTTGCTAACCTCCAGCTATCAAAACACCTTCAGTCAAAGCACTCTCTGCACTGAGGTAGCATTTTTTGCCAGCCTTCACCAGCAACACAGCCAGCAGGTTTTGGGTCACCACTTGGGTCATGGTGTTTCAGTAAGTCAAAACCTCTAACTTCAGGTATAGTGTTCACAGTGTGCAAACCCAGTCATCACATTTGGCAATGTGTCAGATGGAGAGCACAAAGCAGGTCTGTAACATCCCACAGGGCAAGATGAACCTCATATTCCTATTTTATTGGTTGTCATAAGCAGCAAGAAAGGTGTTCATCAGCAAAGGAACCTGAATTGATGATCTGTTGTAAATTTTAGTAGCTGTAGAAAGGTTTACTGAGAATTTCCAAACCTACGAAGGTGAAATATATGCCAAAACTGCAGCAACATTATGTTTTAATGCTTGGTACAGGAAACAGGTTCCCACAAACAGCAACAACAAGCCCTCTACTACAGCTGTGCTGGACACGAATACGGGTCTGAGCAGGGCTGAAAAGCCAGTGACACAGAGCAAAGGAACAGAAAACAGCCTCCACCTGGAGCTTCCTTTACCAGGCTCCTCTGGAGGCTATGCTCATAGGTTTGCTTTGGGGATCCTCAATGACAGAACTTTTCCACTCCCCCCGCCTCTCCCTTTCTACTGACAGAGAACAAAATGCAGATGGTAGTGGCTTCCTTGACATTTCTTGCAGGGTGCCAATTCCCCTGCCCTTGAACAAACATCTCTGTCTACTAGTGACATTACTGTACATCACCCTCACATATGGAGATGTGCTTCAGGGCACTCTGCATATGCAGCTCCCATCTGGAGTCACAGAAAGAGTAAAGTGAAAATTTTATCTGGCATAAAGCCACAGCACAAAAAGACACCACCTTCCCTTGCCCACTTGTGGCATTCTCCACATTGAGCCCTCCTTTCCATTGTTGTAAACTTCTTACCCACCAGATAAGTGGGATGAGTGAGCTAATCCAGGCTAAACCAGAGCTTTTTGCTTCTTTTTCCAATGTACCTGTGACTTCTTCTTAAGAACTGCCTTCTTAATGGAAAAAGAATACGTCCTGCTGGTTTACTTACACGCAGAAGAGCCACTACTCACTTCTGTATCTGGAAGTGGTCATTTAGTGATCTAAATTCAGGAACGCATCCTAACACATGCATAAAGCAACAGCAGATACGATGAAAACCCTATAAGCATCTGAGAAGGAACGGTTAAGAGAAAGAATTTTTGTCAGGACCTTATGAAGCATTTTGAGCCAATAAGTCTCAGAGACTGATGGTGCTTTTGAGGTAATATCTGCATCAGAACTGGCAGGTTTTGAGTGAGGTATAGCTGGCTTTCAAAAATACCCCCAGCTTTTATGGCATCCGTAGGTTAAACCACACTTTGAAAAGACCCTACTTCCTTTTGACATCTTGATATGACCACTAATGCCAAGGGAGATAATGTGTCAACTTAAAAATTCCAGAAAACAATCATCAGCAAAGGCACTGCTGGCTCTAATTCTTCACCAGGTGTCCCTAAGTTAGCTCCCTAATCCAAATGTCCAATTTCCTCACACAGACAATGACTAATACTTAATTTCTGCCACGCTCTATCAGCCATCTCTGCATTGATGATACTTTCCAAGTAAGGTTGTTCCTCATGGCCTGAACACAACTGCAGCATCTAAGCATCACCTGAAAGGGTAAAGAGAAGTACTAAGGTACTTCAGAGGTAAGTCTCACTTGCTCAGATTCTTGCCCTTGCTGTGAAGAAGTCTTATATTGAGTGTCCACTACCATAGTTAGATTTTTCAGCCTGCAGACAGCTTGTCTATCTGGCCTGACTTACTCCTGACCACAGTTTCATCTCACCTAGCTGTCGCTTATCAGCCTGTTCAGCATTCCTCAGGCCCTGACAATTCATGCCTCTCCCTCACCACTTCCCAGGATCTTTGTATTCTTATCATTATCTAGTGTTGCCTTTTAATCTTTTTGTTTTTTCTTCTTACTGAGTCTCTCTTTACACACCTTGAGAAGCGTGAGTTTCCTGGAAGAAGGCTTATGGCAAAAGATCTTGCTTCACTATCTGAGCAAGGAAGGGAGACAGGAGTTATTTGCATGTTTCTGATATGCAGTGAGAATGTCCTGATGGTCCTGTAAAGTCTGCAAGGAACTGGCTTTGTGTGGTTCCATATTTCTTGCTTGTCTGTGCTTGCCCAATTCTAATCACCTAACAGTATTAAACATATTTTTTACATATTGTTAGAACATTATTTTGAGGAAAAAGCAGTATTGTAACCTTGAATTTATTTACTGAATAGATGATATTGCCAATATTTATCATTTTAAGCCATGCAAATTACTTTAAAATTATGGATTTTTCATATGAATTATCTGCTCATTTCTGCCTGAACTCTTAGGTTACAGCTGCATCTCATTTCTAAATGTTTTTCCTGCAACCACTGGGGCAAAAATTACAATTCATAATATATTATTAATTTAAAATCTTTACCTTCTTTTTTATTATTATTTGTTTATTTTTATAAGGACTGCAGTTGGGGTTTGGGTAGGTTTGTCCATTTATTTTGAAGGAGTTTTTTTAAGGCTGGCATTTTCCTTTATGAACATAACTTTAAAGATGTGGAATCCTACAAGAAAAGCACAAAAACATTCCCCCCACATATATTTATCTACAGCATATGTACCAAGATTAGGACCTGGCAATATCACCAAAAGCTCTTGCTGTCCTGGCACAGCATTAACTACATGAATGGCAGTGCTCAATATTTTGCTTTCTCTGTGGGAAGAGGAGAAGACAGCCAAAACCTGACTGCTCAAATAAAGCAGCAGCACAGCAGCAACCTCCAGGCCACAAGCAGTCCAGTAAGGATTGCTAAGTGCAAACCACGAGCCAGTCCAGGAGTAAATCATGAGCTGATCCAGGCCAAGACAAGTGAGGGAGGCAGCAGGCTGAGGCAGAGCTGCTCACTGTTCCCCAGGGCCATCTCAGTTTGGTCCCTTCTGGTAGTCACCAGTCCTAGGGAGGAAAATGCAGGGCAAAACTGGCATTGTTGCTCCCAAACATCTCCCTTTCAGTAAGTGATCTTTGTATATGATGAACACAGCAGATTGCTGGCTGTTTCTTCCTCTGTAGTTACAAAGCATGAGAGTATGACTGGGCTATGAGATGCCTGACTAGTACAGAACCATTTGCTGTCAACAACAGGCACAACTACTTCTGAAAATACAGCTGAAACTCTGAGATTTTAACTTGTTTTGCTCAGGTCATGTTCAAATCAGTCAATCAGCCTGTGTTGACAACAAACAAAACTAAAAGTAAGCCAAGCCCCAGTCTCAGCAGAAGCTGCAAGCAGCTGGGAGCAGGGAGCACACTAACTGCTTTCAGGGACAGGGTTATCACTCTGGTAGGAAATCTTACTCCCACTAATTCCATTCTTTAATTTTTCATTAGATACTCAACCTGTTATTACTTTCAAAGCGCACCATTCAAAGTGTCATCTTACTAACAGCACTTACTGAGCCCCTAGCACTTAGTAAACACCTCTAACTGAAAAATATTCACTTGGTCAACTAAAGTTGGTTGATTGCCTGTTAATCCCTGAGAGTCTCACTCATTCTGTCTCTGAGATTCACCTGATGCAGCACCTTTTGCAAGCAGATTAAAGGAGTATCTATTAACTTCTGGTTCTTTCAACTGTTAAAATCAAATCCCGCTATGGACAAATTTCCTGATTTTGAGAAGGCTTATCTAGGTGCACTTTGGGCACAACACTGACTTTACAGCACTAGAGATACATGATTTGCACAAGAAACATCCACACAGGGAGCAAACAGATAGCAAACTTCCTTCCAGAGAGAAAATACCACCACCTCAATTCAGATGAATCTAATACTAATACAGTACCTAAACCACACAACTCCACACACCCATCTGCTGCCACACAATCTCAGTCCCAATGATTACATGCAAAAATTCATCTTAATTTGATTTTTGGATAATCATACTAATTAATTTTCTGGTAAGCTGCTGACAGAAACACTGCAGTTGTATGTGTGATGTATTATCCAGCTAAACATTACTCAGTGAAGCTTCAGCTCACTGACTCAAGTAGAGCTGAAAGGGAATCCAGAACTCCACAGAATAGGGCAAGGGGGAAGAGAAAGTGGTGGAGCTTGCAGAGATACCTCAGGGATGGGTAAGGTTGCCAAAAGTGTTTCTGGGTGCTGGCACTGCGAGAAGGTGGGTGCTCAGTTGCTGCCTAAGTGAAAGGGCTGGGCTGGCTGAAGGAAGCCACAGAAGGTGGCTTTAATCCCCAGCATCAATCACTCCAGCTGCTCCCTGTGAACAGTATCTGAGGGGAGAGCCTCAAAGGCAAGGGCAGCTCAGTTTTCCATGTGAGGACCCTGGAGGAGCAGGCAGCAGAGCTGACAGATGCCCAAAAGGCAGGTTATAAGTACTGTGGAAAGTAACATTCCAATGCACTAGGTACTGCACAAGTGTATCACGAATAATCACCACGGGCCTTGAAGTGTGAGAGGACGCACTGCACTCACAGCCCTATTGACAACCTTGACCTTGAAATGGTCCTGAAAGCAGGCTGCAGAGGAACGGAGCAGCAGAACATTTGCGAGTAGTGGCATTCAGGCGGAAAGAAACCCTGCGGCACGTCCGACACAGGATCGCCTACCGCTGCACAAATCTGCTGCGCCACCCAGCCAAGCGCAGTACCTCTGGGAGAGCAGCTCACCCAGGGCTGTCTGGCACAGCAGCTCACCTCTCCACGACCCGGCGCTCAGCCAAGCAGCACAGTGAATCTGAAAACACACTGCAGAAAGAGCCAGCTGGCTTACTCACCTGTGAGCTCTCTGTGCACAGCACCCAGACTGCTCCACAACCAGCATTCTCTTGAAGCAAAATGGCATTCATACTGATGGATGCTAATAAGATGTTTCCCTGGGAAAAAGAAAGGATACTTCTGTAGGACACTCATTGTTTGCAAAGTCACTGTAATGCTTTCTAGAGTCCCTGGGATATTTTTATACTTGTTCATTATAAGGTCTACCAACTGCTACAAACTAGCAAGGGCTGTAATCACAGCATCACACATCAAGGATGGCTTTAATTACATACACAATATCTATGCAAATGCCAGATAGCATCTTCCACATGAAAGGCAGGGTTGGTTTGTTTGCCTCTTATGCTCATAGTATGTAGTCTTACTGCTTCTTATGATGCAATATTAATTTGGTTAGACTTAATTACTTTGGTTGGTATTTAAATCAACATTTCTTAAATTAAAAAATTCCAGTATCATCATGAAGTATTTCTATCATGGTAGGTCCTAAATTATCTCCATCAGGACTAGATCCATATTGTTCAAGAGGCTGTGAAAAAAAATATACACAAGAAAAACAGGGCAGGATGAGCTCATCTGCCTTATATGGTGAGAAAACCACTGCTGAATGGCAGGTGCTTGTCACCTCTGGAAATGGAGTACAGGTGCCTGTTTGTCACCAAAACCAAAATTTTTGTCAGTCACATAGTAGTTTGAATACCTTGGCCTGCGTATCATGACAAACGTTACACCATAAATCACTAAAGCAGCTTTTATTTCCCAGATTTTCTTCATCTCTTTCAGTCTATTTGGTCAAACCTTCATGCATCAAAAAGTAAGATCATAGTGATGACACTCCCATCTTACCCAAGTCACCAGAGAGGTAAAATAGCTTGAACAAGGTAGTGGCTAATTCAGTGGTTTACCCTTAACTGTGCTGCTGTCATAACTGTGCTAAGTAGCTGGGCTCCTGTTTGAGTACAAGTAAATAGAACAGGCCCTTGCTGAGTCACCGCCATAGTTAGAACAACTCCAATGTCCTGCCACTAGCAGTGATGCTTAAGGCACAGTACACAGGGGAATGGGTGTCTTTGACTTTTCTACAGGAGCACCTCCCTTTAAAGTGGTCTAGCCAACTAGGCCTGACTGTGCAAGCATTAACTCCAGATTAACACAGAAGTGTTAATCCCTTACAGCTCCCAGGAAGAGACTGCTCCCAGATTCTCTCTTCCAGCTGAATGACAAGAGAAACATTCAGCGTGGGCCAGGAGAACACATACCCGACAGCGAGTTACATAAGCATTTGTGAGACAGCACTGGAATGTCAGCAAACAGGATCTTTGGGTCTAGCCCAGCTCTGGAGGCAGAGAGCAGCCTAAATCATCATAAACAAGAGGCCAAATTACACCAGCAGGTACATTTGTTTTGAAAGGTGATATGGCAAAGCAGATGCACCTTGCTGCTTTATAAGCCATGGCTCTATTCCCAGCCCCGTACACAGCCCACTTGGCAGTTTATTTGCAGAACAGGCAAATGACCACTGCCTCCTTACAGGAAGGGTAACTGGCTTTTAGGATTGTGTATGCTAACAGCAGAAATAGAGCATGTGGGATCAGACATCATGAACTTCTGGGCAGCAGTAAACAGCATTATGAGTGTATCCCAGTTCTACACTCACATTTCTTTTGTCACTCTGTGGGCTGTGGGAGACCTGCCCAATGTGTCAGAGTCACACGAAATGCATAACACTTGCGTGTTCTGACCTTGTGGCCCCTGGGCTGACAGTCAGGTTTAAGACACAGACTAAGCCAGAACAAAATAATGAGGGTCCTACCCAGACTGTACATGGCTACAGGACTGGTCTCAGTGCATTTGTTTATTCTGTGAGTTTTAAGTTAGAAAACACCCATGTAGTAACAACAAAGCTTTTGAATTATTTGCTCTGTAGAGTGACTCTCTCATCTCTGCGTGCTGCATGTGCTTGTTGATGTCAACACCCTGCAACCAAGAGCCACGGCCGTCTGTCACACACAAGTCCTCATTATGTTGCATAACAAATTACCTTTGTTGCCTAACAGAATGGCACTGTAGATTTCGTTGTTGCCTCGTGTAAACTTTAGTCTTGCGAATTCCATTTCGCACTGACGCATGCTTCTGCCTGACAAGTGCTTTATTCCTGTTGTTAAGCAGCGAGCTCCACGATACACAGGCAGCCACAGATCCTGAAAAACAAGTTCAGAAATACATAAATACACCGCCATTATGTCTGGAAAACAATTGGCCACGTGGATCTCGACTGATGCTGTTAACGCTGGGCTTAGAGGACGCAGCTACACATCCTGGGAGGCAGCACCGCTGCACATTCAGTGCTAGTGGTCATCTGATGTTTTCAGTTGTAAGAAAAAACAGTAGCATAAGGAAACAAAGACAGTGGCAGAACAGCAAAGGAATTTTGAACCAACAAAGAATTCATGGTGTTGGCATTTTAATGTTATACCATTGCCTTTTTAATGGCTTTATCCAACCACGTTACACTCTCTTGTTTTCGGTGTTTAATTACTGGTTTTAACTGACTAGCATTGTTACAGTGCTCATCTGTTAAAGAACACAGTGTGAAAAATGTTAACAAATCCATCCGTCTGATCCCAAAATGTGAAACCTCACTGGGCACTTCTTCTGAGTCTTCTTTATACATGTTCAGCGCATACTTCAGGGGAAGGAAAACATTTATTGCCAGGCTTCAAACAGTGTTTCCTTTCTTGAAACATTTTAGTTGGCAGCTTTTTCTGTTGGCATATGACCAATACTCTGTATAAGCAGAAAAATAATCGTGATATCTACAGGCCAGATTTTGCCACTTCTTATAAAGGGTAATGCTATCTTATTTTCATATGTGCTGGCCATACCCTCTTCTCACAGCACTACTGGAAGCTCACTAATAGTTGCTCCCTGCTTTCTCTGGACAAAATCCAAAGAGGAAGAAATCTCAGTCATTAGATAAGAAAGCTTCAATAAAACCTGAGAGCTGGCCTGTTGGGTTGACCTTAAATAAGGGTGAAAAAAGCTGTATGCCAGCTTATTTAAGGTGCAGATATTTTGATGTCCTCCCCTACTCCTTCAAGAAATACACAATTCATTCTCCCATATACCATCACCTCCCGATGCACTCTCCAAATCATTCAGTAATAGTTGAACCTGCTTTTCATCAGTCCTAATGACTATCATTTCCACTGCTCACCCCATCTCACACAGGGCCAAGCAACAGTTGTCAAATAAATCATCGGAGACATTGTTGGACAATGGGTGAATGAGTTGCTGCTGAGGGACTGGGTTTTGTCTCTATTTACTGGCTGTAGTTAGAAAAACTTCAAGCCAAATTTCAATTATAGGGATAAAATAAAGGCTGGCCCAGTCTTGGCATTTTAAGAGATAATTGTACTTCAACAAAGTAATAAGGCATGGTTGTTTTCAGACATTGCTGCTTACAGTTAATGGTGTTAATACAAAATCGACCTGGGTACTACTGCAAACAGCTTCAGAACACAGATAGGAATACATCTTTACGGTCATAAAGGCAACAAAGTGTCTTGGTACTTGAGTCATGGGACAGAGAAAAAATAAAGTATCTTTGTAGGAAACTAAGCTATGTGAGCACCATCCAGCTGTAATTATGTGAAATTGTACAGCTGCTCTTTTGGCTTGTGGAAAAAAAACCACGAGCAGCACTAAGTGGTACTAGGAAAGAAGGGAGATTACAACCCTGCCTGCTTCAGAGTAAAACACCAAACTGTTGGCTACAGTGTCCTCACAAAGATGTTGATGATGCTGAGTCTGGGAAAACTCAAACAAAGAACAGAGAATAAGTGAGTAAGAGAAGACTTTATGTAAGCACACCCTGAAATTAATAGAGTCAATACAGGAGATAGGAGCTTGGCTTCCTCCTGTCTCAATGTTTGAACACAGGAGATGTGTAAGGAAATGGAAAGGGTGGAAACCTCAAATCTCAGTAAATACTATTTCACAAAGAAACTCAAGGTCAGTCTAGAGCGAGTGTGGACTTTAACAGGAATGTATAGTAGCCCAAGTCCTGTTTATGATTAACATATTTTGACACTAACCCATATTGTTTAAGTCCCTGATGTCCGCTCTGGGCTAGCTGATTACCCCCTTTTAATAATGCAAGAACAAGATGACTTCAATACAGCTTGAAAGGCAACTTTTAAAATTATAAACTCCCTTTCCATACAGCACATAATTAACCTATGGAACTCATTCCCACAAAATTTAAATTGATCTGAGAGTCTATATCCAAAAAGAACTGGATGTGTCTTTATAAACTGCCCTGATTCCACTTGGGGCATGGGTAGTAAACATTTAATTAGGCATTTGTAAATGATCCTCTTAGATCCCCTTGGAGAACGTGCCAGGTGGCCTGAGGACCTCAGCAATGGGCAAGTACAGAGTGACATACCCACGAGGCAGTAATTCACAAGTGCTGCATCTTAACACTTGGTTTCTCTTCAACAAAAGATGTGGCTGAAATTTCAGCTCTATTGAAGCTGGCAGCAACACCCTCAGGACTTCACCTACAACTCCGACTAGTGCATACCCACAGGTGAGATACAGCACAGGAGATGGAGACTTGTGTGTTCCTGAGACTGGCTGGCTGCGGTTATTCCTTACCGGAACTGTTCCCGAGGGTGCTTTTACATCCGCTAACCTAAGTATTTTTAATTGTCCGGCAGCTCCAAGGAGACCCGGGGCCCCTCTTTACCAAACACTCTACAAATACACCTCAGGCTGAGTCTCAAATCCCGAATATATCCATATAGGTGATTCTTTTACCGGTGGTATGCCACCATTTCACCGGGCGCCCGCAGGGGGCGGAGGCAGGGGAAGGATGCACGCGGGAGGGAGCGCCTTGCCGGTGCCTCCCCCGCCGGGAGGCCCTCAGGGCGGTGCTAGGAGCCGGTGCGAGCAGGCCGGGAGGGACTGTCCCATCCTGTGCCTGGTGTGCCCGGCCCAGTGCCGGCGGCACGGGGCACCTGGCGGCTTTACTCCGGCCCCCGGAGGACCCTCTCCCAGGTAGGCTCTGCCGCCCTCATGGCGCCACCTGGCGGGCGGGAGCGGCGGCGCTGCGCACCCGTGGCCCGTGACCTCGCCTCTGCCGGCGGCAGGAATTAACCTGCGGCGGTCAGGGAGAGCCGAGTCCTCTGGCACAGGTACTGCACCTAGAGCTGTCCTAACTGTGGAGAGCTGCGGATACGGAGCTGTTTGTTCCTCTGCTCAGCCAATGTACAGAAGGCTTACACGGAATTTCTTAGTGAAATTAAATACTCCAAACCAGCCTAAATGGCCAAACAACAATGGAGCATCATAGAAAGCATGCTCCAAGTGTGGCCAGCAGGGATCATCCTTCTGTACTTGGTACTGTACTTCTGTATTTGGCACTGGTGAAGCTGCATCTTGAACACCAGGTTCAGTTTTGGGCTCCTCACTCCAAGAAGGACAAGTAACAAGTGATAGGACAAGTGGAAACAGCCTCAGGTTGTACTAGGGGAGGTTTGGGTTGGATATGAGGAACAATTTCTTCACTGAAAGGGCTGTCAAGCCCTGGGACAGGCAGGGAAGTGGTTGAGTCACCATCCTTGGAGGATCTTAAAAGACAGGTAGAAGTGGTTCTGAGGGACATGGTTTAGAAGTGACTTGGCAGTGTTAGGTTGACGTTTGAACTTGATGCTCTAAAAGGTTTCTTCCAACCAAAACAATTCTGTGATTCTCAGCCCAGAACAAATACTCAGTCTTGAAGCAGAATGGTTTTTCAGAGAAGCCTTAGGCAAATATTCATTAACACAGAGATGTTACTGAAAGACTTCTTTTTAAAATAGGAATACAGACATAGTGAAATAATGCCCAAGAGGGTCAAGGCATTGCCCTGTGTCCAACAGCTCCACACGCTGGGACAAAGCTGGGACAGCTGACCACAGTAGAGGTAAAGAGTAGTTGTGCCCTTCACTAGGTCCTGCTATCACAGCTCTCTGCCTACATGACTGCAACCAACCATCCATAATACACAAATGATTCAAACACATACTGCAGGAAGCAGCAGCTGGGCAATCACCTTCTGGTGGGCAGACTCTAACATCTCTCTTCTTAATGCTCAAGCTGCAAACCAGCACTCAGTGCTAGACCTCAAAGTTTATTGGAAGAGGGATTTCTCATGGTTAGGATAAACACCAAGCCTCTGCTACCATACAGCAAGGTCATTAATTCATTTAAAAAGAGACATATTAAATGTTCTTACAATATCCAGGCTCTGGGAATGCCCAAAGCACTTCTCTCTGGGTCTATGTTTTCACCAGCATGTGGTACATCTTTTCCTGTCCCAGTTTCCTCTCAACCACCATTAAGATGACACTCAAGTGGGGAGGCCAGGCTGGCTGCAGTCTCTCTACAGCACTGCCCCAGTTTACCCCTGTATACAGCTCAGTGGAAAGGGAGAGTGAAAGGGATGGGACTGGACTTCAGAAGGGAAGGGATATATACTGTAAGCTTGGCCGTGGGGCAGGGTAGCCTGACAAGTGGCTGAATTGCAATGGAAAACCCCTGGAAGCTGTGGGCTTGTCTAAGATGCTCCGTTCTGCTTCTCTCATCAAAGTAAAGAGTCTAAGAACCTCCTGGAAGGAGAGAAAGCATTAGGTCCTTGCACCTCCTTGGAGCCCTATTCACTTAGCCTTAGCAGCCTCTGCTGGAAGCAAAGAACATTGCCAGCAAAGCATGGGTGACTGTAGAAGAAGCAATGGAGACCTGAAAGCTGATGTTGTTCTTAAAAAGAAGATAAAACACAGTCCAGGCAGGAGCAGAAAAGGGAACCAAGAAAGGAACGGCAACATTCAAACAAGCTAATTGAGAAGTGGAAATTATAACTTTTTTGCCTCTGCAATTCTCCTCCGCCGTTTAGTATATGCTGACTCTCCCTGCACAAGTCTACCAGAAAAGACTTCCTGCATTTTACACAGAAGGGTATCTTCATGTCTGGAGAGAACTCACTTTATCTTCACAATGAGTGAGTTAAACATTAGGCCCATCTTTCAAGGCCTGTCTTCCACGTCAAAATGCAGCCAAGGCTGCTGGTTCCTCACTACTCTAGCAACATGCCTGTCTCCTTCAGGTCTCCAGGACAGGTCCATAGTGACAATGCAGGTCTGAAGCCAGGCTGCGATGTCAGTCTGTGAGTTGAGGTCCAGAACAATAGGATTCATGGCCAGACATAGTTGAGATCATTCCTGCCACATAACGCAGACAAGAATGAAAGCTCCAGGATGAGCTGAAGGAACCTTCTGGGTCATGGGCTGGTGTAAGGCCTCAGAAGAAGCTCAGGCTAACTAGAGCCTATTAGTGCCCTCAGACCCTTGAGACAACAAGAGCAGATTTGCTGACTACAGGCTGTTGGTGATTCCAGAGACCTGACTAACAGGCAAGAAGGGATCTAACAGAAAGCTGTTGACAGAAGAATGGGGAGATACGGTGCTGATGCACAGTACTGTGGCTGCAGTGACACAGGGCTGTAACGTGGCCCCACCAGGTCTCAGCAGTGAAAGCCTGGTTTCCCTAAAAAACAGCACGTGTAACAGCAAAGGCTCTCTTCTGAAGTGACTAGACAGAGAGACAACACTGACATCCTAGGAGACAAGACAAAGGAATAACACAATTTGAAGTAACTGTAAAACTCACATCAATTATTTCAGTGCTGTACAACAATACTGGTGATCGCATGGTTAATCAGGGTTTGGAGAAGCAGCTGCAAGTTTCAACAGTTTTCCATTCCAATTCAAAACCAATGCAGTCTCTGCCTCTGCATTTGCAGCCTGAAGTTTCAAGACAGCTCAGGCTTTACTGTGTTGGATTTCCTCAGTCCCTGTAGAAAACATTCCATGTGCACATTGCCTCCCTCCACATTTTATTCTCATTCCAAAACTGCAAGTACAAATATAGCAACATTCCACTCTCCTAATGCACACTTACAAGACATGATGAAATGTCAGATGCTAAATGGTACAAAAAAGTACTTTACCACATTCTTGTTGATGTGTAGTATAACAGAGAAAGCAGCAATTGCTTTAACATCTGTTGATTTATTAGATCTGAACACTCTCCTCCTTTCATCTGGCAGCAGCAGAGCTATTAACACTGCAACAGCTTCTTCAGAGCTTGCAGCAGAGCTTGCTGTAGATACATACCTTGAGAAAATCTTATTCCTGTGGGATCTTGAATGTGACTCCCTCTATCCAAAGCAGAGCTGCCAGAGCAGAGGATTCTAGGATGGTGAAGCTAGAAGAGAGGAGTGGACAAGCAGGTAAACCCCTGCTGCGAGGAGGAAGCAGGGCTGAGGCTAGAAAGCTTCCTACCGCCGTAACTATTGTCTCACAACTTCCTCTGCCTCACAGCAAGGGAAGGCATCGATGACGCAGCTGATGGGAATGAACTAACCCAGCAGCGGTTGCAAGGCTTTGCCAACCTGGTATGAATTGGGTCTTGACAATTAGTACTGCTGAGTCATTTCAGTGAAGCATTGCAGGGTCATTCCCCACGGTTGGTATTGTTTCTCATGCTGCTAAAAACAGCCCGTTGGCAACATTCCTCCTGCACATTTGTATTAGCCAGAAAACTCAACTCAGCCTTGTGGATGGGAATCAGGATATTTTTACATACTAAGAGTCTTTTAAGTGAAAAAATCAAGTTTGTTTTTGTTTTTGTTTTGTTTTGTGATAGATTTGCATTTTCTCAAGGAGTGGAGGGCCAGGGAATCACTTTGTAACAATTTCCCAGTCAGCTTGAATAATAAGGATATGACCTTGAAGAAGTCAGCTGTGACACGAACATTTTCTCATAACAAAAGATACAATCACAACCTTGCTGTGCATCTTAAGCAATGTCACTGATATGATGAACGCTGTCCAAAGGAGATGGTATGTGTTCAAATGGCAGCATCTTGTTCAAATCCGAGACTCAATGTACAAGCAGCTCAGGTGAGAGCTCACATGGTCTTGCACCACATCTGGTCCTGCCCTGCTGCAAGGTTTATAAGCAGACAGTTGGAGCTTTCTGTTGGCTAGGAGCACAGGCTACCTCCTCTGGGAGGGCATTTAGGAAGGGAAATATCTGTCATGGGCCCTTGTGTTGTTAGGTCTATTGCTCCTTTCCTTTCCAAGAGCATGGGCACAAATCCACTCTGATCATTGATCGGTTAGCTACAGCAGCTGTCAAAACCCTTAGGCTAAAAAAATGTGAGGACAAATTTGTTTGGAATCAAATCAGAGCTTCACTGTGGGATAAGCACCAGGTTAAGCAGAACCACCTCAGGAGCATCCATTAAACAAGTAGTCCTCAGTTCTCCTCCTCCACTGGCAGGAAACCTCTTGACTTCAGTGTATCACTTTACGCAAATACTCTCACATTTTCCTAATGTTGAAATTATAAAATGCCAGAGCAGCTAAATATTGGACCAAAATAAACTCACTGTATGAGAAATAAAAGCTTATTTTGTGTCTTTTCTGGGTTTATTAGTAGTATTTCTTCCCTTTTTCTAGGGTTCCTTGCTGAGCTGGAAAAAATTCCTTGTTGCCCAATCTACTTAATCTCATGCTTCTTTCTACAGATTTGTTATATATTCTTTCTCTTTTTTAAGTCAAGGTTTGTCTGTAAGTGCAAGTTCTCTGCTCTGTCCTAGCCAAAATATATGCTGTATGAGTGGAAACTAACCTCTCTGGTACTCAAGGAGTGAGTCTCAAGGGAGTTTTCTTCATCAGGTCTGTGATCCTATGAGTACTAACAAATACTGCAATTCATGTCTCTCATATTTTATGTACAAAATTTAAACTGCTCACAGCTGCATTTCTAGCTGTGATCTCTGTAGAGATGTCACTGACAATTTCCCTCCCAAGAGATGGAAATGTGC
The DNA here is from genome assembly GCF_014839835.1 of Dryobates pubescens. NCBI lineage: Eukaryota > Metazoa > Chordata > Aves > Piciformes > Picidae > Dryobates > Dryobates pubescens. The sequence continues at coordinate 3,130,627 of NC_071624.1, read as the reverse complement.
ATCCTAAGCTAGGGCTTGCATGGCTTCTAGAGTACAGTCACACTGCAGCCAAGCAGCCCCTTCTGCTGCCTGGAGCATGGCATTTCACCAAGCATGCTGCAGTGCTGCCAGGCTGGAGGTGTGGTGGCTGACTGCTCCAAACAACTGCGTGTCTCAGAAGCTTTGGGATCAACCCTTCCATCTGGAGCATTAAACCAGGGGTGATCTGAAAATGGAGCAAAATAATACACAATAATTAGCACAAAGAGTCCTGAAACATTTTTCTCCATTTGTCTGTGTTGAGCCCAGGTGACTTTTGCCATCTTCTGGAGGAAGGGACTAAAATTAGGATGCTCAGTACCATTTGTGCTTTATTACACTCAAGAAATTAAATAATTTGTTACAAGCCCTTTCTCTAGTCACTGTGAGAGAGCTATTGCAGGTATCCTCAAGAAAGCTCTCTCTGTGATGATGTTACACCCACTTCTGTTCCTGACTTGAGTCTTCAAACTGAGGCTACGACTCATTTTCTGTGTTATGCAGTAGTGACCTTAATGCTGTACTTCATTTAGCCCTTGGCTCTTTATTTGCTGTTCTCACGAAGATTGCTAAGTTTGTAGAACTTTTTCGTGGAGCTTTTTAACCATTTCATCCCCAATTCTTCAGTGATGGCTTGATGCCAGTTCAGACTCTAGAAGCAGATTTTTTTCTGGTTATTTTGTTTCATTCTGTCTCTTTCCCCCCCTCTTCTTTTATTAAAAGATAAGGAAATCTTTTTACACCATCTATGCTGCTAACCCCTTCAGAAGTTACAACTTCCACTTTTTTTGTACTATATATAGTGATGGCAACTTGTTGCTTGAGGATGCCTAGACCTTGATGCACCTGGCTTTCTACATCATTATCACATGCAGGGGCTGGTCAGGGATGAGGAGAAGTAAATTAATATGCCAGACATGGCTAAGGTAGAGGACTCTAAAAAGTTCATGAGTTGGAAAGCAACAACTGGGGAGGTGCTACAGATCTGAAAATGCAGTACTCAAGTACAACACTAAAATTACACCTCTAGAAAAAGCTGGATATGGCACAATGCTGAACTTGGTATGAAATTGCCATTGACTTCACACTGATAGGCTGTGAGCCATTTTCATCACCATCCTTATCATAAATGCTCCCAAGGTGCACAGGGTATATTTGGGGTTTCCTCACAAGTTTTTCAGTGTTGAAACCTGTTGAAAAGCACTGCTCAGTACCAGAGCAGTGGTGCATTTCCCCTCAACTTAAATAAAAATCCCTCCACAGGAGAGCTATGCTTTCCCCTGGATGGTGAACTCACTTCCTTCTGTTTTGTTTATAGCTGTATGGGAGGTTTTTCCTCTTCCAATACCTTTTCCAAAAGCAATGAGACAATAAGACATTGTTAAGTGTTAAACATCCATGTCACCATTTCTTGTCTTCATAAAAGAACTATTAGAACGATGATAAATGTAACAGGGAAGTGGTGAGGGAGAATGGCAAAATTTAGCCCAGAATTTTATTTCAAACAGCAGAAAAGACATTCAGAAATGGTCCAGCAATATCTGGAAGCTGTTTTTTTTTCAGGATGAAATATTTAATGAACCTGAGAACCATGCTCAAACCAGACAGCTCTGTATCCTAGAAAAGGTGGATTGAACAATTCCAGCTGTAACAGGGCATAGGAATGAAGCATACAGGTTGTTAAGAAAATGTAGAGCTGCCATTTCTAACAGCACCAGGAAATAAAGAATCCATCATTGAACTATATTTGTACTCCTTCAAAAAGGTGCCCTCCCTGGATGGCAAACATGGGAGGACCTGAGGATACTTTTGGAGAAGAGGAAGCTCTCCACAATGTATGAAAGAAAACAAAAGGCATCTGACCCTCCTCACCCCAGACTTAGAATCAGTACAAGGCCAGGAGCCAGCTGTACAGGTACATTCACCCATCCAAACATCCAGCAATAAATCAGTCACTATGCAAGATGAGGAGATTTTTCCACTATCCACAACATCCTGGGTATGGTGGATGTGACAGCTGGACCTCAAGCAAGAGAAGAACACACACAGGGACTGTGGACAGCTTTGGAATGAATCTTGCAGCTATCTAAGAAGATCCATAAAATGTGCATTTTGTTGAATGAGACAAGTCAGTCCAGCACATGCACAGTTAGGTGGCAGAGAGATTGGGCAACACATCTGCTCTAACAGGCATCAGAAATTCCTTGGGATGCTCAGCTGTCTAGAAAGAGCTGTCACGCCAAGAAACTTCATTTGTTGCCCCCATCTCTGCAAGAGCACCTTCCTGAGCCAGATGAATGATCACATCCAATCCATCTTTCCTTGGCAAGTGTGTTATTCCTGATGGAGTAACAGAGCACATTATTGGCCATAAGTATAAATAGTCTCAGTCAAAGATACAGAACTGATCATCCCAGTAGTCTCCAAGCAGAGAGCAGAAGATTATGTTAAACTAAGAAAGGGCCAGTTATAAAGGAGGCAGATTCTGATCAATATTTCAGCCATAACCTAATTTCAGCCATAGCCTAAAACCACCACTGGCCCTTTCTTAGTTTAACATAATCTTCTGCCCTCTGCTTGGAGACTACTGGGATGATCAGTTCTAACCCATTTCCTTCTCTCTGTTCCTTTACACTATTGGGGGGGGAGGGAGGGGCAGTGGGGGCATGTTGTTTGCTAATTGTAAATATTTGTATAATATTGCAAATACTGTATATTTTGTACATATTCATTGCATTCCATTGTAGAGTGTAGTTCTTGCTTGTAAATACAGCTTCATTTTCTTCTAACTGAGTTGTTCTGGCAAAGTTAATGCTGGGGGGGGAAACTTAACCCACCACACATTGTTAAACCATCAAACACATAGATTAAACTATCACTCAGTAACTTTTTAGCCCCCCAAAAATTTTGAAAAGTGATGTCATTTTGCCAGTGGCTTGCATGTAGAGGACAGACAAGGCAAGAACAATATAATCCCCCCCCAACTAATTCAACAACAAAATATCTGACATGATTTGGATCAGCCAGTGAGAAATTAAATTGTTGCCATGAATACCAACATATGGAAACAGCAATTGTAAACAACAGCGATGTCTCAGAAGGCAGCCCCAAAGTCATGTCAGCTTGTCACCTCACCAGGGACAGCAGAATGGCCAGCAGTGTGGGGGACAGAAACACCATTCCCAGTTCTGGGGAGGCAGAACAGAAACAAACAGCAAAGCAAAACAGGAAACCCTGGCTCACGGCACGTAGGAAGTGCATTACAGGTGCTGGACACATGGCAGTGTGAGAGAACCTGTGATTCTGGGAAGCGGTGTGAGATCCCCGGAAGGAGTGCGTGTCCTGTGTAATGGTATTTACATAACTGCATGTGTGTGTATGTATAACCGTCAAAGAAAGACACTCACACATACTTTTGAGACATAAGGAACAGCCTTTAGGTCTGCTCCAAGATTGTTCTCCCAGAGTGAAAGCTGCCAGCTTACAGAATAAAATGTCAATGTTTTACTTGCTGCTCTCCTTCTCTTTCCTATCTCATGTTCTTCCTTGATTTTTAACTCTCTCCTTTCTTTCACTTCTTCCTTTCTTTTCCCCTCTTCTTCTCCTGGCTCTCCCTAACCCCCCTTATTAGCATTTTGTCTCTCCACTCATTCTTGCTCTTTTCCTCTTTCTTTTGCTATTCTCTCTCATTCCCAGTCACTCATTTCTTTCATACTGAATTAACTCTACCCCTGCTCTATGCATCCTGACAATCTATCTGTTTTTAATTGCTGCACTAAACTTCGATGGGCATTTCAGAGAGCTGTGTACATTTAAACTGAGGACCTTTTCAAAGTCTTTGTAATTCAACTTGATTCCATGTATTTGATACAAGAGCCATATGTTCTTGTGGATCACGTATTGTTTCGCACATGTGAATACTTACAGAGCAGACGTGTATTTGGGTATCAATTGCTTTTGCTTTCTGACCTGTCAATTAATTTTGTGCTAGGTGATGGCACTGAGGTTTAGAAATGTGCAGACATTTTCCCTGCACTTCTAAGAATACTCTGTGACTGTAACAATTGAGTGCCTACAGGGATTTCTTTGGCCCTTTCACAAGTGAAAGAGAGGTGTTCACAGGCAGCTCCTGAACAGGGCTAACAGGGTGGGAGAGCTTGAGCAGCCTCAAGACCACATCCCTTCTCTGTCACCATGAGCCTTGTTAGTGACTCTTGGAAGATGTCACCAGTATTTCTAAGGTTTATTAAATCATCCCACCAAACTCCCTAGAAAGGATCAATTAATATGATATATCCTCAGAGCATAGAATAGAATATACATAGAATACATAGAATAAACCAGATCCAGTAGCCTTTACTCCGACAACACTTTCCTGCACCATACCCTGGTGCTAAGGCTATAAAGAAGAGGAGAGTCTGTGAAGAGGGAGAAAATCATAATGAATCTGGTAACACTGTATAAGAATCAACATTTCTTTCTCAGCAATTGAAGCATTGAACTGAATGTCAAAATCTTACCCTAGGTGTGGGTGTCCCTAGCACATCTTTGTATCAAACATAAGCATCTCCAGGGAAAAGTAGACAGAGACCAGCATGGATCTCAACTGAGGGGAAAAGTTCTCACACTGATTCAATTAGGATAGTATATGTTGTAATATAGCTTCAAGGGATAACCGAAACTTTTGGCGAGTGCTGCTCTTTTTTTTTCCCCTTTTTTTTTTTTTTTCCTTTTCCTTTTTCTTTCTTTTGGCTGCTGCCACATGGAGCTCATTTCACATTTCAACTACAATCTAAGTGATACAGGAAAACAGTTCTCACATTGTGTCAGATCCACTGGTGCCGAATCCACGGGTGCTCTCCTGCATGTAGGCTGAGAATACAGCTGAGCAAAGAGTTTCACCTTTTCCACCCCACTCCTACCCCACTGAGTTTCAAAAGGATGAGCTTTCTTTCCAACTGCCAGCCCGAAAATACTAAGTGACCACCAGAAAACAATCCAGTTCACTGGGGAAAAGTGCAAAAGTTAAAACGTGACTTACTCTGTACCACAGTGAAGCACAGGACAAAAACCAAGGCATCATTAACCAGGTATGTCAATAGAAGTAGAAATCCACACCAAATGTGATGAGGCTTCAGTAACTTTGTTAGTACCATGCTGATTTGCACCAGTGAAGCAACAGTCCTAGCAGCTTCTCCATGAGCAAGACACCCTTCATTCTGAGGTGGCCAACATCACAGAAATATTTTGACTGGGGGCTCTCAGAAGCTGGGGCTGCTTCATAGACTGTGGTATTGCAGCAATGCCCCACGCCTGCTTGAACAGTAAACAAATACAACAACAGCTATAAAGATAAACCACAAGAAGAAATTCCCACACCTGGAATTCCCAATAGGAAGAAAACATATTCCCCTCAGAAACAGCCAACACCCTGTTTTCCCATTAAGCTGTGAGTGCTCAAGCAGTTCACAATTCAGCTCTGCTCTAATCTTTATTTGTTCACTCAAAAGATGGAATACCTGAAGTGAAAACAACTCTGGAAAAAGAGGCCTACATATTTTGGTCACTGCAGAAAGCTGCCTCAGTTCAGTCCTTCCATCACAAGCTGCTGTCTTACCACCAGAGCTGTGATGTTCATACTGTGATTCTGAAAGGAATAGTGGCTTCACCTGCATCGAGCCTGGGCAGTTGAAAACTGGGGAGATGAGGGCTGTTGCTGCCCATGTGCCGTGTCATTGATGGAGGCAACAATCCCAAAGCTCACCCCTCAGAAAGCACAGTCAAGGGGAACACAAGGAGTCTCTGACAGTCACACTGCCAACACACAGATTACCCTACCCAGACCCAGTGCAGAATCAAACTGGGGAAGGTCCACTTCCAGGCCCCAGCCAGGGAACCCACATCAGCACAGATAAAACCAGGACTTGCTTTTTACTGCAGTACTGATGGTTACACTGTGCCTTGCATTCCTCTCAAATCCACTGTACTCCACTTCCTTTAGCAAAGCTGTTTCTCCTCATGCTTTACAAAAGTTGAGTTCTTTTTCAAGTAAATGGTGACATGATCACCTGAAGAATATTAAAATTCATGCAGGATCTAAAAAACTGTGAGCACCTCTGATGCATTTAGTGATTTTGTTGCATAGGTTACATAGTCAGCAGCTATTCTGTGTCCATGCATTAATGAATTCTCGTGATGTATGGAGAGGGCTTAACTCACATCCCTTCTAGTCTTCCTTATTTCACGTTTTGCAATCACAAATGTGAACATTTCCTCATGATCAATGGACCACACAGTGATTTTGGGGGTCTGAGGATATAAAATGAAGATTTACCAACAAAAATTTCAGCACATGTCTATAGTTACAAGGTCTTGGTTACCAAAGGAGTATTATTTTATAGTTAGGTCTTGCATCCTGCAAGTATTTATGAGAAAATTTGGCTCTGAAGATTGCTTGACACCTTCTAAGTCTCCCACTGAGTGCTGCTCTGCACACCACATCGCTGGTGTTTGTGCAGGGCTGCACTCCAAAACACAAGAGCTCAGAACGTCTAGTTGTAGGAGACAAGGGGATTTTCATTACAAGACACATTAGTGGTTAAAAATAGAGAACTGGAGCAGCGGTAGCAGACCGTTGTCGGGATGAAGTGCCACAGCCCTGCAGTGTCACAGGAGGGAGCAGCGATAGTGGTGAAAGCAGCAGCGGAAAGCAAAGAATCAGCGAGGGCAATGGAGAAACGTGCAGTTGCGTATTTACACTCCAGGATTTCCCCACGTTCCAGTACCGTGGGCTGGGAAATACCTCCCTCTCACCCTGACTCGTCTGGGGTGTTTCTGGACCATCCCCAGAGCATCTGGCCAGCGATGAACCGGACCCCTGCGACCCTGCGCGCCAGCAGGTCCCTCCGCAGCACGGGCCGGGGCGGGGTTGGCTCCCTCCGGTGGGGAGCCGGGCCGGGACAGCACGGGGCCGAGACAGTGCGGGGCCGATGCGGAGCCAGGAGAGGGCAGCGGTGCGGGACCGGTGAGGAGCCGGGAGGGGGCAGCGGCGGGCCGGGCCACCGCAGCTCCTGCGAGAGCTCGGGGAGGGAGATAACGACAGAACGGGCTTCCCGCATCAGGCCAACTGTAACTACTTAGGATGTGTTCCTGCTTTAAACTCCAGAACGTGTAATATGGAACATCAGAAGGCACGCTGGTGAACTCTCAGCCTCTAATAGGAAACAGTTGAGAGTTCCACCAAATCTGTCACTTTTAAAATATAACATGAAAAAGGACTAAGATAAAACAAAATAACAACGGGGGGAATTTTTGGAATTAGGCACCTTGAGTCAGATACTGAATAATTTTCCTCAAGGAATGGAAAAACTGATAGGAGGGGGGAAGAAAAAAAAATGAGCGAAATCTTATTGTGCTTGTAGCAGCCTGGGCAGACATTCCTCCCCTTGCTCCCTTCCCGCTCCGGGAAGGGAAAAAACCCCTCTAAGATGGCTCGTAGAGATTTTGGGACCTTAGGATGTTTAAACAAGTGGTTCCCATTTTTATTCCAGGGCAACTGGTGACTGTCCCAGACAACACTTGGCTGCTCTGGACTGAGCTGAACGGTAGTTTATCCAAAAAGGCAAACCAAGAGGCTTCCAAAGCAAGATCACTGGTTTGAGGAAAGAGCAAAGAAGAGAAGGGCTGTTTCCTGTAACTCCAGCAGCCAGGGCAGGAGACGTGATCAATCACGTGTGTTTCAAAAGACCATACAAACTCTCCTACTAATTTGTAAAATCTCCTGTTGTTTTGTTTATTTGTTTGGGTTTCTTTGTTTGCTTGCTTTTTCTTGGTTGGTTGCTTTTCGGTTTGGTTTGGGGGGGTTGTTGGTTTGTTTGTTTGTTTTCGGGGGTGGTGGTTTAGGCTTTCTGGGTCTGTTTGCTTATTTCTATTTTGTTTTATTTAAATGTCCCCGTATCTCGGAGGCATCATAGGAAACAAAGAGACAACTTGTAAGGCCAGGGGACAGAGAAGCCGCCCCTGCTGTGCTCTGTCCGCCGCCAGCCCGGCCGCTGCCCGTCTCCGCTACCGCTGCTCTCTGGGCAAATGCAAGCGCTTACGTGGTAATCTGTAAGACCATCTCCACAGGTATTAGTGGGGGTCCCAGTGCCCGTTCCTGGTCGATGTGTGTGCCTCCTGCGTCGTTTGGGGATGATTATAGAGGCAAATGGGTCTGGCCGCATAACCCCGCACAGCATGCCAGCCTCGCCGCGTGCACGGCCAGAAAACTGGTTGAGAGGGAACCAAGGGAGAATTTCGTCTCCCAAACCCTCCATCCACTGAAACGTGCCTCTGCACGAAACACTTCCCTGTCTCGCCCTGGGCCCGTCGGGGTCTTTTATCAGCCGGCCGGGCAGCGCCGGGAATATTTGCCGAAGCGCTCCTATTTCACAAGCGCATCGTTGCCTGTGCGAGCCGTTACCGGCGCCGGTTCGTGCTCCCTGTTGGGGCCGAAATCTCTTTCCAGTCAAGGGCTCGGGGGCTGCTGCGGGGGCCGGCTGCCGGCAGCCTTTGTACTGCAATAATCAGTTGTGCCCGAGAGGTGAGAAGCCGTGTCCCAGTGCTACAGTCGTAGTCGTTGATAAGCACCAAGCGATATCTCCCGCTAAAGCGAGAAGCAGAGGAAGCTCAGCACATCGACAACAACACGTGCTTGATTCCCCCTCCACCCCGCCACCCCCCGAACATCTTGTGAAAAGCAACACCTGCAAAAGATGAGTAGCGAGCGACTCCTTTTTGTTTCTTCCCCGCTTTGATAACTCAGGACATTATGCTTCGTATTTTGCTCAGCTTCGCCATACCCTATATTGCTTGTTTGGGTTTTCACGGAACACAACGATAGTAACAAAAATAATCACAGTTATCGTTGGGAAAAAACGGCGAAACAGGCACCGTATCTTAAACAACTGTTCTTTGCGCGGGGCCGGCTGCGCGCCCCCAGAGCCCGGGTCTTTGACCCGAAACAGTGGAAGCTGCCCAGACAGCCTAGAAATCACGAACCTCTTCCCCACTCTCCTCCAGAGCCCATTTGCCGAAGTCTGGCGGGTTTTCGGCTTCCCCCGTCCCAGCCAAGTCCCAGAGTCCTCATCCGTTGGTGAAATGCCATGACACGGGCCAGACCCCGGGCTGCTGCGGATTGAGCCTCTCCTGTGCCGGCATTCACCTCGTGAATGACTGACTCGAAAGTAGTTGGTGTAAACGAGAAATGTGATATTCTGTCTGTTACTTCGTAACCGTTCCGAATTAGCTATTCATGTACTGGGGGGCAGGGGGAAATTCCGTTGGAGGGAGTGAGAAGAAGAAATAAATTAAACGAAAATAGGTGACCAATTTATCTGCCATCAGAACGGTAGCATTCACAGGCACGTGCTGGGGAGCCAAAAACCTCCTTCGATGTCAGGAGAAGCTGCTCTCTCGGGTGGGCTGCGGAGCCAGCCCTCCGGGGACTCCAAGATCGAGACCTCGGGACTTGAGGGCAGGGAGGGTGTCCTCCCTCCCAAAGGCAGAGCAAGCAGAGCCAGTGCTTCGCTTTAACTTCTCTGATGAGATTTCTCACAGCATTTTCCGCTGTGCAACTTGAGGGAGAGCCCCGGGAGACTGGGCAGGTTCCGGCTGCGGGGAGTGGGCAGTCTCCCGCGGGACGCGGCCCAGTCTTGGTGCACGCCGCCTGGCTCCGTGTGCTAGGGTGGAAACAAACACGAGGTTCTGTCGAAAGTCGAATTCTACTTCAGGCAACATGTAGCTGATTTTGAATTAATTCCTACCAGCGCCCCAAATGCTCCATCTGTTTCTTCAGCTAATAAACCCCCGTGTGGTTTCTAAACTTACAGGGGGGAAAGAAAAAAAAAAAAAAAAAAGATGCTCATCTAAGTAAACTGTAAGTGAAAACTCATTGATTACCTCCCCCTTCCTGTCTCTGATTTGATTAATCATTTGCCATCATGCTTTCCCAGTCACTTCTGTGTTGGTTTCCCTCTGCCTGAATTCTGTAAGACTTTTCCAGAAGGGCGGCTGTGATGTTGAGACCAACATACTGTAAACAACCACAAGAAGCAGAGCTAATGTTTTCAATACAGCTCAAGGACTAAAATAAACTCATTGCGTTAGGCCAGCCGGAGCGATTGTTTTGATGAGCGCTTCCCAGGCCCGCTGCTTAGCACATCCCCGAGGACTACCTGGAGCGGGCGGAGGTGCCTCGGAGGCCCCGGGCGGCGAAGCGGGAGGGCGCCGAACCCCATCGGGAGAAGTCCCTTTACCCCCCGCCCCCTGCATTCCTGCTGCGGGGCAGATGTTCCGCCGCCGCAGAGCAGAGCCCAGCCAAACCACAGAGATGCCCCGCAGGTCGGGGATGGGCTTCTAGGGTGGATGGAGAAGTGGGGTGGCGGTAACCACAGACTCAGGAACCCCACCTGAGGCCCGGCTCCGTCCCCAGCTTCTGGCCTCCGAGGTGTGCCCAGGGCTCTGTAGAGGGTCTTGGGGCTCTCCGGTCTGGTTATCCTGGCCCTGGCCGCCGCCCGCTGCAGTGCCGAGCTTTTTAGTTCTCGCAGTAGTGTGTTTCACTCTCTCCTATTGCCTAAGCATTGCGCCGGCTGCCTGCGTCCGCCCTCCCGAAATTAGCTCCCTGCGTCTGAGGCCGGCCGGCCTCTCCTGCGAGCGGGCAGGACCGAATCCCGGAGCCGAGCCCCAGGGCGAAGGGAAAGACAGGACCCCGGTCCCTGCCCGCCGCCCCCTCCGTCGGGTCGCCCTCCGGCAGCGCAGGGCCCGCGACCGGCGTCCAGCTGGGGCCATCGAAACTCGCCGTGCTCCCGACCGCCGGGGCACTGCTGACGGACAGCCGGGGAGAGCAACCGGGAGCCGCGTCTATCACACACGCAGAGCGGAGATTTTTTAAGTAACAAACGTACTTTTTTATTTTTGAAACAAAAATATCATTTTCGGCTTAACAATAGCCGGATCTGGCTGAATGAAGCCTTTGCATATTTTCCTGTTTTAATTGGTTGTATAATAAACAGTCCTGACCCCGCACTCTCTTTTCAATGAGTTCAGGGTAAAACGCGGACCATGGGACTGGAAATGACTTTTTCACCACTTAAAACACCGACAAGAATACCAGGAATCAGGCGGCATTAAACAGCCACACCGGCCAGGGCGGGAGCAGGGCGCAAGGTGAGAGCCGTGTACGTGTCTCCTCCCGAAGCACGGCTCGGCCCTGCCCGCAGACACTGGCACCATCGCCCACCCGCCCCGGGCACGACGAGAACAGCCGGGGCGGGACCGCTCCCTCGCGTTACCTCAGCATCCCGCTGCCGGTGGCAGGCAAAGGGCAACAGTGCCGGGCCGGGCCGGCGGGGAGCGCTCCCAATGTCGAGGGCTCTGCCACACTTTCAACCTCCAGGGCTGCAAGAAGGGCAGAAGAGAATGAAAAACCTGCGGCCTTAAAGCAGACTCCCGTGCGTGGCACTGGCCCGGGGGCTGGGGAACCGAGAGCTGGCAGGAGCCTGATGAGCCCCAGGGACCAAACTCTTCCCTTCCCGGGGGCACGGGTAGCGCGCTCCCGCCCCGGCAGCGACCAAAGCAGACTGCTTCCACACCCGCTCCGCGCAGGGCGAAAACAGCCCTCGGTCTTCTGCTTTCATCTCTCGCCAGCGTTGCGTAAACCTGGGGCCGCCCGGTCAGGCCAGCGACGGCAACTCAGGCGGGCCAGCGGCCCCGACTCCCCTGCCCGACACCCCTGCCCGGCTCCAGCCCCCGAAGCAGCCCTGCGCCGGACGACGGCACTGAGGCCGGAGGGAGGCTTCTCGCCACGGTGCTGGCTCGGGGAGCGCATCCCGCACCGCGGAGCTTTCCTATTGCCGTCATTTATATAACGGGGAAAGGCCTTACATAACGCGCACAGCCATCTCTTGCCAAGAGACCGGCGCTCGGCCGCTCGCTCTCATAAAGAGCCGCCAGCACTGGGCGGTGGCGCGGCCCGGGGGCAGGTGGGAGCCACGGGAGGAGATGGCTCGGTTGCTCAGGGCCAGGGAACACTGAGCAGCCGCGGGCACACCCTAGCCGACTCCGTTCGTGCCCATGGGGCTGTCTGCACTTGGGCTCGGTGCGTAGCCCTCCTCTCGCCCAGCCGCTGCCGTCCCAAGTGTCACTGGATGCCAGCTTCCCAGGCAAGCGCTAGTGAGCAGGGATGTGATGACTGCCCCCGCCGTCCCCTCCCCAGGTCGGGGGGACCTGACCGGGGGTCTTGGCCGCTCCGGCCACGGCAGGACAAGCCACCGGACAGCTCCTGGGCAGGCCAGCCCAGAAGGGCGGCTGGGCTCTGACTCTGAATTCCCATTCCCTCAGCGGAGGGCCGAGGGCAGAGCGAGGAGGTCCTGCCGGTGCACAAACCGGGGCCCCACCAGTTCCGTCCCGCCTGGCCTGGGAGGGAGAACGGTCCTCACCAGGGCTGCTCGGGCGGTCCTGAGGGCAAAGTGATGGAAGGGGTTGCAGCCAGGCCCAGGCCACGGTGGCTGTTTAATAAACCATGCGAGTTTACATTCAGTGCAGCCTCTGTTTATAAAATACAGAAATTGATCGTGAAAACATCCCAGAGGCACGACGGCTGGCTGGGGGACATGCTGCTGCCGGGGAGAGAAGCTGGGGTCTCGGAGTAAAGCGAGCAAAGCCCCGACCGGGAACAGGGAGCCCGACAGATGGACAGCCCCCGGACGAGCGGCCTGTATCGGCCCTGACTGCATCTCTCCCGTGGCGAGCGCAGCCCCCGGGCAGCCGCAGCTGAGAGGCCTGGGGGGTGAAAGCTGGCCGCGAGGGCACCTTTGCCTCCTTCCAAGCTGACCCACACTTCCGTACCGCTTCCTCCTGGGAGGGGGCCCTCGTCCGCGAGCCGGTCAAACGCGCTGCTCTCTGCCTCTCTGCATTGACATAGCTGGGTTACTGGTCACGCACGGCGGGCCCCAGCTCTTCCCCCGCACTGCCACGGAAACCGGAGCAGCCCCGGGTCCCGCACGGCCCTGCCTGGTGCCAGGCAACTGCTGCGTCTCCCTGTACCTGGGCACCACCAGGTATCACTTCGTCCAGACCCGGCGATGCCACAGCCACTCCCAGACGTTTGCCGTGGGCGCAGCAGCCGGGCCAAACCATGACACAGCTCGGGAAGGGGCTCAGCCGACGGGGCTGTACGGGGTCCGGGGCTGCGCTTCCACCCTCCCCTAGCTCCGTGCCCAGCGACGGTGGCGGGAGGTGTTTCCCTTGCGAGTTCGCCGTGGCCCCGAGGTATCACGAAGGAAACAAGCGGCATTAGCAGTGTCTATCGACTAAGCAACAAGTAGCCATGGCCCCGAGCCCTACGGTGCCAGATTGCAACCCTCAGACGGCCGGCGGCTGTCAGGGCCTGCCGCCGTGCTCAAAATGCACTTCTAGGGACATATAAGAAGTGCCGCCTCTGCCCTCTGCCGCCAGTTCCCACCTGAGGGCCCCGGGCAAGCCAGAGACACAGAGCGAGACCCCGCTCCCGGCAGTGGCCGGCAATGGCCGGCAGAGACACGGATGGTAAAGGCGTGAGTCGGGGCCGTGTCCCTTGCGTGCAGGCCTTTTGTCTCCCACTCCCGTTGCACTCCCGTTACATTGATGTTTGTGTAGGGGCTGGAATTGCCTGGTCCCTGCGGCAGCAGCTCGGCCCTGCAGTCCTCTGAGCACGGTGGGGAACCACCGAGGAAACAGATTCATTTGTCATACCTCTGCGTTGCTGCCCGTACAGGAGGGGAGCACATTGGCTACACCAACGCTCCCAGAATCCTGCCGATCGGGCAGGGGGAGTGGGGGTAGAGCTGGGCTGGCCCGGTGCGTTTCCCCGCAACCCTTCTCCCCTTGGCCGTGCCTGCCGAACACAGCAGACAGGAGACAGCTGCCGTCGCTCCCGCCCACTCCCCCATTTCCCCCCACCCCCGGCACCCCATTTCTGCCACCGAGCTGGAGACTGCCGCTTTCTTCCGTTCAGGAGCCTGGAAAAAGCCTTAGAGAAGTGGGACAGCGTCAGGCAGCTTTGCAAGGGCCTATCCGCACTCAGAGGCACGAGTCTCCCCTGGGCACCGCCAAAGCCACCCCCCCCAGCAGTGGAAAGGGAATGCCCACCCTTGGTGCCAGGTTTTGCCCCTCGGCACCCCCTCCTGAAGAGCAAGCTGCTTGCGCAGCCTGGAACAAGCAGAAGCCCGCATCCTCGCTCCCAGGACAGCAGGTCTGGCCCAGGCTGGCCTCCAAGGAGGCTCCAAGGCACCAGCCGGGGACAATTCTGCCAGCCCCGCTGTCCCGTCCCCTTCCGAGCCCCCGCGCGGAGGCCGCTGCGAGAACGGGCCGGCTTTGAAGCGAGGCCCAGGCCTCGTGTGCGTCGCTGCCGGAGCCACGGGCCCATCGCGGAAAGCGAGACCCGCCAGCGGCTCCCTATACCGGCCGCAGCCAGAGCTCAGATGGGGCGCGAGCCCCGTCGCACCGCGGCCGAGCTGCGGCCGGTGCGACGCGGGACTGCGCACAGCGCCGCGGCCCCAACCTTGCGGTACCGAAACGAAAGCAGAGCCGCGTCTGTGTCGAGCATACCCCGTAGAACTGACCGAAGGGCTCTGTCTTCCAGCGCCCTGACAGCCAGGCACACGGGAGAGGTGCTGGTGGCTGCCCGCTTCCCGCCAGCTCGCCCGCGGGGCCAACGAAACGGTTTCCGCACCTCCTCAGCGTCAACCAAGACGGCATCGGGCCGCCGGCAGACGCGGCCCCGCCAGACCTCTCTAGCCGGTGTGCAGCCCACCATGGCGCTTAACAGAGCAGATGCACCGATCGAGTGTAACCGGCGTACTTCCCGCAGCGGAGCAGGCAGAGAGCGGTGCCGGCCCGCTGCTGGGGCACAGGGGCTGGAGCGGTGCCCGTCGCCCGTCGCCGTCAGGGAGCCGCGGAGCGGCCTTGTTCTCCGCTGCCGCTTCTCGATCCCGAGCCCGGAGGAGGACAGCGACATAAAACGATATGAAAAGAAGGAAAGGCATTTTATTGGAGACGTTACAATGCTAGAAAGTACAATAAAAGTGCTAGTTCACTCTAGAAAAGTTGGTCCCAAAACGGTACTATGCCACAGCATCTATCAGCTTACATAAACATTTATAAAATCGCTATCAACTGGCCCCTGTATTATTATTTTTTTTCACATTAGTCTATGTAAAATTGAAGGATCACACCATTTGAAGAAAAGGGCAAGCTTTCAAAAGCAGAACCTACCGAAAAATCCATTTTGGACCAGATTTGGGGGGTCAAAAAAATCGAAGATAGTTTAAACTTTCATTATTAATAATGCGCACACAGAAAAATATTCCGATTTACAGGAAATCGTATCTTTTTTTTTTTTTTAACAACATAAAAATATCTTTTTTTTTTTTTTTTAGACCTGCATAAATTTACTTTTAAGACCTCAGAGGACATCGTCTCCTTCAAAAAATATATTTACCGCTGTCGAAACGTTTAACGAGTGACCTTGGCGGGTTTTGTTTGTTGGTTTCTAATAACCAGCAATATCACACATCTCCTGCTATTAAGCAGTCCCCACGTAAGTACTATTTTGACGAGAAACCACGGCTCGGAAGAAACGCGGTGCTCTGAAGACCGAGGGAGAAGACAGAGAAGATGAAAAAGAGGAGAAGGACAAACACCACGGGCAAACGGCGTTGTTTAGGCCCCGCTAGCTCCGTACCGCCACGCGTGGAAACGTCTCTGCTATTTACAAGCTCCTTTTTACTCTCCTCAAAGCTGATCCCAAAAAGATTACGGCCGAATTATAAAGAAGCAAAAATTTGCGGGCTAACCAGCGTATTTTTAATTGCGTGGTCCCGCCTGCAAACCTCTCACAAATACACACACACACGAGTAGAGGAACGAACGGTAGATGCGAGCTCGCCGAGAAGCGGCCGGCCCGGCCCCGCTGCATCCGGAGCAGCCCCGCTGGAGAAGCTCCCACACTTACACTGCCTTTTCCTCAGCGTAGGACGGCTCCTACACCTACACTACACGAAGAGCAGGGATGCTGTTTTCCCACCGCCACAGTCTGGGCACAGAGAGAAAAAGGAGGAGAGGCATGAGAGCGCAGAAGGCGGCGGGATCGGAGAGGGGCAGCGGGGCCAGCACTAGGGTATTTCTGCAGTGGCGGACGGCCGGAGCCTCCCTAGATGTCTATGCGGGAGTGCAGGGCACTGTGTTTGCTGTCGTGCTCCCAGTAGGAACAGTGCATCATAGACAACTCGGCGGGCTGGCGGGCGCAGGCGAACTGGAGGCCGGCTCCGTTCGCGGCCGGGGCTGTGGGCGGCGCGGAGCTTGCCGGGCTGAGCTGCTGCGGGTGATGAGCGTGTGGGTGGTGGTGGTGGCCCATGCCATTGTAGGAGTTCACCATGCTGGGCAGTGCCATGCTCTGTACCCGCGAGTAAGGGCTGTAGGACGCCGGGCCCGAGAGTCCTTTCACATTGACGGGGCTGACGTTCCCGCCAGACATCTGGCAGGAGGCGTAGGGCATGGGCGCGGGGGGCTGCGCCAGCGGCCACGAGTTGTTCATGAAGGTTGACTGCAAGTACTTGGGCGGGGAGAGGTAGCCGTAGCTGTCGGGGCTGAAGAGAGTCTTGCCGGGCTGGAAGTGGGTTGGGGGCGGTCGGAAAGGCCGCTTCATCCTTCGTCTCCTGCGGTAGTTGCCCTTCTCGAACATATCCTCGCAGGCGGGATCCAGGGTCCAGTAGTTGCCCTTGCGCTCGCCTCCGCCCTCCCGGGGCACCTTGATGAAGCACTCATTGAGGCTGAGGTTGTGGCGGATGCTGTTCTGCCAGCCCTTCTTGTTCTTTTCGTAGAAAGGGAACTTACTGATGATGTACTGGTAGATCCCGGACAGCGTGAGCCTCTTCTCCGCGCTCTCCCGGATGGCCATGGCGATTAGGGCCACGTACGAGTAGGGGGGTTTCTGAGAGGGGTCCGGCTTCTCGGGCCCTTTCTCGGCGCTCAGCTCTTCCTTGCCCCGCTCCGGTTCCTTGCTGCCGCTGGTGTCATGAGCCAGCAGCGCCACCGTGTCCTCCTCGCCGTCCGGGTAGCTGCTCATCATGGTGTTCCGCGTCCGCCGCCGCGGGCGCGGAGCGCTGCCCGCTGCGTGGAGCCCGGTGCAGGCGGCCGTCCCGCCCGGCGCTCACCGGGACCGAAGTTGGTATTGAAGCCGAAGCCGGGTCCGGGACGGAGATGAGGAGGCGCCTCTCGCGGCGCCGCTGGTCCGTGCAGCGCGGCGGCGTCCCTGCCCCCGTGGGCTCCGCTCCCCTCTGCCGCGGCGGCCGGGCTCTTTTCTGATTTGTATGGCCCTGGCTGAGTTCCGCTTTCGTCAGGAGCCCGCTCCCCTATCGCCGCCGAGCCGCTGGGCACGGCCGAGTTCACCCCGCAGTCACGGCGCCGCGCTCAGCCCCGCGCACACTCGGCCCGACGTGGCCCCGCGGAGCGGCGCGGAACCGCCCCGGCCCGGCCGCTGGGGGCGGGGGTGGAGGGGGTGGGTCCGGGGGGCGCGGAGCGAGCCTCCTCCGCCGCCCGCCCGGGGAGTCCGGCGCGGTTCGCAGCAGTGCGCGCCCTGCCAAGGGCCGCGCTGGAGGCGGTGGGTGCGAGGGGGTGTGCCCGCAGCCGCCGCGCTTGCCCCTGCCTCGGCGGCTGTCACAGGTCCAGCCGTACACGCGGTCGCGTTTATATGTCTTGGCCCCGGGCCCCGCCGACCGATCGCGCCCGGGGAGCGCAAGAAGGCTATTGCCGCTCCCTGCGAGTCGCTTCTTGCAGCCCTTATTTGCAGGAGGCAGAGAGCAAGAAGTATCGGGTCGCTCGTTCTCCCTCCCCGCAAAATACCCTGAGGCACTCAGCGTGACTCAAGGCTCAAAGACGGCCCGAGGGCCGGGGCAGGGTGGCAGGACGGAGTATGGCACAGCGGGCACTGCTCCTGATCGTTCGCCTGGAGCTATCCGAGTTATTTCATACAATTCCTAGAGCACCGACATTCCCCTGCTCCTTCCCCTTTTCTGCTTTCAGGTACAGCCTCCGAGCAGCACAAAGGCACTCTCAAGCCGGCCTGAGCACAAGAGGTGCCGTGTACTAGCAAATCACTGACACAGGGCTGCCCCAACAGCGGGTACAAAAGCGGGCAAACGGACAGAGGAGGCTTTGCACTGATTTCTACGGAGCATCCTTCCCGATCCCCGGGAGCGGGGCAGACTGGTCCTATTTGTCCCTCCCGAGATCCCGCACAACAAAACGCGACCCCCGGCAGCCGCAGCAGCCGGGCTGAGCTCCGTGGAGCCGAGGCCACCCGTGATACCCAGCCCCAGGGCCCAGTGCTGCAGTGAGCTTTCTGCTCTGGGGTTTTGTCCACAGGGACCTGACGTCCTGACCAGTACTTAAGCACATCTCGGTGTTTCCCCTCCCGGGCTGCGGAGAAACGATCTTTGAAGCAGCTACAAGTGCACCTCCGACGCCCGCAGCACCCTGGGCCGGCAGGTCACGGCCTTCAGGTGCGTTTCTGCCTTTCTTGAACGTGAACTACAGTGCAGCACTATTTTCGGCCCTGCTGATTTTATGTGAGGCATCACTTTTCATAACCATTTTTTGCAAGCCCAGAGGTCTGGCAGCTCTCGGACAACATCCCCAGTGCAGCTGGGCTCTCCCATCGGGGTGCCCTGGGGTTTCAGCATCCCATGCAAGGAACTCCAGTTCCTCTGCTCGGTACACGGCTTCCTGCTTCTCCATCCTATTCCTGTGTGAAGGCAGTCCAAGATGTACACAAGCAATAAAACATCCCTTCAGGAAGCTATTATATTCCTAATTTACACACACACACACCCCCCCGCACCCCTCACCCCGCCTTCAGATAAAATACGTTTATGCACCTTTGCCTGTAGCCGTAAAACGAATGTATCTCACATTGCCGGAGAAACGCACACTCTAAACTGCTGCTAAAATTCAGGCAGAGAAACGAGGCCCCTAGATTTCGGCACAAAGTCGCGGAGCAGCGCACTCCGCTGCTCGAGCACTCCCCTCTCGCACACAAATGAAACTGCGGGGGAATTAGGCCCACAGAGGAGACACCCTCTGCAGTTTTCCTTCCCGTCCAGCTCCGGTCCTGGCGGCTGCCCGGAGGGGCAGCCGGAGCCAGCTGTGCCCTGCCGGGACTGCCGGGGTCCCCAGAGCAGGGGCTGGCTTCTTTCTGCCGGCCACCCATGCAGCTCCCGGAGCTCCCCCTCACAGGCATTTCCGCGGCTAGGGCTGGTGCAGGTGTAACAGCACTGCTGCATGTGTCATCACCTCCGCCAAATGGCAGATGCCTCTTTTTCACTCCTAAGCCGGGTGAGTTCTTACTAGGGCTCATTTGCTCACAGAGGACATTTGACATCCGAAGGTCTTGTTTGGGGTATTTTGACAGACCCACCAAGGGGGATTTCGGATGAACATCAGGGCAGAAACTCAGCCCTGCTCTGGGAGCGGCCACGGCGCCGAGCAGCAGCAAAGGTGAGAGCGCGGCCCCGTGTGCGGCTACTTGAACGTTTGGCACATGGGCAGGCAAGCACTGTCGGGCTGTCCCCTCTCCCATTGCTAACTGAACTTGGGTCATTAAAGAGCCACCTGCAAACGCAGGAGCACGGCACTAGAACCAAGCCTGGACACTGTATCTGCTCTTAAGCAGAGAGCCGAGGTCTTAACGACACTCAGAAATGTCTCGGCGAGGGTAATGCAGCTAACAGGGACGGGCACTTGCTCCGTGAAGGAGCGGGGGATCCCGCCGCGACTCTGAGGAGCGGCTCGACCCGCCGGTGGCTGCCCGCCGGTGGCTGTACGCCCTGGCAAGTCCACCTCTCCGGGGCCGGGCAAGAGCCTAACGAATCCGGACAAAGTGAGTGCCGAGGAGCCACAGAGCTCCGGGATCGGGCCTGCGGCCACCCTCAAGAATAGAGGAAGCAGGAGAGGGTCTAGCAGTGGAGGGGGGTTCACGGCGCCGGTGCCTGGACCCCGGCCCGCTGCGGTGAGGGGCAGATGCCGCCGCGGGACGCTGAAGGGAAAGGGCTCTTTCTTTCCTCACACGAAGGCAGAACAGCTTCGCCTCCAGCCCGTTCCCAGTTTAGGGAACGAGGCAGGCAGAGCGGGGCTTAGCTCTGGCCGTGCAACAGCGAGAAGAAGCGAAGGAGAGGCGGTGCAAATCGGGGTTTTGCCCAGCGTCTCCAGTACCGAGCTGGGCCGAGTGTCCCGTCCAGAACAGAGCACGGCACCCTCCGCTGCGGCCCCAGGTCCAGTATCCTGTCTGGGACGCAGCTGAGGTTGAGCCCGTAGGCGCGCGTGGCACTATGGTGCGAAGCGGGGCACGGTCAGCGCCGAGTTTCTCGACCGAGGGCATCGAGGAGCACTGCAGGGACGCGGGCAAGACGTCTGCCCCGCTTTGACCCGGCAGCCCGACAAAGCAATGCCTTCAGCTGCAGCCATGAACAGACTCCAGTAGCCCGAGTGGGCTTTTTTCCTACTCACCCCCGTGCAGGCAGCAGGGCCGATTTCTACCTGAAGGTTGGGAGCCGGTTTGTTTGTAAGCGTGGTAGACTTCCTCCTCTCCCAAACGTACTTTTTTTCTTTCTTCCTTTCTTTCTTTCTTTCTTTCTTTCTTTCTTTCTTTCTTTCTTTCTTTCTTTCTTTCTTTCTTTCTTTCTTTCTTTCTTTCTTTCTTTCTTTCTTTCTTTCTTTCTTTCTTTCTTTCTTTCTTTCTTTCTTTCTTTCTTTCTTTCTTTCTTTCTCTCTCTCTTTCTCTCTCTCTTTCTCTCTTTCTTTCTCTCTTTCTTTCTCTTTCTCTCTCTCTCTCTCTCTTTCTTTCTTTCTTTCTTTCTTTCTTTCTTTCTTTCTTTCTTTCTTTCTTTCTTTCTTTCTTTCTTTCTTTCTTTCTTTCTTTCTTTCTTTCTTTCTTTCTTTCTTTCTTTCCTTCCTTCCTTCCTTCCTTCCTTCCTTCCTTCCTTCCTTCCTTCCTTCCTTCCTTCCTTCCTTCCTTCCTTCCTTCCTTCCTTCCTTCCTTCCTTCTTTCCTTCTTACCTTCTTTCTTTTTTCCCCTCTTGGAGAGAAAACGTGTCTCCGGCGGGGAGAGACAGGACGCCCCCGGCTTGGCGCGCCCCGCTCCCGTTCGGCCAGCGCAGCCAAGCCACCGCCTGCAGGCATCGGGCAGGGCTTCCTCCTCCTGCATCGAGACCCGGACAGGGACAGATGACACGGCCCCTTTGTCCTCCGACTCCCGGCTCCGTTCCGGGTGCCATGCCGTGCCTTAGCTCTCAGGGACAGAACCACCGTTCGGGACCGCTCCGTCCCCAGCACACTACATCAGCCCGGGTTAATTTTGCTCGTGTAGGAACGGCACGGATACGCATCTAGAGGCGGACGCGCCTTGTTCCGAGCCCCGTAATCGCGACGAGCGGGACCGGGCTCCGGGATCCGAGCAGCGCTCCCTTTCCCTGCACAACTACCACAGCCCCGGAGAGGGCACTCACCGGGTTGTTGTTTCAAATATTTTTATTTGCTCCGATTCCTCCACCTCCTCCTTCCCCCACTTCTTTCCCCAAATACTAATGTTTAAGAACCCGGAGTGTTTATTCCCATAAGAAAGACGGGAGAATACGGTTATATTGTGAAGCCGGCGGGTCACGATATGTCCCGCACCCTGGCGCTCAAGACGGTTAACAAAACGTACCTCAAGGCACAGAATATTGTGACTTTAAAGAAAATGCATCAGACAGTGTTTGAAGAGGCTGGAGACGGAGGCATTTTCCTGTGCTAGCTCCACGCGGAGCTGCGGGTCCCTGCGGGCAGAGCAGCGCGGAGGTGCCGGCGGGACGCGGCTCCCCCAGCCTCCGCAGGCAGCCCTGGCCGGGCCTCTTCCTCCCCAGAGCCCGTTTCGCTCCCTTTCTAAACGACACCTGAAGGCAGGGCTCGATCCTGGAGGTCCTGATTAGAGGCACAGCACCAGCGACCAGGAATAATCACTTTTGCAACCTCAACGCAACCACTGTACGAGGCAGAATCGCACGCGTGTCACTTTCCTTAGACGCTAAACTCTGGCTTGAAGCAGCTTTCGTTTTCAGAACCTCACCTCTCGCTGAGCCTGCAGGTCCCCTCGCTCATCTAGAGACACCACACACACAGATCCCTGCTTTCCTGTCTGTTCAGGATTCCCAAATATTTCATAAGCACTCTTTAATTACATTACTTGGCATATGATGCCAGAACAAGGAAATGCTTACCTGGAAAGTGTCTTCTTCTGCATGAATGAGTCTCATTGTCAAGCCTTGAGTGTATATAGGTGCATATATGTTTTGCAGTGGAGAATTTAGTTTCTCATTTATACTGTGAAGCTAAAAATTCTGGTAGCTTCAGGCTTGTTTGTACAAGCTCCCAGCCGTACAAGAATTTCTGTTTTTACAGGAAAAACTAAGCAGTCCGTAGACCATGATGGCTGTACATCCAAAATGTGAGCTTCACGAGGAACAGAACAACTTTATTATGATCTGGACTGAAATCACATTGAATAAAAGCCCATCTAAGAAAGCCTAAGGGAAAAGCCACAAATGGGCTTAATTCTATACCCACTCTGAATGGGAATTTTAGAAGGAAAGGTTTTAGGATCAAGAGAACAGATTTTCCTCTTGAGCTGACACTATGAAGATGCTTTTCTGTGTCTCATTTCATTTTGAGCCTGTTCCTATTGCCTTGATGGCAAAGAAACCTAGCTCTTGAGAAAAGGCAGCTCCAACCTTTTCCCATCTTATAATATTGCTTCCCATCTCTTCCCAGTTTCTCCTCTGTAGCCTGAGCCAGAGCCTTCACTACAGTATATTTGTTTATGCTTAGAGGACAGGCCTACAGGAAAACAAACGATATATTTCACTTTCCCATTTGGTAGTTCCTTTCTTTCATCTGAAAGCACAGCCTGATCCAGGGAAGGTTCTTGAATCACACAACCGGTTACATGATGAAATGCAAACAGTTTCTTGTGGTATTAAATGGCAGCCTGCGGCAGAGTTCAGGTTGGCTGTTATGGATTCACTAGTTACGACTCTGCAGGATAATCCTGTGTTACTGCCATCCTGCAGGCATTGGCCTACAGCAATGCTGCTGAATGCTGCAAATAAAAACAAACAAGCCAACCTCCTCTTCTTAGACAGAGAAGAAATTATGTCTCTTTAGGAAGCTCGAAGCAAAGATCATTTGTGTCAGTCTGACTACTCCCAAAGCAAGCTGCTCTTTCTAGCACTTCAAAATTGGTGCTTATTTTTCTACAAAGCATGGGTGGGAAAAAAAAAAAAAGAAAGAAAAGAACAAAACCCCATGAACCATGCAAGTCCACTCATGTCCAGATCATCCTGAAGTTGCAAATTAAGAGCATTGTACAAAAAAATGAGAGCGAAAGAGGCTTCTCCCGTTGTTGCTATGGAGATACTCTAACATAAAAATTTTGGTAATAAAAATTCTGCATGCTTTTTTAGACCCTTTCAAACATTGCACTGTTAAATATCCAAGCAGAGGAAATGGTCCAAATTTCAGTTTATTTGAAATAAACCCCAAACACCCCAAAACAACAGGAAGCATTCTTTTAACCATCCCAGGGACATCAAAGTGAATGTCTTCTTTGCTCATGGATCCTAAACCATGAGTCTCTCTGAACTTGTGGAATCTACTCAAGTATCTTTTCATCCAGGGTCTAGAATGTTGCTGCTTTCAGGAAATAATATTTGAAAAGGTTATTCAGGTTACAAGTTGAAATTCTTACATTTAGGAGACAGATCTGCCAACATAATACAATACACCTGGAGTGTTTATTGAATGAGAGAAGAGCAATTCCTCACCTGCTCAAACTTTGCTGACAAAAGCCCTTTTATAGAGACAGCCATACTGGGAAAAGGCTGTTTTAATCTGGAGACCCTATACCCCAGGTTTGAGGCTGGAGTAAGTTCTAGGAGTTGACACTGTTAGTGAGCTGTGTCCACACCAGGAGCACTTTGCTGTGGTAGTGTACTCATGCTCAGTCTCAAGCTGGAGGCTCCCACTCCTACAACAGACCTGGCCATATGGGAACGTGCTTGCACATGTTTGCAGCTACACTGCTTTTAGTTTGAGTGAGTAACTCATGGTGAGTCACTCAGGCCACTGAATTTGGGCAGCACATCTATGTACTGGGAAATCAAGTTTTGTCTTCCGCAGCTCCTTGAGAATTTGTGTGAGGCATGTTCAGTGCTCTCTGTTCACTTTCTGCAGGCTCCTGCAGGGAAGGTGCTGCCCTGGGAGCAAAGCCACACTGACTGTAAAATTCACAGGTATGCTCAGAGCTTGTTATCTGCATTATGACCATGTAAACTACGCTGCTCCTTTTCTGTTTCTGAGGAACTGGAAGCAGTTTGACTTGATTAAAGTTAAATAGTCATGTCCCAGGGTCTTCCAGAACTTGGAGAAGGGGCTAGGTTAACCAGGAATAGGGTGCTTTTGTTTTAAACTAAACTGTCCACATCTGGAGTTTATGTACATGTTACCTATATAAACAATTTGTGAATAACTTCATATACCCACAAGTTTCTCCCCCATCTGCATATTGACCATAAGCCCTGGCTGAAACACTCTGAGAATACCCTGCCAGACCCAGAGGGCAGAGGTAAGGTAGGAGAGGACAACCATGCCCCTACAATCTGCTTCCACCTCTTAGAAACTGGAAGTGTTAAATGCAGCCCATATTCAGGAAGAATATGTGGCACTGTCACACTGATGTACACGTAATCTGCATGAACTGGAGCAGCAAAGTCACTTCTGTTTTCTATGCTCCCTAGTTGCAACTGGTGCACTTGACAATCTCTCCCCTCCCAACTCTAGCTGTGCTCTACTGAGTCCAAGTTGCACTGTAAAACAATTAGAAGCACAAGTTTGTTTTCTCTTAAATGAAACTACTAGGTATCTAAACAGATCATAATATTGTAAATTATATAACTAGATTTGATCTAGAACAAACCTGTTTTGTTGGATCAAACTACACACAATCTCTAGAGAATCAGGTTAAAAGTGATGTGATGGAAGTAATTTTCTTCCTTCTGGAGGAAAAGAGCTAAACTTTAGCCAGAGTCAACTTCAGATTACATACAGCCCCTCCCAAACTTAAGTGCATAACTTGAAATGATGGATGCACTCATTGGAGGTAGAGGTTGTGGTCCCAGCAGAAGGTGGATATGACTCTCGGACACCTGTAAATCACTGCATTGTCCCTAACAGCCAGTGGGCTTGGAAGCACAATCCAGTCCTAAACCACTGAATTTTTCTCTGCAGCTGAACAGAAACATTGAAGAAGCTGAAATTTCCGTTTAAGCTCAGCCACCTAAATTCTGGAGGTTGATTTTTGTTTGTGCAATCACCCTGAGGTATTTCTGTTTATCTCAATCTTATTCCAGTTTTCTGGGTATGCAAACCTGAACTGGAAATCTCCCAAACTGGGAGTTTGCATGACATTTCCAGCTTGTCCTACACCTGACCTGGCCAGAAACAGCGTATCGTTGTTGTCACAGTTTTTGAGCATTTCTACTCTTGCTTGCAATGATATCAAGGAAATGCAGCACAGACCAAACAAAAAAAATAATGAACCAAACTTTCTTAAACTCTCAGAAGGGGCTTGGTTCAAGTCCAGTTGAGGTGCAGATGAAAGTTCCGCCTGTTCATTTTGTTGCAGTTTGTTTACTTACATGTAATTTACATTTTTAAAAACCATCCATTTCATATCTGTCTCTTGCAAAAAAACCAAAAGAGATGCACCCATTCTAAGACTAGCTGTCAGAAGAAGTTAAGCCCTGCAGACAGGTCCAACCTGTGCTAGGGACAAATACTTCTACCCTATGACCTGAAGGTTGGAGTCAAAGGTTCTGTTTGAGCCAGCTAGTACAACTTGGTCAGACAGCAACAGCTCTCTGTAGAGGTCAAGACACACTAACATCTTCCTGATGGTGTGATTCAAGGCTGGCTGGCACAGCCCACAGAGGTGAGGGGAAGTGTGCCATAAGCTTCCGAGATTCAGCCCATCTCCTAGAGACTTCTGCCAGAGCAGCTCCTGCAGGGCTCTGATCAAGGTCTGATGGGGGATCAATACCCTCGGGGTTAATAACAATTGCACTGATACCTACAGCAGGGTTCAGAATATAAATCTCACTTACATAATTTAACAGCAAAATGCAATTATTTGCAAAATAAAACTCTCTCCCCCTTCTTCCTTGCCTTGTTAGGTACCTAGCTGGCTTCATCTTCATCTTCCTGGTGCCACCAATGTCTCATTAAGCATGAAATAATGCTTCTTGCCTAAGGCTACTAGCCAGTGTGCCATAGAGCTGAATATTGTCTTGAGCTACTGCTGCTCAATGGCTTTGTGTTTGGCTTTGCTCTTGCGATGTCCACTAGATACAGAAGCACGTATTGCACTGAGTGTATGCTAAAGTCTTCTGCAGATTATTTAGAATAAGAGCTAAAAAAAAAAAAAAAGGCAAATCTATTCTTTTGTGCTTCATTTTTAATGGGCAGGGCAAAAGGCTGGGGTGTTTTAACCTTGATTTTATCTGACTTAAATCAATAGCAGAGGAAATGAAGGGGCTGTTCCTTTAAAAAAACCCAAATCAAACCAAACAAAAAAAAACAAAACAGAAAAAGAAAAAGATTTTTGCCTGGAGTGATTTGTTAGCTTTTAGTGCTTTGCATACCCTAGCATCGTTTCACAGATCAGCTCTGAAAATGTGCAGTGCAAAGAACAAATGAAGCTGTATGCGTGGCTTACACTGCAGAGAGGCGAGATAGGCTCAGCTTCAGCTGACCAGTTCATCAGTGACTAAAACTCTCCTCAAAGCATGAGTCTTTGCTGGTTGATGCTATGGTTGTAATAATATATGGCATTTAAGGAGTATGTCACGTTTTGGACACTTCAGGTATTTTACAAACAGCATTACTGCTGGAAGGCATAAAGCAGAGTTTTACTTGTTATTGGATCCTCCACTAGTCATTTAATGTCATATTTTTGTACATGTGGTTTCTCAGAATGAGGTACAAGACAACATCTTTAAATGCACCTAGGAACTCATGTGTCTAAATATTGATCAGGATTGCTAATCGCAGGCATCCCAGTTTGAAAATGTGATGTTCAGAGCTTGACCATAAGAGGCATTAAAAATAATGAACAAAAGACACAGATTTTCAAGGCAGACATCTCTCCCACTGAAACGAACAAACAAACAAACAAAAAAGAAAGGCAGCAATCATTTAATGCCACAGGCCCTTAAAGAAGTGATCCTGAGCACCACCCCAGAAGAAAAGCCCCTGCTGACCTGTAAAACTGCTATAATGATCTGAAGAGCTGTATCTCTGTACAGGGATGCAAGGAGCTAGATCCCTTTGCTCTGCTTTTGGGAGGACTGCAAAGTGATAGAAACATCAGGGCTTTTAAACAGGCTTTCAGAATAATACAAAACTAAATTTTCATTCTTTTGCAGCTCAGAAGGAATTTCCTTCTTGATCTCAAAATGAGCAGGATTTCCTCTGCTGTTTAAGATTCTTCATAACAAAAAGGTACTTTTCTGTTTCAGTTCTGTCTGTTGTGTGAAGTGTTCATTCAGCACTGTCACAACCTTGTGGCCATTTTGCACATTTATTGGGCATTAACAAAAGGAGAGGGTCTAGTTTTTCTAGTAAGCAATACATTTGCAAAACAACTTTCCACAGCCAGCTTTGGGATAGAGAGAAAAATAGAAGGTTATCTATCCTTCCTCCTGCAAGTGTCTATGCATAGTCTTTCCTACCTCAGGCACTTACTACCCTAACCTTACCTGCAGAAAGACTGATGTGAGGGACAACCCTGTAATTCACTGACTCATGGAGCTGTCTCTGTTATGGGGAAACATCTGCTAGAAGGCTCTCCTCTTTCCATGGAGAATGTAGAAGAGACTTCTCTCTGAATCCAGTAAAATATTTTGCTTTTGCAGGAAAAAAAAAAGTGTATTTTTATAAACAATTATTTCCAGCTGAATAAAAGATTAAAAGATTTCTGATTTGTATTTCCCTGTGTCTCTGAAATGTCTGTCTGAAATTTTTCCCGAGCAGGGGCAATGGCTGGTGGGTTTGAGTTATCTGTGGCTTTACCTTTACAGTGATGTGGTTGTCCCATGCTGCCATAGAGCACCTCTGCAGCCTCATGCCCCAGAGAGAAATCCATCACCAGAGAAAATGTTTCAGGGATGCTTTAGGTTACCAGTAAATTTTGCTGGTATCTAACTGGAAGAATCTATTCAAAGTTTGGTCTAGTATTTCAGTTATTGTGCAGCAGCTCCTGCTGTAACACCTCCAGTTATTTGCTGATGGGTAAGAGGTTGCACCCACCTCACAGAACAGTTGTGATACAGTGCTTTTTGTGCAGAGTGAGGTTGTTCACCTATGCTTTTTCCTCTCAGCCGAAAACTGGCAGCAAAGCTGTTGATCGGGATCATATGCCCATCACAACAGGGTCACTGCAATGCCACAACCCTGATTAGCCAAAGGAAAAAAAAAAAAAAAGCTTATGTCACTTTTTCTAAATTGTGGTAACTAAAGTCAGTCCATAGCACTGCTGCTTGCATGACTGAAATGAGCTTCCTTTGTGCCATTTCTTACAATAAAGCAATTATAATGTAAGATCCTGAAGGGCAGGGTGGCTTGCTCCCTCTTTCCCCCTTGTATCAATAAAAAGCTACCAGGTTCTCCCATTCTCCTTCTCCCTTTGCTTAACTTTTATTTCCTGAATTCAGTTCTGTGGAGGCGGCAAGGCTGACTCAGTTCTTTAGTGGCTGCATTAGTCAAACACACAGCAGATGTCAGTGCATTACAAAACTTGGTTTGAGAATAACAAAAAGTTACAAATGAGAAAGTTAAAGAAGAAAGCAGGAATGCAGGGAACTGCAAAGCTCTTGAAGCTTTCGAGGAGGTCAGACTGCTGTGTTTGACACAGTCTCGTTAACCACTAATGCTGGAAGCATTACTGTAATTCTACAGCTTTTCCTCTTGAACCTTTCCAGAGCTTTTGAACCTCTTTCCCACCCAGGCTTTTTGGGAACTGTAGCACACACTTCCCAGCTGGTGCTGAAAAGTGATGCCTGGGTAGTTTTAACCCACTTGCACGATTCAGAATGTGGAAGTGTAGTAGAGTGGGGCAAACAGAAAGCATTGCTGCTTCTCACTTCATTCTGTAACTAGAGCTTCTCTCCCTGCCTTAGGAAAGTCAGTCTAAGCAAAATATTTCCCTGGCCTGGGTGTCACGTCTGAAACAGAGGTGGGTCACTTAGAGTCAAGCTACCCATACCTTAAACCCGACCTCGGTCCTGATCCAGCTCCTCCCAATTTTGTTGAAGTTGCAGCAATCCAGGAACAAAGGAGAGAGCCAATTAAAGGCCTCCCTTGTTTCCCCCAGAACTGAGAGCACCCTGGAAAAACAAACAGCCGCTCTGCCACTCCAGAAGCAGCACAGATCGAGTGGCGGGAGTGCGTAGGGACCCTTGGGCGATAAGGCACATTCTCAGGAAGCTGAGGACACACACCTTGCTCTGGGGGGCTTCCTCACTTTGTACACCCAGTTTCCCCATATGACACCGATCATTGTCTGGCAGTGGAAAGCCTCAGCTCCAGAAAGCTGTTCACATCCAACTGCCTCACAGGAAACTGCACAGGGTTTTTTTGGGTGTGTGGTGTTGGTTTCATGGTGGTTGGTTTTTTTTTTGGTTTTTTTTTGTTTTTTTTTTTTTTAAGAAGCAAAGCAGAATGTTTATCTTTCTTATCTCTGAAAGGAAACCTATGGGAAATGCTAGGCTATATTCTCCACTGTTCGCCCGTCATATAATTATAATGTATTGCACAAAGCACAATCTTTTGGGAAATTGGTAGGGCTAATGAGAAGACAACCTCTTATATAAGGTGGTTGCCTTTTCTCTCCTAATTCTACACGTCTCATCCAAGTAGCTATTGGTATAAAAAACAAAAGTTGAGCTAAAGCTTTGTGTCAGGAGAACACAACACACCATGAGCACCCCATGGCATTAGGAGAATAATTGTTACACAAGGCCAACCTCTTTTCCCCAAATAACGAACCTAGGCCAGAATTTTTTTTTTTACTTCAAAGAAAGAACACAGTAGGGCCATTCCCCTGCCAAATTGCTAAGTGGAATAAAAAGTTGTGATGCTGCCATTAAATACTTGGTATTAATTCAAGAGTTTTTTTTTTCCTAAGCAGCGATGTTATTACATTCTATACTGGAAAAGGATAAATTGGAATTTCAAAGGCTCTCAGCAGTCAGTGGAGAAGAAACTTCTGCAGCACAATGCACAGCTTACAGCATTCACGACCACAAACCCTGCTAAGCAATGTTGTCCATATTATTAAGGTCAGCACAGATTACACCAAAGCAGCATCTAACACTGATGATCAGTATGTGCCTTACATTCTGACAACAGAATTTTTCCTTAAAGATTTACTACAAAGCTCACAGTATCTATCTAAATTCCATTGCATTAGATTAAAAAAAAAGACTCAGAAATTGTTGGGAAGGCTGACATGAATGACATCTCTAGTGAACTTTAATTTTCTTCGTGAAATGCCTAATGAAAATCTGCTGAAGAGGATATTAAGACTATATATGAGGATGGTATCAAATCCAGCACTCCTACAACTCAGTCACTGCAGAAAATTTAGGGAACTCAGGGCTGGGTTTCAGAGAGTTGAGCACACAGAGACAGGCAGAGAAATGTTTTAAGGAGTGCTCAGCACTCAGCTTGTACCACTGTTACTCTAAGAAAGAGATCTTTTAAAAAACAGATCTACACTGTTGAGCTCTTTTTGAATTTAACTGCTTGCTACCAGACTGAGATGGGAACTAACGTCCTCTGAAAGAAAGCACAAGCTGTATCAGTTTCTGTTTCTGCAGCCTGTGTTCCTCAGGGCTGCCTACAGAGACACACTCAGGAAATTACACTGCATTACTGTTTAAAGTGGATTAATTAATTGGCTTCAGTCCCCAACTTATTCACAATCAAGAAACTTCCAAGTTAACTAAGTTAAAGGCAGTTTAGAACACTCAAATTCTAAAAGCGATCCCTACATAGCCCTTTAAAGCCATTACAATAATTCAATTTAAATTCACATTTTCACTTAATTTGTTAGTTGTAATTTTTTTGAAGCCTTCCTATGTAAATGGGTGCTAAGGCAACACAGAAAAAGGAGGTTGGATAAGTAAATGTGTCATTTTTAATGTAAACAAAAAATGTTTAATATCAGCAAACGTCCCTAGGTCATTTCACGAGGACTTTACAAGTAAGCTTTGAAAAAGTGCTGTTTTTTAAAGCAAATGTCAGTAGAACAACAAGAAACTTGTCAAATAAGAATGCTTCCCTGCAGGTATTTGGCCCCTGCAACAGCAGGTGGGGAGCAGAGGGGAGCTTGGCTCTGGTGCTCAGCACGACAGGGGCTTTGTGGCTCCAAAGGAGAGCTGAGGTGGGGGACAGCCGTGGTCCTGCTGCCCCATCCTTGAGCCCATGGCCTGCCTATGCTGCCTGCTCTAAGAAGGTAGGCCTGCAAGTATCAAGGCAAAAGCAGGTGCAAATGTGTTTCTAGACAGTGATATCCATGACATGGACATCATCTGCCTATCTGAACTGATTTGGTAGGAAAGCCGGTCAACCAGTAAGGTTCATTGGGTAGTTCTGAAATGTACTGTATTTACTACTGTCAGCTTTTTGACTTGGTGACTAGATTTTTTATTTACTGTAAAAAATATATCCTCATAGTGTGTATTTTCTCTGTTGTTGCTTATAAATATGTGATTAAGGTCTCTTATCAGATAGCTTCAAGTTTAGGTGTCTTGTTTAGTTGCCTTGCAACACCTCATGTGAACAGGAAACCCCTCAGCTCTTACTGTGAAGTACTGCAGGCCTAAAAGTTTAAAAAAGGTATACAGAATCACAGAATCATTTGGGTTGGAAAATGGAAGATAAATTAGTTACTTAGACTTCAGTATTTGTCATACTTACTTGCATTAACAACAGTGAACCGCAAAAGCAGACAACACACAGCTGGTGCAACAGGCAACAAGGCTGCTTGCAGAGCGCAGGCTGTTGAAGGTTTCTCTGAAACCTGACCACTATATACTGTGATTCCCATGGCCCTCTTCAGATTGAAGTGTAATCAAAGTAAATATGGATTACATCTCTAGAAAGCATCTGATTTTAACTTTATGTTCCTTTGTGTGGCACTCTTACCCATATTTGAAGCATAATTAATGACACGTAGAGAACACCACAGTCTGGATGCTGCTCCCTAACCCAGCTTATTTCTATTTTCCACTTGCAAAGTGAAGACATGGTGCCCTTCATTTCCTGACACTGCTGTTCTAAGTGCTGTGGGAAGAGGACACACTCTCAAGCTATGCCAGGGGAGGTTTAGGCTGGGGGTTAGGAAGAAATTCTACAGAGAGAGAGTGATTGCCCCTTGGAATGGGCTGCCCGAGGAGGTGGTGGAGTCACCATCATTGAAGGTGTTTAGGAGGAGACTTGATAGGGTGCTTGGTTACATGGTTTAGTTGATTAGGTGGTGTTGGATGATAGGTTGGATGCGATGATCTCAAAGGTCTCTTCCAACCTGGTCTATTCTATTCTATTCTATTCTATTCTATTCTATTCTATTCTATTCTATTCTATTCTATTCTATTCTCCTCTGTCATAATGTGACCAAGAATACGATTAGCCCTCTACTAATGCAGAAAACCAGCTCCAAAACAAGATGTAAATTTTGTCTGTGAGATTCTAATGTCATTGTTTACTACTTTACAAAGCTAAAAAAAACCCCAAAACCCCCAGTCTTACATACTCTTTAGAAACAGCCATAGGAAAACCAGCCAACTTATTGCTGACTCTCCAATGTATTGCCCTGCTTTCATAGGACAACTTAACTACTAAAAGCCCATTTACAGTGTAACTGAGTGAACTGAAAAAGAAGAGCATCCATTCTAATATTAGATTTCATCTGCATATTAGGTTTCATCTATCTATTCTTCATTTGAGAGCAGGACTACATAAAGACACCATAGCTACGGAATAAATAATTACAACAGAAAATGTTTGTCCAGAGCCTGTACTCACCATTCACAAGAATAATAGTTAATACACAGTGTAGTACACAAAGGAAGGACCTGATCCACAGAAAGCCACTCTTTAACCGGCCATGCCTTCTAGCTGCATGAACCTTTAAAGAAAGAAACTAAGCAGAACTGGAAGCCACAAGAGAATATGTGGATATTCCACAGAAAGAGTTCACTGGAGCCTTTAAAACAGTATTGAAATAAATTAAATCAAAACAAGAGCATATGTTAAGCAGCATTACATTTATTTCTTTTGTCTCAAATGAATTTAACTGGATCAAAAAAGCTATTTAAAATGTAACAAAAAATTACTATGGAAATGTTATTTGTCGCTTTTATTGTAATGAAAGTATTTGTTGCTTCTCAGTGTTGTATACATTCTGGGATCACAATGTAGCTAACAGAGCATGGACAACAGAAGCACTGAGTTTCTCTGCTGTCAAAACTGAACTCTACTCAAAGCAGGGGCTTTATTACGAAGCTGTTGTCTGTGGGTGTTGAACTGCTTGGATAGAAGCAAGTGAATACTCCTGTTTATGTTGCACTCATGTAGGAGCACAAAATGGGACAAGAGGAGAAAAAGGCTGGAGACACACTTGTTAATCCAAAACCCTCACACTAGCCCAAGTTTGAGGTTAAACGTGCTTTGCTTCAAAATCCACTTCTGAAAGTGGGTGTTGCGCTTTCTGGAAGCACAGGGCTCTTGCCTTGACATGCAGGCATGCAGGCAGTGCTGGGACCGGAACTGGGCAGCGCTGACTACTTTGGAAATGCCAGCCCTCATGTAAACTGCAATTGCTTTTTAAGGACTGAAATATTCAGGATGTGGGTAGTTTCTGATCACATGGATTTTCAGATTAAGACAGAAATTAAAGAACAAGCTTCTTCTCATCACGCAGTTTCTCTAGGTCCCTCACACACAGATGAATCAAGTTGGGACTGCAGCTCACTTGCTCTTGATTAAAACTCCTCTGACAGACCACTTGCTACTTCTAGCTTTTGTAGAAGGCTGGAAGAGAAAATTCTCTTTGCACTGAGAGAGGTTTCTCAGTTTCACTAAAACAAATGGAAAACTACTCTTGACTTTATGAGGTCCAGGTTTACCTGGGTCTTATCAGCAATTAGAATCACAAGAAATTACTATTTCCACAAAAATCAAAGCACAGAAAAATTCACTGAAGTGCAGTAATTTCAGGCAGGAGCCTTACCAGATGCTTACAAGGATGTATGACAACTGCTGTGAAAACTCATTATTTTGTTTTATTTTAAAATCAATATCAATACCACAAAATGGTCCCCTTCTCAGGAGCGTCTTTTAAAAAACATATTCCATTTTGGAGCATAATACTATTTGAAGTGATTAAATTTATGCCTTGTATATCAGTAAGACATTTAAAAAGCATAATAATCAGATATTTCCCATTAAAAATATAACAGTAGGTGAAGAAGCATATAATATTCATATACATATAACACAGGTATTCAGCATCAGGTTCCCCAAATATGTTATTATCAGAGGGAAAAACACATCAATTCTTTCACACCTTTTCAACTAAAAGGTGTATGCTCTATTTAGCTTTTAAAAAGCCCCACAAAATGATCTGTCAAAGCACAGGGAAAGGAGCTGCCTGGTCGTAATACTGAAGTGAGACAGTGTATTGCTGTAGCTTCACAAAATGATTTATCTTGGCATAGTTTGGGATTTCCTCACACGCTGTCTCCAGCTGCCTTCTGTTCCGATGCTTTATAAAGCATCCCAATTATCATCATCCAATTAGGCTGAAGTAAAAAAAAAAGGGCTTCTGTCAGATAGAACTCCTTAAACAATTTACTCTAGTTCTTTAAACACATGAATCAAGGGTTTACAACCTATTGCAAAGATTCATGCATCAAATACATTCAAATTGGAGAGACAAAAGGAGTGGAAAATGAATTAAAATTATTTACCTCTGAATGTAGTGAGGTTTGTAAAAATATTGGCAGTAAAAGTGTATAGCAGAGATCCTTATCACAGCAGTTCAATCACAGGTGTTTCCCCATATTGCTAGATTATCCTTATCCAGAGTAAATATTTAATGTTAGTATTAACAAAGCAAATCTGTAGCTCCAACAACAGCCTCTGTGTATTTAAAGCTCAGTGATGATTATCCACTTTAAAATCAGTTGAATAGTATGTATTAAACAATTTTACACAATACAGGTTTTCAAAGTGTAAAGAAACAGTTTCCAGTCCCCAGAGGCACCTCTTCCCGAGTCAAGACCGAAGTAAGTTTTCCCTGCTAGTATGCAGCCATTCAGAGCAAGGCTCTTTATCTGCCTTGTCTGGCTTTTTTCCCCCCACAGATGTCTTCACTCTGTGCAAGTGATGAATTACTGTAACACATCCACCCACTGCACTGGAGAATAGGATTCCTAACAGCAATATGTTGCTTGTACCTCTCAGGAGGTTGCACTTCAACTCGCAGACTTTCTTCCTACTTAGTGACTCAGCACAAATCTACACCTAATGTAAATAGCAACACTGAACCAAGGTGGGGTCATTTTAGAGGGATCATCTGAGGGTACCAGTAGTGATGAATACTTGATAAACTTGTGACTTAAGGTCTGATTATGCCAAAGCAGAGATGGGAAGGCTCACAAGGATACCCTTAAGCCAAGCATCCCCAAAGCCTGTGTTACTATTCCTGCCAGTGACAGAACTCTGGATTCTTGGAGAGTGGTGTCCAAGAATCCTCTTCACTGTTAAGAGAATGGGAAAGATGCATCATCTGAATCGGGCTAAAGTCCTCCCAAGAAACATCTAAAGTCCACATTTTTGATATAGAAAATACTAGGAAAGGACTTTTTGGGAATTTTTAGTATACAAAGAACAGAGACCCCAGTGCAGACAGTGGGATGCTGAAAACATTACACAAAGGTCATTGGATGAAATGAGAAAATGGTTTTCTTGCTCATCTTCTCTGAGACGGCATATGAATGCAAAACAGATTTGATAATTTTCATTCAGCTTGGATACGAAGAGGCTCTTCCCAGTTTTAAACACTTGAATACTCTCAATACACATCTAAACAGAAATTCACCTCACATATAAAACTCCCCCCTCTTTTCCTAATTCTTAGGAGTAGTAAAGAAAGGGCAGCAAAGGCTTTTACTGCCAAACTTTCAAAGCTCTTCAGAGCCTTCTAATTTTCCTAAATTTATCCTTTTCCTCATGAGTTTCTTCTGACAAGCCTTTTATCATCAGTGTATTCTGGCTTGATTTTCCACTTCTCTTTCTCAGTCCTGAGCCTAGCACATCCCACTACCCTCACACAAACTGACTGTGTAAATGTCTTTCCCTCCACTGAGCACAGACACATACCCCTCCTTTCCCAAGGGATTTTGCCCCTCTCCTATCTTCTTTTCTTACAAATTACTGAGCCTACAAGTTCTAATGACCTCTTCCCCTTTATTCACTCTTCTTTTTGCATTATTCTTCCTTTAAATGTTATGAGTAGTTTGGCATAGAAGAAAATCATCCTTCCCATCAGAACAACTTTGTTAGTGAATTTAGGGGGGTAGAAGATGACAGACCATCAATTTATAAGCCACATGCAGCACTCTTTGCTCCACCCTTGCTGCATCTTTACCATCACTCACACTCTTCCTTCCTTTCCTTGATTTCTTCTTTTCTAAGAATTCCCATCCTTCCTTCTTTTTAACCAAGAAACTCTTCTCCCTCCCAAGAGTCCATTTCTGGAAAAATATATCATAAGTTTTTTTGTCTTCGCCTTTCCTTTTTCTAAGCTAAAGTACATCTGCTTGGATTTGGATTTGGATTTGGATTTGGATTTCTTACAGCATTTTCTTCCTTACTTTTTAAGTTTTGGGAGAAAAAAAATGACAATTACCCATGTCTTTCACACCATTTTGGCATGAAATCTTAGAAAATCCATGTAAAAAATGAAGACTCTAAAGAAAATAAAGTATGTTTAACAGAACCATTCTTTGTAAGTGTTTTCTTTCAAGTGGTCTGCATTAATGTACTGGGGGAATAAAGAGTAGCTAAGAGTCTGATGAGGTGATATGGAGAGGATGATTGAGGTGGAGTGGTGGGAAACCTTTGTGAACAAACTCTGCACCCCTGTGTCCTCCTGCTGGGTCTATTCTAGATGAGTACAAGTAGTGATACCGGACATGAGCCATGAGCAGAATACTGCATCAGAGCCTCCTTCTGTAGTTTCTTTCAGTAGCAACAGTTTCTTTTGAATATAATTATTTTATCTTGTGGGTTTTAATCCAGGTCTGACTCCAAATAGCAGAAATCTTTATCAGAGAAAATTATTCTTGACTATAAGCAATTGATAATGATAACTGATACCGATTGTGCAATTATTGTTTAAATGATTATTTCTTCTTAAACACCAACACACCATCTGTATCACTTCATACTGACAGATTTGCCCTGTTTCCAGGCCTTTGTCATCATGCTCCTGTGTGGATGCACAGAGGGTGCAGCTCCCCCACTTCTACAACACAGTCTACACAGAAGAGACAAAGCCTACGGGAGCTCCATTGATGCTGTGGACCATGGCCCTGTGCAAGGGCACTGCTGTCCTGCATGGCTCAGCTCACTGAGCAGTTCTCTCCAGCTGCTGCTCCCTGTTCTTTACTTCATGCATCTGCATTTACAGCCTCTCAGGTTAAGCTCAGAGGCTTGGGACTACCTTGAGTGATGTGCATGGGATCCTGAGGGTCCTTCCATTACCACAGAGGAAATGAGGCTGGAGCATGCCTGCAGCACAGACCTAACATGTTCTGATGGGGCTGTGGTGGACCTTGGCTCTCCCAAGGCAAGTGAAGCAGGACATCCATGCTTGACATGATGGTCACCTAGCACTGAGGGTCCCCAGGGAGCCCAGGCTACTCGCCCTCCTCACTTCCCTGCAGGGACTGTAGGGACCAGCCTGAGCTCAGCTGGGTCAGACAAGAGTGGACGGAGCCAGGCAAATTGCTTCCATATGCATCCTTGGCCAGCCAAATCTGCTATTCTAAATTGGAATTATTTACAAATGCACTGGATTTCTTTTTCTCTTGTTTTAGTTAGTTCCAGGAGATATAGACTAGATACAAAAAATTAAAGGCTGGGGCCTTTTTGGTTGGTTGGACCTCTTTTCTTTGGATAAAGCAAACAGGAAGATTAAAAGACTCTCCAAGCTTTCTATATACTCATGGGGAGAGTAATCTCTATTAACACAATCAGCGCAATTGCCTGATGGAACCAAAACTGTTTATACAAGCAACAGTTAGAGTACTGGTATGAAACTTTATAGGTGGAAATAAAGGGTGCTAAATTTAGCCTCCTTTTCATTAAGTACAGCATGGTGTCATTTTCTTTCACTACTGAAGATCAGAAGACCACTTTGTATTCCTGTATGAAATAATACTGTATAAAAGTGTAAGGGAAAAAGCCGTTATCCCTACTGCCTGACTACCTATGCTGTAGGTTACAACAAGAGTCTCCTTTCAAAGTCTTGCACAAGTAAGGATGTAAAGCTGTGCTTTATTTGCGCTAAGGAATGCAGCATTAAAACCAGGCTTCTCTGTGGGACATCTCTGGGGGACCCAGAGGAAGCCTTGCCAAAGTGCTTCCTGCATTTTGCTGCTTCTCCTGGGAGGGGATTAAGATTAGGGACCTAATTCTAGTGAACATCCCTCATTTTTTCAGCCCTCCACAGAACTGGCTTACTGCAAATAACTTCATCTAATTAACTTAAACTGATGACTGACCGCAGTGTGCTGTGTTATGAAATATAGATATGATGGCATGTTTTCATACTGCATAGCTGACCTGTCCTTCCCCACAGTGCCATCAGGATGGCACTGTGAGCAATATGTTTAATACAGGCACGCTGCCAGCAAATATAGATGTTTCCTTTCCTTTCATGGGTCCCTCATACTGTCTTGCCTAAAAGAGTGAACATATTCCATACTTCTAATAACAAACATTGTAACCTTGCAAATAGCGACACTTGGAGTTTTCTTTAATATTTATGGGTTTTGACCCCAAAAGGGAAAAGAATTTACCATACATAGACTGGAAAAACAGTGTGCTAATTTCACTTACCAAAGGGTTCAAACCAGTGAGCCTGCCACTATTAACAGTGTGTCAAAAAATATTCTTAAACGCACCATGCGTTACTGTATTTCAGTGCATGCTGGTACCTAGCTCTGAATGTCAGTGTTTTCACAGCGTAATTCATGTCAGCTCCCAGCTCTTATGACATCAGAGGATGAGTTCAAAGGAACACTGTTTTCTGCTTTATAAAAACAGTTTAAAGATAAAAGCCAGTTTCAACTAAAAAAAAAAAAAAAAAAAGGAAAATGAAACTATTAAGCACTGCCCTAGCCAAACAACTCTCTGAAAGGCAAATGCCAATCAAAAGAAGATCACAGCATTTTATAGTGAAACCATATTAGCACAAGTGATCAGCTGCTGTTGCCTAGTCTCTTACACAGTGTTCAGTGTCCTTCCTGCTAAATCATGCAGCTGAGGAAGTGGTAAAAATCGTATCAGAGAAGGTGGAAACAGAACCATCCTCCTTCATATCACTGGGCAATGTTTAATACAACGAATGAATCTACTATCAATAAACCAACTTTTCTATCAGTTTGAGTACGTAGAAAAGAGAAAGTGTCAGAGTATTATTTTCTATATTTATAATTAAAACAAATAAATATCAATCACATGTCTTTAAGCATTCAGTTTTCTGTAGATCTTTCAAAATTTTTTTGACCCAGCACTTGGTGCTCTGGAGCTTATCAATGGCACCAGGGGTCAAAAGTGTTAGTGCGACTAAAATTACTTGGACAAAGGCAGAACCAGGTCAGATCGCCATGGGATAGTCCCATAAGGCCTTCTGTATGCTGCTGCCACCAAGGAGTTCTAAGGAAAAGAAAGGAAAGACCATGAATCAAACATCCCAGAAAATTCACAAGCAAATGTGTTATTAATCAAGGAAAATAAAAACAAAGTTTATTAAAATGCCTTGTAATGGTACATTTCAAAACAACACAAAGACATCTTATGTGATGACCATTTTATCACTGAGGCTCATTCCAATTGAGTTACATTCTTCAAGCCCGAAGAGCCACAAGCGTGCCAGTAAAGAAAATAAACATGGGAACGATGTGTGCAGTCACACGTCTAATTTGATGATTGATCTCACAATTTAAATAGACACTTTCCACCCAAAATAAATGCAGGAGTCTGCATCAATGGCATTGCAGCAAACTGAAGGTAATGGGAGGACTGGTACAATTTACACATTTCTTGCCATATTTAGCTGAGAAGTTCAAATTAGGACCTGACTGAAGTCAGAGGATAAGAAAACAAAGCAGAAGGGATCTACTACATTCTGTACATCTTGGAACACCGTATTTAAGTATTTTTAAATTACTGTAACTTTCTCATTTATTGCAAAAATCTTTATGAAGGTGATGGACCCTCATGTGGCATAAACTGCCTCACATTCATTGGTTTCAGTGAGCTGAAGTCAAGGAAGTTACAGCAATTTACATCAACCATGAACTCACTCCACTGTGTTTACATAGGAATTTTGAATTGAATACTATGCTTCTCCAGCTCCAAGGGACTGATGGAACTGTGACAGGGCTTGAGTTAACTCTTTATGTTCTAAACTGACATCAAAAGCTGGATCCTGTTTCTCTCCTCCCAAAAGCTCTTGTTTACATGATTATTGTCTGTGAAGTGACTCAGGGAAGCAAGACTTGAACTATTAGTGTTGCTTTTACACTAAAGAGGCTAATACAGAGTAATACTTGAACTGTATAAGGTTTTTAAGCTAAAGATGGAGGCCAAAGTTTCAGTTTTATCAGTCACAATTTGGAGTCCCTCACTTGATCATGACAATACCATGTTCAGAATACAATTATTGTAATCATATTTTCAGTATTGCTTGCCTTCAGTGGAAACAGATTGCCTTAAACTCCAAAGCTACCTGCAATGGCATGCATGTTTCAAAGTCAAATAAAGATTAGAGAACAGGACCTTCCAATTCATCTGCAGTCTATAATCAGAACTTCATCACTAGAGGAACCGAGGCTTTTGTGAGCTTAGCAATTAGTGCTGGAAATAAGCAGCTCCCTGACTGTACAGACTTCAGCACGGTTATGGGTAGCGCAGAGGGCTCTACATGACACCTGTGTTGTTATGATTTATTCATGCACACAATTTGTTTGTTTGAAATGTATACCAGATTGCAGCTTATGTCCTTGTTGCTGCAGCAGAGAGCTTTAAAAATTCCCACATCTTCTCAGGTGGTGGGAAGCAGTGGCCCTGTTGCATGGGTGGAGCTTATTTTGACTGGTAATTTCTGTTAGAATCTCTATTTTATTAACATTTATTAATGAAAGCAAGCAACTTGTTTTGGTTTTTTTTGTATTCTTCCTATCCTTGTGCAATTATTAATGATCTCCAGTCACTAACAAATAATTATTAGAATTAATTGCCTCCAGTTTTACGAGTCCTGAAGTACTGTAATGTAAAAATGAACCTATCATATTACCAGGAAACATAATACACAGAAAATGTGTCGTAATTATTTGAACAGAAGCTGGATGAAGATTTATCATCTCACTAGCTCCAGAGAGTGAAGATTGGAACATAAGTTTTGTTCACTGCCTAAACCAATTTTTTTTTCACTTGTTTTTCAGCTCCCATAGATATGCATTTATATTTGCTGATTTTTTTTTTAAACTGAGTCAAAGAAATATTTTTGACCTCAAATGAAAGTTTGATTAAATTTTGTAGTTTTTGTCAGTCTATAGAATCACCTAAATGAAAATGCTGGATTTAAAAATAAAAATATATTTAAAAATAAGAAATGTAAACTTTATTTAAATAATCTTGCAATAACCCTTTTAAAAAAATCAATTCCCTTATTTATCAGAAGCTTTAAATTTAATGAGAAACTTTGGAATTCCCATTTTTGGTAAATAATAAATAACAAGTTGAAAAGCATCACCCAGCTCTAGTCCTAACACTGCCCATCATGAGGGAAGAAACCACAAACATCTCCAGAAGTGCAGAAAAAGCATTGAAGATGAGGTGAAATGGGATATCGAGTTCATATGTAGAACAATTTGTTTTGTTAGAAGGATTTTTTGTTGTTGTTAGGTTTTCATTCTCAGAAGTAAAAAAATAAGCCAGCTGCATGGGCAATTCAGGGCCTGAAAATAAAGGCAAAATTATCTTTTCCTGGCCTCAGCCAGGCTCAGTTCTAGGAGCACAGGCTGACTGATGAAGGCTCTCCTCCACGGCATCGCTGTCTCCTCCTGCCATGTGTCTCACATCGACACATCGCAGTGCTCCAAGGGGCTGCAGAGCCAGCTGCTCCCGGCGCCTGCCAGCGCTTACACAAAAGCCGAACTTGACACTCCCAGGCAGTTCCAGGGATGTTCCTCAGACTCCGCACATGGAATGAACAGGGAGCACAGGAATATTAGAAAGATCCAAGACTAACCAGAGCCACAGTAAGAGGGGATGTTCAACTAGCAGGGAGGATATATTCAAGGCTGTCACACACACGCTCTTTCCTAGTCCTGATAGACGTGTCACCCAGAGTAAGCTCCACTAACCACGGTACTCTAATTATTTTCCAGATTGTAAGGCGATCACGT
Organism: Dryobates pubescens; assembly: GCF_014839835.1. Lineage (NCBI taxonomy): Eukaryota > Metazoa > Chordata > Aves > Piciformes > Picidae > Dryobates > Dryobates pubescens. Next base: position 3,087,680 of record NC_071624.1, on the reverse strand, counting down.
AGCATGTAGCCTGACTTCCTAAATAACACAGGCCAAAATAACCTCACCCGCTATTTTCCCTCTCCACTAGTACAGACTGTCTTCACCTCGAAAAGTCTCAGCGAGGCGCGCAGGGGAAGAACGAGCAGAATGCTGTTTGCAGCACGGCCGCTCTGCCAGAGCGTGCTGGCTCCCGCTGAAGCCCGTCCAGCCCTCCCGCGTGCAGAGGGCAGAGCCCAGCTCTCGCTGTCTGAAAGGAAACTTTGCCGAGTGTCGTATTACTTCGGAATCAAGAATTTGGGGGCTATTTTCAGAAACTGCCAGCTAGGGCTCCCGGAGGCATCTAGTCTCCTCACCTTGTGGCAGTTCAGCACCAACTACCTTAAGAGATCTGGCTCTGACTGTCTGTGGTCCCAATTGTAAAGATGAGAGGGCGGAGTGCATACAGCCCTTGGAGGACTTGTGGGATTTTGTAACAGCCTGATCACAGGACTGGAGTCTTGGAATGCAGCTGCTTCAAGGCAAGAATCGTGGCTTTGTCATTTGCTTGTGAGATACCTAGCTCTGCAGCTCTCAGTGTCTGGCAGGATGAAAATACCAGGCAAGCTATTTGGAAGTTGGTCTAGATATTTAAAAAAGGTTTCAGTACTTCTTTCATGTCTCTGACTTTGCAAGTTCACATCATCAAATCCTACTCCAGCAGGCAGAGTTGACTGGAAAGATGAAAAATCTGAGGACCTCCAGGAATCTGGAGACATTCAAGGTCAGGCTTGATGCGGCTCTGAGCAACCTGATCTGGCTTACTGCAGAGGAGATTGGACTAGATAACCTTTAAGAGTCCCTTCCAACCCAATACATTCTATGATCTTATAAACCAAAGTTTGCTATGTACCATTCATAAATCCTGACTAAGACAGCCTGGGTGCATCCTAGGACAGGCCATGGGAAGGGGGTCACTGCGAAAAATCCCACCTGAGAAATGCCAGGAGCTGTGTGTTACATAGTGCTGGATGGCTTTGCAGGTCTCCATTGAAGGTAGCTGCTGCACATATCAGCCATGACTAGAATCCAATAATACATGGGGATTTTTCCCAGTCTACAGTGATCACATCCAAACTGTCAAAATAGAATGTGATGAGTTCCTAGATATTCTGAAATAGTAATATTAACACACTTTGGTTTATATCAGATGTAAATAGGACTTTCAGAGGTTGATTTTTTAATTGCTGTTTTTAAGATAACAGACTTGAAAGAAATAAATTAAGCAGTGTCTAAACTTAGTAAATGTTTCCCACAAGTGCCAAGATTAAAGCAGCAGTGAGTGGTGGTCTGTACTGCAATCTGAACCCCACTAAATAAAACAAAATATTCACTTACTTGAACATTTAATGAAGGTTAACTATAACCCTTAAAGCATGAAAACAACGATTTCAAAAGTTTCCAAGAGCCTGTTAACCTTCCCACTCCCCTTAGATTTTGGAGCAGTGATGAGTGATACTTCTTAGCTGCTTCAGCTGCTGATGAATCTCTTATTAGAGGTTTAGGGGGAAAGTTTTCTGCAGTTCTCCTGCTTCACTAATGACTCTCAAGATGGGGTTTCTAGCATGAACTGAGAGCAACGCTCTCCCTGGAGCTTATACACGTGTCATTTGTATGAGTCTTCGCTGGTTTTATACAAATGACTGTCCCAGGAGTCTTAACAAAACAAGCCAAATGGCTCCTTCCTTTTACATATTATTTAGGCAATAACCTCACTCTAGCCTCAGGTTTGCAGCCCAATAGTTGCAGCAGGTACAGAGATGCAGAAGATGATTTAAATAGAATGGCAGTAGATAAGCTAATTCTGATTCAGAGAATGAGTAACTGAAGAACCCAAAGAAAACAATAAAGACATGGTAAGAACTTGTATCCATGTTAAGGTTAATCAAGAAGTTGGATTGGCATGTATTATAACTAATAACCTAATATAATGGTTGAAGAACAACTATTCACACCAATCAGTGCAACAATGACAGTAGAAAAGGATAGCGGGTAGAGAACCACACTTTGAAGGAATGTTACTGAAATAAAATGAACTATCTGGATAAAACTGTCTGGCCTGTTGCAGAAAGAAACTTGGTAACTATGGGCAAAATACCTCATTTTACCATTCAGACCTAATTGATGGCACCTTTCTCCTCTCCCCTTGCAGATGCATGATTTTTCATTCTCACATAAAACTCAATCAAGATGAAGTTTCTATTTAAAATGAGATGACATTCCTGCTGATATGAAAAATCTGGTAATAAACTAATTTACACTACCAATGATCAGTGATGAAATAATGTTTTTCAAGGTAGGCCTGAGGTCAAACCTGCATGTGAAGTTTCCTCCCAGACTGAGGGGTACATTGATAGAGTACCACACCCAGGGTTCAGGAACCCTATTCTGGGAGGAAGCTCATGGTGGAACAATGGCAGAACGCTAGGGCACCCGGCTGGCAGGGCCATGCTCTGCATCAGCTCTGCCAAGTGGCCTAAGGGGAAAGTTGTGGCTATGTCAACATTCATGAAAGAATTTCCTATCTATTGTGCATTCTTACAGGGTGAACAGCAGCAAAGAGTTAGGCTTTAAAGAAATAAGGAACTTGCTCAAAAATACCAATTTGCTCCATCTGATGCAACGCTCACCAGGTGAGGTAAGCAAACCTCCATGTGCTCACACAAAGCAGTTCCGCTGCATGGAAGGTAAATCTTAACTGCCCTCAGAAAGAGAAACAAGAGCTTACATGACTTGCCTACAGAGTCTGCCTGGCAGTTGTGGCTCAGCCACATACAATTATTTCCTGACTACAGTCTTACTAAAGACAGCAACTGTTTAATCTCTTTCAGCTATTCCAAATTAACAAACCCCTTTAGAAAAATAGCAACTGATCTGAGTTAAGCTCAAGTCTTTTGGATCACTTTAGTGAGACATCTAAACCATCTTTTTTCTTAATGAAGACAAGATCTGTGTATCTAGCTCCAAGCAGAGCAACCTCTAGAGCTTGACAGGGGACAGTAGGCACCAAATACAAATAAGCATCAGAGGTGTTTCTAGTTAGAAAGAGGCTTCAGCAGCCAACTTATCTTGCTAATTGGAAGCAGGGTGCTGTCTTTCCCAAGCACACAGAAAGAGGATGCTTTAGGCTGGTTAGGATGAGTATTCACAAACAAAGCGACAAAGCAGTGGGAAAAATAGATGAAGTTACAGGGAAAATGGCCCCTTAAGAAAAAGAGGAGTACAGTGAGCAGTCAGGAAAAATGCTGCCAGACACAAGCACTAAGGATTTTGTTACCTCCAGGGTATGTTTCTAGCCTTCTCCCTTCTACTCTCAAGGGCATTAGCATGAACGTTGATGGAAACTGGCTCTCAAATGCTTTTTGCCTGATACATTCATTTTAGTAAAACTACTTTTAACTGTGAAAAGCCTGAAAATCGGTCCCTGCTACACCCACTGCCACAGAGCACTGTATGGAAAATACTTTGTGTAAGAACTAAACTGCAGAGTGTGTCCATGTCTGGTGGGGGGATGTGGGGTTTAAAGCAATGATAGTGTTATATTTTAGCTGTACAGAACTGTGAACTCGAATCATGCCTGTCCTCCCAAATGTCCTGTTCTTGGTGGGTTAATTTTACTTCTCCTTGAAGATTTTTCTCTGTCCTTCCTAGCCCCTAACACACACACACACACCTATTCTTAAATGATTATTAAGAACCAGCAGTTGATGTGGTTATTAAAGGAAAATAAAAAAAAAATCAAGGTATAAATCTGTTTTATTTTCAGGGCCACTCTTTGTATCTTTTCTACAGAGAGAAGAGGTAATTTGTTAGGGTCTTATTTTATTCTTGTTACCTCTTGGATAAAAAAATAGCCACCATGGATAATAAAGTGTGTGGGGTCCTCCTCCTATTTGTTTTTGGTGGCCAACCTTTTTACTTTAGGAGGGTTAGAGAAATAGTTATTGAACCCTCTTTGGGTAACAGCCAGAGGTTGTTTTCCTTAAGCTGCTCCAGATTGTTACAAGGCAAGGTTGAAACTATAGACTTTCACATGGCATTTGAAAAGTCGGTGGTGAGTCAGAAAGGCAGCAAGACACAGGAAGGCTGCTCCAGGTGGCAGAAGCAACCGGGTCAGAGAGAAGGCCACTTCTAGATGAACAGAGGAGGGCAAAGAGGGAAGGTGTTTGCTGTTAGCTCAAGAAATCCTGGGGAGAGGCCTACAAACAAGAAGGGCAGTTTCTAATTGCATCAGGGAATAATGGAGCTATTTATAGTTGGGTCTTTGAGTATGTACTTTGTTATCTACAAGACCCTAGCTGAGAAAGCTGCACTTGCACTGGGACTGTAGAGGAAGCATCATCACAGAGCTGAAGCAAGAAACAAGCTATTGGCAAACTTGCAGATCTGGGCCATGTGAAGGACCAACAAACTTTAGGAATCTGATGTTGAATGCTGATTGCCTTGGCTTTCAGCACAAGTCAGGAAGGAAATCACAAAAAGCTCCCAAACAGTTCTTCCAGAGAGGAGTTGTAGCAAAACTGAAATTGAGTCAGAACTCCAGATGCTTAGGTAGGAGTATCCTATACTGCAAAGAGAGACAGATGAATAGAGGCCAGAGAGCAGTAAGTGCAACAGAAGATGCTCTCATTTGTAAAAATCATTCTTCCTCCCAGATATTTCTGCTCAACTCCTGTGCTGACAGCAGAGGTTCACTTTGCTAAGAATGGCAGAGAAGATGGGAAGGAGGGATTTCAACCAGTGTTTCACAGCTCAGTGTCAGTCTAAAGAAATCTAATGAGGTAATACAAATTATTAGTCTGTTATCATAAAGGAGGTTAAACTCCAAAAAGAGACTCAGCATCTATGTGTGGGAAAGGAGCAAGCCATACAGTTGTACAGGCCTGGGTACAACTCAGCACAGCTTTGGGTGGAGGGTCAAAACCTGCACTGACATCGAGACATCAACAACAAGTGGAAACATGGAGAAGAGAAAATGAAAGAAGAATGCCTATCCAAGAACCAATGGTATCTGATGTGGCTGGACAAAAGTCCAAATATCTGAACCACACACATGTGTGTGCTATATGCTTTAGACCTCTGCATGTCCACATCTGTAGCCACTGCTGTAAACGATGCACTTTATATGTTGAAGTGCATCTGTGGTCTCAAAAAATCCTGACAAACATTAAAGAAAAATGATGAGAAGAGACCTAAGGACTTTGAGCATTTAATTTCATTTTTGAAAAACATGATGTTAAAATCAATGCAATCACGTCAAGAAGCTCAAAGGTTTTTATATGGGAAAACCAAACAAATTTTTCAGCTTGAGTGCTATATTAGTGACATTATGGGAATGTTTCATTGGATATCACCACAAATATTGTATAAAACAGAAGTAGATACCCAAGAAATTTCAGGTATTCCACTGGCCTACATGTGTAACATTCAATCAGACTTAACTTCCATTTTAGACTTTTAACAAACCCCAAGGTTTTCTTCCTTTAGTTGACATTCAAGGTGCACTTCACTAGCAAGCATCTTTCTGAACGTACAGCCATGGAGGGAAATTTAGTGCTTTTGTTATTCAAGGGGATTAGCAGCCTAAATTCAGGTTAAAGCGATACATAAGGGCATTAACCAGTTCTAAATGGCTTAATTCCCTGAAAACAGTATTTTTTAATGTGCTGCTAATTAAAATATTTTAGAACTCACTGTAACAACATTTTGAAAACAAACCATAAGAACCAATGTAAACAAAATATCATTTTACAAACCAAATGGAATCACTTAAAATCCAATGTAATTCTATGTTTCAATAAAAACAAATATCTATACAGGTGTCAAGTTAAGATTGTCAAGCACACTCCCAAGATACCATCTAAGAATGATCCAAGCAGTTAAAATTAACCCCTTTTGTACTTGTTCTTACTGTCTTTGGTCAGGCATTATATTTTCCTGTTTAACACCTAGCTTGGAGGACCATGACACTGCCCAAGAGCACACTAACTGGAGGAGTATCAGGGTCACCAAGAAATGCAAAGTCACCCAAAGAACCTGCAGGACTACAGTGGCCACTACTGATGTATTACATTTTAAGTTTTTTACTCAAAATTCCTAAAAGCTAGGAGGTTCTCTGTGCAGTATTTTTCTTATCTTTTGATAGAAATCTCAGTATGGTGAACAGAGATTTAAGGAACACACTGTGGGAGATGACAGTGCTCAGCAGCCTTGGTCCTGTTACTGACTAGCTCTTTTTTGGCAAAAGATTATTCTTGCTCTACCCCAACACATTGTATCGACATAAAATTTCATAAAGGTTTTTGCCCATTAAGTTCAAACTTCTTTCCCCATACTCATTGATTTCTTAGTCCTGAGAATGTTTTAAGTACTGCTTAATTGTGGTATGGGCAGGATAGCAGCAAATCATGGAGAAATAATCAGTCAGGGTCAGCCACATGAAACAAACCTTGTGCCTCCGAACAGACTGATCCCTCCACCTGGAAATAGTTTCTTTACAGAATCTGGTATTTGCACATTTCATATCTGTGTGTCTTTTTGCGTTCAGTTCCCACAACACAGCTAAGTAGCTAACTCTGGGGGAAAGGCAGACAGTAACAGCTCTTCTCCTTTCAATGTTACTGGTATTTCCCTATCAGCACCGAGTCTTCATTTTTCAGATTAGGAGATATGTCCTTGGCCACAGCTTTGTGGAGCACACTATTCTGTTTCCATGCACCGTTTAGAATATCACTCTGTGTTCAGTTCAGACTTAATCTTACCTTGTTTGTATTTTTTTTCTTTTTCTTTTTCTCTTTTTCTTTTTCTTTTCTTTTTCTTTCTTTTTCTTTTTCTTTTTCTTTTTCTTTTTCTTTTTCTTTTTCTTTTCCTTTTTCTTTTTCTTTTTCTTTTCCTTTTTCTTTTTCTTTTTCTTTTTCTTTTTCTTTTTCTTTTTCTTTTTCTTTTTCTTTTTCTTTTTCTTTTCCTTTTCCTTTTTCCTTTTCTTTTTCTTTTTTCTTTTTTTATTTTTTCTTTTTCTGTACTGTACTAGTGATTCCAGTACACTGTTCAGGAAATCTTTTCATCTGTGTAGAAATGTTTACTAGACTGCATGGCATGATCTCCTAAGATAACAGGTTACAACCACCCAGAGCAAAGAGATGCTCAGCACCTAGGTGACAGACAAGTGGGGGGCATCAAATTGCAGAGGCAGTGCTTTGCTCTAGCCACTTCAAGAAGCCACGATTTTTTTGTGCACAAGCCAACATCAGCTTACTTGCAGTGCAGCTAGGTAAGTTCTTCCTCTAGTATTTATTGTGGTTCCAAACAAAAAAATCCCTCCATGAGATAGGTGATACTTCACAGATTTAAAAATAATATTTCATCAGAAGTCTATTTTGTCCATTGGTAGAATACAAGTGGTAGCTTGTATTTACCAAGTAATCAGATGGACAGATTCCCCCACTTCAGCATGCTGGCAGGGACCTGTGCTAGTACAGAAGACAGATTTTTTTTCCTAGGTGATCCAATAAAGCTAGGAAAAGCTTGTATTGATCAGCAGTATGGGGATATTGCTAACTGTTGCTATAAGCTCTGAACTCTTTCAAATGTCTCATCTTCCAGACATCAATTTTTCATCTGTCAGATCTTAAAAACTAGACCTTGGCCATGTAATCCATATTATGGTTAAAATCAGTATCAGGTTTTGAATTCGAGAAATTTAAGGTGACAAAGGATAAGATACTGCACTTTCAGTTACTTGCCTGCTCCTGTACATTCAGTTCATAACTCTTTGTTGATGGAAAGGCCCAGACAGCCATTAGCTCCTCAGAAGTTGTCTTTTCCTGAAGTAAGCATTTCCTAGAATGCTATGAAGGAGGCAGTCAACACAGACCACTTATTCTCTGGTGTTTCTCAGAGAAACATCAGGTGAAAGAATAAGACAGCATAGCTTGGATTCCTCCATCAGATTTTCTCCCTCCTCTACCGGCAAGTGGCTACAAAAAGCAGAGATATCAGAGATGTTGCCAGAGCAAGATGATACAGTCATTTTTGACTGTGAAACTGTTGAAAAAAAAGGACAACACTCTCTATTCCACCACTTTCCCCAACCAAAACTACTCATTGTGGTTTTCATAATTGGAAATTTGCCACAAGTCTCTCTGTAGTCCTTGCAGTCATTGACTGTTCTCACATGGGTGCAAGATTCTCTGCAGATCAAAGATCAAGCTGAAGGGTCATCACGGAAAAATAATATATTACCTTCATGAAATCATCTTGAAGAGCTCCTCTGAAGAAAATTAAACCCAAATATTATTTTATATTCTTACTGCAGAAATGAGCACTGTGGTCAACTGAATGCCAGCCCTTAACCAGCTGGGCAGAAAGCCAGAGGGGCAAGAGAGTGTCAGATGGAATTTAGGCCAGGCAGGCAGGAAACACCAAGAGGAAACACCAGCAGCAGCTGTAGAAGCAAAAAGAATGGGCAGAGGCTCTAAGACAAATAATAACAGGCAGAGCAGCAGCAGTAGCAGATGTCACACTAAAGCTTTCTGGAGGGGGATGGGATGGCACTTGTGAAGAAAAGGGATTTTATTTCTTTTTTTAGCCACTTTGCATTAGTTATCTGAAAAAGGATTCTATCCCCAGACCCTTTGAAACATTGTTATTTTGGATTAGTTTATGAGGAAAGAGACTAAAGCAAGCATTCACTCAAGATGTGCAATGGCCAGGACACGCACTGCTTTCATGTATGGGTTTGAATTCTCCTAGAGGCTTGAGAAGGTGTTTGGAAATCAGTCCAGCAGAGGGATCGCTTATTTCGAGTGGTTTTACTGAATAGTTTTCTAAACTTTCATTAGGGTTCTATAAAGTAGAACAATCAGGGAGAAGCAGGAATTTCTGCTCTTCCAAAAGATGCTGGGCTTTAATATGTGTATATGTTTTGAATCTACTAATCACATCAGCTCTTTGATACCAGTCAGATACCAGTGAACCCGACTAAAGGGCCTTATGACAAAAAATGTGCAGAGAAAAATCTAACCCCAAGTGATCTACACTAAACATATTATGGCTGATTCACTCAGAAAAAGCAGTGCCATTGTACAAATAGAGGATACATAGCTTACAGGTCGAATAGCTTGATGAATTTAAAGAATAGGAATTTGCTTTGGAAAGCAAGTCACCACACATGGGTATGGAAGATGCACATTAGTAGCACTAACCTAGTAGCTGCTTGCTCATCCATGCACATTATAATCACTGCTTAGAATACCAGCTGCCCAGATAATTGATGAGGTGAACCACCTTATCCTTCCTGTTGGTTGTAGTGTGTTGTGCAGTATAACCTATCACAGCACGGAGGCCTCTGAGGTGGTCTCTGGGGCAACAAGACACACTTTGGCACAGTTCCTGTTAAGCGCACTTGCCAATAGCCTTCTTGCCTTCATATGAGGCTGGCAACTTGCTTCATGCCAGCCCTTCAGAGACAACTGGTGTTTAGATGGAGTGGAGTTTATAGTGACATTCAAGTTTCTTAATCCTTGACAGAACCCAAGACAAGCTTGAGGTGTGTGCTACTAGTTGTAGATTATGTTGGGGTGAGGAAAAAAGGAAGAAAAAGGGCAAAATGACAAAGTGGTAAGAGAAGGAATGCTGATGAATTTATCGGGATTTCACTTAATTCTTCATGACAGAAAAAAAAAAAAGAAGAAAAAAAACACCCTACCCCAAATGAAACAAAATATGCATTTTCAATTATTTTAAAATGTAAGGTTTATTTATTACAATTATTATCATCTCAAGATCTTCAAATTTATCTTCAGAAAACTTGCATGAAATGAAAAGTAGGAATCTTGTTTTACATGAGATCATTTGGTTGGGCTTCTGAGAAATCCATTTCAAGATTTCCCTATTCATATGCTGAATATATCATGTTGCTTGATCCCATCTCAAAAAGGACGAATTAGAGCAAAGATATGTAGTATCTTTCATAAACAAAATCACAGAATAGACCAAGGCTTTTCAGGAAGGCAAAACACACTATTGAGCAGGACACTATATGAAGCAAATAAAACTGAGAAGCATGAAGGAGATGAACAAAGTATGTTTTAGATCCTTGTACCAATGTCTTTCTTCCTCAAGCCACTTTAAATCTATTTGCCCAGATACTCTTCTTTTTTACCAGGATGGCTAAGTCTTCTGCAGCTTCTAAATTCAGCTTTTACTGTCCTTATTCTTTGATTTTAACATTTGCATGTATTTTACTGGTCATAGTCTAACTGTCCTTGCTTGCCCAGCCTAAGCCACCTTCTCAATGTTCCTTCTAATCTCCTTGTCCATACGAACATTTCCCCTTCCCCAGGAATCAGAGGCTAACCTATGGGTTGCCTTCCAGCACAGCTTACAGTCTTTCTGAATTTAACTCTAGTGAATAATTTTTCTGTGCTGTCTGGGTGTCTGGGTGAAAGGAAAGGTGAGGAAAGGAAAGGAAAGGCCTTTCTTCTTTGCCCCTGAAGCTCTTACAATGGAAAGAATGTCTCCAAGAGTGAAGGTGGCCCAAAGGGCTGGATATAGCTCTGCACCTACATCTCTAGGAAGAGTGTGTAGTATAACCAGTCTTCTCTCACGAACATATGGAAACTTTGAGGGGTCTTCACACTGACACTCTGAAATCTGGTGACATTCACCTAAGTCTGGCACATAATACAACCAGCTCCAGTCACAGTTCATCATGCCTTGGCCCAACAGAGGAAAATGTTCATGCTGTCCTTTCATGAAGTGCTATGTAGGGCTGTGGACTTCCTGCAAGTCAGTGAACTTAGTCACTGCTCTTCCTCTGCTTGGAACACCCTCCGTCTTGTAAATCATCTGTCAGCAAGAGCATCCTGTATGAATGTGAGGGACAAGGAAATATCTAAAGGCCATGATCTAAGGGTCATGGTCTACATAGCCTGTAATCTTTGGCTGGCTTAGGAGGAAGAAAAGGATTCCTCCTCACACAGCTTTGGGCCTTATCCAGATCCCTCTCTCGGAACAAACCATAAGTTCACATTAGCTTTTCTAAAAGGGTAAGCAGCCTCAGATGGAAAAGATAGTGAGCAGACCACTATAGGCAACATTTTCACTGATGTCAACCGTTTCCTCTTGTCCACACATGCCAAACTGATACATTCAGCCTCAATATACAGGGCCAGCAAACATCTGGTTGACATGAGAATCAGAAGGTCCCAGCCCACAGTGTTTTGTGTGTTTACTTTTGTTACATGCTTTTAAGAGCACCAAAGATATCGGTGCAAAAAAATATCTTAATCCATTTCCCCACAACCTTTTTCCTCCCTATCAGATGTGATTCACAGTGTAGATGCAGAAGATCTCTCTCCCTTGCTGAACTGGTCAGACCGAATGCTCTGTCCTGGTGGTATTCTGCAAACTGATTTCAGCTCAATAATTTATTAGCCATTTCTAGTACTCAGAGCCAGGGTGAAGTCCTTTGGAATTTGATTATTGGCTGCATATCAAAGAGCATAAAAACTCCAAGTACTTAAATGAGCCACTTGGAACTGAAGGAAAGCCTTCACTGAGGCTATGATACAAATTTAATGCTCCCTTAATATTTCTTAAATATTCACACTTAAAATAGCAGCAAAAAATGAATGAATTATGAGGAGCTAAGTAAAATTGCAGATGACATATTTTGAATTTATTGCAAGTAAGGGAGGAAATAAAGTACACTCTGTATGTGGGGTTTTTCTTTCTTATGCATCTTGCTTCTAATCTGGAGACAGAAGTGCACAACAGTTTTCTTCAAGCATCAAATTTTAAATCTGAGCTTTTTTTATGACCTTTTATATAAATTTATTTTACACTTTTGAAATCTTTTCAGATTCAACAATGTAAACTAAGTCAATCAAGTGCCTTTCCAACGGTTTCTTTTTCACTGTCAGTATGTATTGATTTGTATTTATTAGCATTGAGACTGTTTATTTCTGTATCACCCAGACTGACAGAGTGCTAAATTAGAATGTCATATCAATTCCAGGATCATTATCTGAAATCTATATTATTAACTATATACTTAAGATACCTTAAACCCTGTACTCTGCATTGGTTAGGCCACACCTTGAGTACTGTGTCCAGTTCTGGGCCCCTCAGTTTAAGAAGGACATCGAGACACTTGAATGTGTCCAGAGAAGGGCAACGAGGCTGGGGAGAGGCCTTGAGCGCAAGCCCTATGAGGAGAGGCTGAGGGAGCTGGGATTGTTTAGCCTGGAGAAGAGAAGGATCAGAAGTGACCTCATTGCCCTCTACAACTACCTGAAAGGTGGTTGTAGACAGGAGGGGGTTGGTCTCTTCTCCCAGGCAACCAGCACCACAACAAGGGGACACAGTCTCAAGCTGTGCCAGGCGAGGTTTAGACTCGAGGTGAGGAAAAAGTTCTTCACTGAGCGAGTCATTCGTCATTGGAATGGGCTGCCCAGGGAGGTGGTGGAGTCACCGTCCCTGGAGGTGTTCAAGGGGAGATTGGACGTGGCACTTGGTGCCATGGTCTAGTTGTGAGGTCTGTTGGAACAGGTTGGACTTGATGATCCTTGGGGTCTCTTCCAACCTTAGTTACTGTGATACTGTGTGATACTGTGAAATCCTGTATGAATGACATTTTCCTGAACATCCTTCTAGTCCCTAATCTTGCAGGAGTTAACAGAGCCGGACTTTCTACAATGTAATCCCACCAGTTCCCTGTGTTGCTTAATTTATGTCTTCTGCATTGTTCAGTGCTCACAAGTGACTCTCATGGACCAGTTTTGGCTGGTACACTACAAAGACTAAACTATTGAAAATATTTTGCATAGCTGGGCAATTTGCAGTGTAACTAATTTACTATTCTTACTGAGCCACAAAAGAAGTACAATTAAATTAATGTCAATTAACAATTTACAGCTTTCCCCCTCCTCAAGGTTTTTACATTTGTAATGACTTAAACTTGAATGTGGGTATTTTAATGGGATATAATCAATCTCCTGTTTATTCTGTAAAACAGACCACATAAAATACGTTAGTACCCACATTTTTCATTGAAAGATCATGAGGTACCAGACATACATAAACAAGCCCAGGTAACTCTGCTATGTGGAGTTCAATTTCCTACAGAAGCATGAAGCAGTGGGCAAACCCTTTATCTCAGACCAAGAGTCTAAGCTTTATGAATTTGGAAAGGTAAGCGAAGCTTATGGTCATATATAAATTGCAAGCAGTTATTTCCGTCCTTTTGAGAGGTTACACAATGCCTTATTCAGTGTAGATGAAGCTAATAGTTAATTTGAGGGGGATTATAGGCAGTTAGAAGAAATAAGAAGATGGTACAGGACCTTCAGATCCTCAACCATACACCTGTTAACGACTCAGACACTGAAGAAAAGAAAGTGAAGTGTTCAGCTTCCCAGAGAACCTCCTCTCTGTCCACTCAAGAGATGAAACTGATCTTTCTGGCTCTAGTATGGATGTAACACTCCCAGTACTCCTAGGTTTTTTGAGAATTACCTCACAAAGCATAAGACTCACAAGAATATAAAGCATCCTTTTTATAGTGACTATCATAATCTACAACTGCCAAAACAACCCTGTTCTCAAGAGCCAGCAACACAGACTTACTGTTGTTTGGGCTTTTTGACACAGTTGTTCTGAAGGGAAAGGCAAGGAAGGAGGAAAGAGCTTGCTCTCCCTTTAAGATCTTGTTTGAGTCCAGGTGGCTGGACTGAAGCATCTAGCACAGCTGTACTCCCAGAGTGAGAAAGATTTGGTGTATTCACCAGCAACCCAAATCTCTAGTTTCAGGGCAGTGCTGAGTTTTTATCTTGCATCACTCTAGTGAGATGAAAGCAGCACATTGATAATGCTCTTGTCTGTTTGTCTGTAGGATTAACAATATGAAATGCTTTCAACTCCACTTTGTAAGGATAGCGAATATTGCACTTTTAAAAAGAGGGTGCCTATAGGGGATGGCAGCTGTGATAAGAGAAGAAAGGACTACATCTGTGCAGGCATTCACACAGCTGGAGGCCTAGAGACTGTCCTTTTAAATGCAGACATGCAATAGTGTCCTGCCCAGGGCTAGGAGCCTAACAGAAACAGCACTGCAGCTCAGAGCCAGCTACTTTCTTCCATTCTTATTTATTGACAAACACCAAGAACTGCCAAAAGGCTTCACTGATTCCTTCACTTCAGAGGATTTCTGAGATGAGAAGTTATTTCAAGGCAGTGACTCTATCAGAGATAGCCTGAATGACTTGCTGTATTTTTTTTAACCTCCATTTCCTGTACAGTACGCAATTACTAGAAGGGTGGAAACTTCTGAACTCCCTGGGAGAGTTTGCTATGTCTCTCATTTCAACTTAATAAAATATAATCTGAATTGCAGCATCTGTAAGACACAGTTTTTCCCTATCCAGCTGTTCTAACTCAGGTTATTCACAGGATGAGGAAGAAAAGAGATTTGCAAGAAGGATGCTGAATTTATTTGCTAAGAATCACATTGCTGTCTCTTCATCCCTTTAGGCCACTTCCCCTTGTCAAAGTAGTTGAATTGGAAGAAATTACCACTCGTGTGCTGCCAGGTTTATCTTCTTTAGACTGTCTGCATTTTTACATGCATGATGACTTCTTGTTGCTACATTCCCTGTGTTTATTATCTCTCTAGGATACCTCAGGACATACATGACAGCAAATTAATCTCCAGATCTGAAAATCAGCTCTGTCAGAATTCAGATGCTGTGGGGTATTCCTCTGGTAGGTTTGCTACTATGAATTGGCCTTTGCACATGAACCTGAGTCAGCTGGACTTTGCAGTGGTGCTACATGCCATTGCTGGTCTCACAGGAGCAGAGATCACAGGCAGACATGACATGGGTGTCCTCAGAAGGAACATGGAGAGTGGTCAGAAGAAGCTGGCCTGTGCCTGTCAATGAAGGGTTTGAAAAAGTGCAAGAAGCCAGTGTATTACCAACTGGTAATAAACCCTGTAGCAATTTTGCAAAGCTTGATACTTCCAAAGCATTTATTTCAGTTCCTGGAACAAGGGTATCTTTCTAGAATAGAAGTACTACCAGCCAGAGGGTCACAGGAGTTTACTACCAGGAAGCAGAGTGGGACAGTATACTCTTACTCTTGGCTACCCTGAACTACCCTTTACCTCTTCAAGAGAAAGAAGTTTAATTTAGTCAGCATAAAAATAATAAGAACAGTCCTGCCAGTTAACAGGTTCATTTGACTAGACCCTTCAACATGAAAAGGCAAAGCCAGGGACATAAAAGAGTGATTGCTAGTCCCAGAGCCTTTCTTTTGCTAGTTAACTCTCCCAAACAATTTGCTGTTAATTACTGACATCAAGAAAACCGATCAAGTCCTGGGTAGAGACTCTTGAAGATAAGTCCATTGAGACAAACTGAACTTCTTCTGGAAGACTTTAATGATAAATAATGGCTCCCTATCAGATAAGTTTAAATCAGGGTTGAATAGACACTTATTTTACAGAGTGAAACACTACAGATTTCTTCCTTTTTGGATAAATTTTTGGCTCCAGCAAAAGCAAAGCAAAACCTTGTTGATCCCCTCTTAGTGTAGAGACACACAGTGAATGTCTCTGGGAATTCTCACCCATAAAACAAAAATCCATTTAAGATCCAGAAAAAAACCTCAACCCCAGCCCCCTGCCCAAAACAACCACCACTGCTATCACCCCCTCCCCCCCCCCAAGCTAAGGAATCAAGTTCAGCATGACTGATTTTCACAGCACATAACCAACCTTTGATTAATCAAGGAGTGCAAATGAATAATCAAACTCCACAGCAGCAAAAAGTTCTTTCTGTTCAGCATTTGCTTTTTAAGTGTTCTTTGGTAAGCCATATAGATTTACATTGCCTACAGTAAATAAGAGTTTCATGTGGCACACTATATTTTCAGGAAAAGCTACATGGGATAGGAGGGAGTTGTGTGTCTGTGGAATGACACTAAAATCAGCTACTAGGAATAGCTTCTTCATTGCTGATCTTTCCACTTTTGTCTAATCCTGACATAGAACTGGAACAACACATTAATGAAATATAGAATATTTACATATTTTTGTTATATTTATGCTATTAAATATTTAGCCTTTGCAACTCCCTGAATTTCACAGCTATAGATACAACCTCTACATTAAATATGATCCCACAACATGCCACAGCAAGGTCTATTTTTCTGCAATTACAGAATGACAGAAGTGCATTAGTCCCAAAGCAGCATTTGCACTCAGGAAATGTCTCTCAACTGCACAGGGTAAAAGAAAGGTCTTCAGGCAACATAGAAATGGCTGTAGACTATGAGACAGGGACTTCTTTCTTTATTTCCTGCTGTACACTTCCTGAAGGCATTTGCTGACAAGGAATTTGCAAATCTTGTCTTGTTAGCAACTGCAGTAATGCTCCTTGGTATTACTGAGATATAATCATCTGTGTACCTGTCCAAATACAGCTTAGCAACTGCCAGTGTGTGGAACTGAGAGCTCCCCTCCCTGTCTTTTCACCAGTGATCAAATAACAAAGTTTGCTTGCTGTAACCTTCTCCCCAGTATCCTTGCAGATGTTGCCCGCCCCCTCCTCCTGAAGGTTGTCCTGGAGAGAACATGTAGTTCCAGGGTGACTCATACCCGCACACTATTCCTCACTCAAATAGTTTCATTAAAGGCACTGAACCACAATAGATAGTTTCTCATTTCATTGTGAGCTTGCTTCAGTATGAACATGCCAGAGAAGAGAAAAAAGACCAGGACAGGGGTCCTGCATGGATAAAGGGCAGAAGTCAGCTGTGATGCTTCTGAGGAAGGAAGAGCATGTTTGATCATAGTACCCCTTATTCAAACGTTTACAAGGGTTCATCCACTTCTACATCACAGAAGCAGTGCATGTATCAACAGCCTTGTCCCGCCCAGCAATGCTGGTTGCTATTTTGCTTATTTAACATTTTAATAAGAAAATAAATGAAACTGTATGTATCTCCCCCAGTTCACTCCCTTCAAAGATGCAAAGTGCACAGAGCTCTGTGAGCTCTCTAGCTGCCTGTATGGGACTCTGAAGCATGTGAAGCATGGATGAGATTTATCACCAAAACAATACCCTAAATTATTTTGAAATTAGAAGCTTTCCTTTGAATGCTGCAGTTACCTGAGATGTGCAATATGGCCCCACTTCTGAGGAGATCAGCTACAAAACACAGAATGTAAAGGCAACTAAGTGTGTAAAAAACAGTTGAGGAAGCACTTAGCAACCACTGAATCCCCCGTGGGACAAAAGCTGGTTAAGAGATATCACAGAACTGGTGAAAATGAGAGGAACAAAGAAGAAGTAGAGAACTAGATAGGTGGTAGTAAGACTAGCAAAAGAATGATTGAGGTGACTCAAGAGCTATTCTGTTCAGAGAATACCACCATCATGCCAGGAAGAGAGGTACAGGATCTCCAAGGCAAAGAATAAAGTCCACAAAGCTACCAGTGATTGTTACTGCTGAAACTGTGAAACAGCTCATTTAGAGTCAACAAACCAAGCAGGTTCATGTTATATATATTTTTTTTTGGTGTGTGCTAATGCTCCACAAAACTGAGCTAGAAAAATGTAAAAGCACATTTCAACAAACTACTGAAAAATACACCTGAACTTTCCAGGAAGCTCTGCACCAAGGATCTTGCAAGAATCACAGATGGAGTAAGGGATGCACAACCCTCTAAGCAGGCAGTTCTTACAATGATTTTATTATACAAGTTGTGAAATTAACAGTCAATATTTGCAGAAGTCATCAGATACCCCCAAAACAAAGCAGAAAAATTCCTAGAAAAAAAGGTGATCTGCTGAGAATCTTCCTCTTGCCAACATCCAGGGCGCTGCAAGATCCACAGCCACCCACAAGTCAGACCTAAAAATACTCCTCTCTCAAAATAAACCTGCCATACCCGTGCTGACGAAGAAGGCTCCTGTCCCCCACCTTCGCATTTACAGCCAAGGCTGTGCCTGGCTGTTTCTGACACAGACAGATACAGTGTTTGAAGCCACATGAAAACTAAAATAGCATGACAATCCTGTTCTAACCCCAGAAGTGTTAATTTCCTAATAAGCTTGTTCAATTGCCCAAGGAAAGCCAGAGGACATGTTGCTTTGTCTTCTCTCCCCTCCCCCCATTGCATTTTACAGAACTCCAGTGGAGCTTTAACCAAAACAATGTGCTGATAGGAGAAGCTGTCTGCATTCCTCTTTTGCAATTCACCTTACGCTCTACATGTTGCTTGAAGATAAGCTCCTCTGGATGCCAAAAAAACTCCAGCAAGAGGTGAAGGCTTCTTTGCAAAGAATAGAGTGCTACACAATTTTGTCAAGTTATTCACTGCATTCTTGTTTGTAGATCCCCACCCTTACAGTAATCCCCATGGTTGCTCCTCTTCCAAGAGACCCCAGGAATACTTAGGGGTGGGAATAATCAATTTCAAACTTGACTATTAGGTAATCAACATTAGGTACTGATTTAAGTTCTTTATTTTCACACACATTCCTCTTTATGGACAGCAGCAGCCAATTCATTTGACACCTGCAACAGGCGTGCTCCTTTGCCCTGCTCCTCAACTCCAGCCTAAACTTCCCCTGGTGCAGCTTGAGACTGTGTCCTGTTGTTCTGGTGCTGGTTGCCTGGGAGAAGAGACCAACCCCCTCCTGGCTACAACCTCCCTTCAGGTAGTTCATGAGTATCCTTATATTCTGGGATCTTTAGAGTGGGAAAGGGAGGGGGTGGAAGAATAGGATTCTATTTGTATTATTTCAGCTTTGCTCTAGAGAGGTACTCTCCATAAAGAGTAGACAAAACCATTTTAAGAATAGTAGAAGAAAACTGCTTTGTCCTGAATACATTTACACATACACACAGTGCACCAAACACAGTAACTGCAAAAGGAACACATAGATGGTTTGAAATTTGTGCCACTAAATGGGTGCTAAGAAGCAACATATGCTGTAAAAAGCCCCAGGTATGCACAGAGGAGCTGGCAATGGAGGAAACTGGTGTTCTTTGACACAATCCAACCTTTCTTTTTAGCATACACTTTTTACCACTTTTTTCCACAGAAGGCAGGTTCCCATCATACTCCTCCCCCACCATCTCATAGCTGGTGGTACAGCAAGACGGAATCTGGCTTCCAGAGATGAGGTCAGCTAGAATCCTTGAACTCAGGACTAGCAAAAAAAAAAAGAAATCCATGAATCTTGGAAGAAAATCTGAAAAAGCATTAAGCAAAGGAATTACATTTAGTCATAAAGAACAATTTGGCATCTAGAAAAGAAGGTCCCCTGGAGCCTGTGTGAAGGCAGAAAATGCAGAAGTCCTTAGGCTCTGGCACCTCAGGCACTGTTGTAAGATTTTCCAAGGGAAGGATGACAGTACATACACATAGTGACTTGGACAGTAGGATCCTAAGCTTATTCTGAAGCTTAATGCAATGTTACTAATAAATATCACTAGTGGAATTAACCACCCAGCTCTCAAGCATTCCTCTGACATGAGAAACAGAGGCCTCCTGCTTTGTATTTAGAAATAGCAATTAGCAACAAACCAAAACAAAACCAACAAAATAAAACAACTGCAAAGACCCAACCAAAAAAAACCCTAAACCCACCAAAACCCCCCTCCAAAACACCTGTAGTAGGTTGTTTGAAAAATATCAGAGTCATTAACTAACATTTATGTAAATCTTCAGACATATTGAAATGAAAAAGATATCCTAAAACTAAATTCAATGAAGTGTAAAAACTCTGTAAGCCTACAGCAATATTTCTTCTACTCGCTTCCAATCAACATTACTTCATAAAATCAGAGGCAGGTAAAGGCTGGGAATAGTCCTGTCACTGAAACACAACCATTTCTGTAGTGGAATCCAAAAGCTGCTAAGAAAGTAACACTGCAAACCATTTTTTGTTTTGTAATAGTACTTTTATTTAAAGCTACCTTTAATGTAATTATTCTTTTTTGTTTTCCTCTATGAAAATATTACATTTTCTCCAAAGCACACTAAGCTTGGGAAACAACTGCAAGTCACAGAATTTCTTTTGGGTCCATTCAAGGGCTGCTTCAGGATAGTTGGGTTGAGGCAGAGTCTGAAACTGAATTTGCTCTTTTCCTCCTTTATTTACTCATGAAGTCAGCTTAAAAGCATGACAAATTCTGGGTTAGCAGAGTTTTATCTCCCCCTCCTTTTCACATGTGTTCTGTGAGTGTACAGAGCTTCTCCTTTACAAATGTTTTAAAATATACACCACCTGAGAAATCTTTCTGTACATCTTAAAGCTGTGTTGGAGAAGCTAATGTTTTCCCCTGTATTACTTGGGAATGCAGAGCTGTTGAAAGCAGCACAACAAAAGTCACAAGGACAAAAAAGAACAAATATTTAATAGACAGAGAGCCTGAATGTCACACTTTTTAAATGCAAGAACCAATGTGACATTGCTCATTTAATCTGAGCTCTGTTAATTGGTCTATTGCACAAGGAAAAAATCTTTGGGAGTCCTTCTGGGAATGCCTCACATCATTCCCTATCAGCTGTTGACATACAAATACTCTGGTAATGAAAATATTTTCATTCCTTCATAACAGCATTCTCTGTCCTGTTTAATCTTATTTTCTCTCTTTCTAAAAACAAGCTTCTGTGTGGGGTTTCTGAACTAACAGACCTGATGCCATAGATCAAAAATATCCCATACTCTTGTCAAATTTGCTAGGAGTCCAGCCAAAAAGACAGCGAAAAGAAAAAACCCAGAGATTTACAGGAGTTACATAGGATTTTAAACACCATTTAAAATTCATCTGTGGTCTGTATCATTTCAAAGGACTGTTAATGCAACCGGACTACAGCTAAGCAGTACTTGGCTGGTCTTGGAGTTGCCATCACTAGCAATAGAATACCTGGCACAGGATCGAGCTACCTGCTGAAGAGGCGCAGGTTTGCACATTCCCAGAAACAGCACAAAGCAGAGAATTTTAGCCAATTTTTTCCAGCTATCACTGTCATGAATAAGAACAATGAGGAACAAACAGCTGGAAATTCAGGGTGCCTTTCCAGCGTTCAACCAGGCTTTTCTAAAGTGTGGGTTCAGGCTCAGTAAGCATGGGGATATCAGGGATGTTCTGCTGGAGAAGAATAAAGTGGTGTTGAAAAAACTTCCAAGCGTCTCCTCTCCTGCATGCTCTCTTGTCTCCAGGAGGTTATCAACATCCCCATGGCAGACCCCTCTGAAGGGGTAACAGCAAATCCTACAATTTTTATTTTCAATATGCTACTTCTAACCATTTAGAGGTTCACTTTGTGCTCAGGCAGTTGGCTCAGGAGATAAGATCACATTCTGCTGCGCATGAAATCCATGCAACAGAGTCATTACTGTAGTATCAGAGCAATTACTTTAGGAAATTAAATTATTTCAGAAGTTGTTGCATTCACTTTGTGCTGGTAAATATCTCTTTTCCTCTGCTAAATTCCACACCTAAAAACTGCTCTCAAATTTTTAAATGCATTTGTCTTCGATACCACAGTTCTTCCACATTCAAGGTCTGAAATAACAATGCAAGCTCCTGCTCTTCCCGCCCCCAGCCCTTTCCCCATGGAACTTGTGCTTCCACCCACATCCTGCTGCCCAGGTTGTAACATTCCTTTCTGCACCCCATCAGTGTCACACTGCCTCCTGGAAACAGGTGCAAGAAGATTAAAAACCCACTCGCTCAGCTGGGATTTTCATCTGTTTGCACCTTCCTCTCTGCCACTCCTAGATGTCAACATCTCATGAGCAGAAAGTGGTGGGGAGGCTCTTACTCTGTCTATTCCCAGTGTTTGTTGTTTACAGGGAGAAGCAGCAGTTTTATTCTGAAGGACAGCAATATCAGGAGATAGGGGAAAACTTAAGATAAAAAGGCTTTAATTAAATTGGGTTGGATTTTTGTTTTAGAAAGCACATGTATTTTGTTAAAACTACAGTTTAATTTGAAATGTCAGTGCTAACATCCCTAAGAGGGTTATTTTAATGCATTTTTGACAAATACATTCATTCTGTGTTATGCTTTTTAATTCCTAGACTGATAGGAGGACTGAAATATTGTACCATGTTTCACTTCAGTCATTAAGCCATTTTATGCCATCTGTCATTGCAACACAAACAGAAGAGAGATCAGTCCAGGCTAAGTGGTAACTGCACTTTATATTGTGAAAATAATGAGCCCTTTTCCACAGTTCTACTATAGCACTGCAACTGATGTGTGGAAACAGCCTTACAACCTTTGCATTGCATTTGAAAAATGCAGAAACATTTCTGCAAACTTCCTTTTCCTAAAAAGTCCTAAAGTTAAGGAAATTATTTGTGTCCTGCCCTCTTCCCTGTGCCCTTTTCATTCTGGATCAAAGCAGCTTTTATCCTTTCACCCCTATGTTGAATTGACAAAGACTCCTGCAGACAGAGTTCCTGATTTTTTTGATTGCCAAGCACCTGCACTCTTTGGACTTGTAGTCTGTGCTACAGAAGTATTCACCTTTGTGGGAACTCTCAGTTTTCCACATGGAAGGAGGTCTCTGGAATTCCCTGAGGAGGACATGATAAGGATATGTCTGTATGTGGATGTTTTCCAGAATGGCTGGTCCCCACCACTTCCAGAAGAGTCCCTGGTGTGCTACACATGATTAGCATCTCCACAAAGACTCCTAGCAGGAGAGCTCTTCCTGAACCGCTTTCTAAGGGCAGGCAGACCTTCAGATTTGAAGTTGTTCAGTGCCAAAACCAATTAAAACCACACTTGTTAAAACTGATGCTTTCCCTCTCTTTCCTAGCAAAGTGCGGGCTGTATAAATGCAATCAACTGGAACTGAGCCCACAGGGGCTGTGCAGCAACGACTATGGATCCGGGTCATTTTCTCATCTCTGTAACTGGATCTCTGGCAAGAATGAAGAAATGTATCCTGGAGCTGGGACACTTTTCCTTTTGCTGCCTGCTGCAAAAGTGTGGCATGGAGACTGGTCAGCAAAGAAAAGCTCCCAGAATGAAAAGGTTATATGAACTCTTGTGTCACATTAAAGGGTTTGCTAGAGAGAGAAGGACTATGCGAGCAAGAACAGCTACAGAGATGGGTCCTCAGTTTTCAAAGATATCCTTGTTTTGTTTGGTTTTGTTTTGTTGTAAGGAGCTGATTTCAGATATGATACTTTGGCTAAAAACACACTGGTGAGCACACAGCTGAAACCTGAGTGTAGTCAAATGTGTGTTTTCGAGCTTTTTGGTCACACACAGAGAGGGATTTCTGATAGATGAATCATTCATACCTACTTCGTTCAGTGCATATCTCATGCATTCACAGGGTTCCTGCCTGCAGGAAATGCAAATGGTTAATGGAGGACACAAAAGCAATCAGGAGGGACCTGTCGCCAGAACATACCCAGCAGTGCTCAAACCCAGATTCAGTGTCCGGTGCTGTATGGTTTCCAGGTAGCCTTGAACTAAGATTTTTCCCTGATATGAAGCAAGGAAGGCAGAAGGGGGCATCAGTGAAACAGTAAGCAATGGAAATGGGTCTGACGAGAGGCAGAAGACATCTGCAGCCCAGCAACAGGGCAAAGTGCCTTATGAGACATTTTTTGAAGGAGCCTGAGCTTTCTCTGGGCCTTCCCAAGGAACTCAAGCTTCATAAATAAAGTGAAAGCACTAAGAAAATGCCAAACACAAGTATGATAGTTTATCTTCTGAACAGGAAAAGCATTGTTACAGCTAGAAAATCTACTAGAATACAGCAAAAGGAAATAATATACTCATAAAACATTCAGAAAAAAATAGCCTGGCTGCCTGAATGTAGGCAATGACTAAGGAAAAAACACCTGTTATTTGCCTTGTCTATTCTTCTATGCCAGAAAAAAACAACCAAAACAAAACAGAAATTTAAATTTTTATTTTAACAAGAAATTTTTATTTTAAGACTTAGCCTTTAAACAGTAAACCAAGAAGCATGGCAAGCGTAAAATATTGTTCCTAGAAGATACCAATTCACAAGAAATTCTGGCTTTGGTAGATAGGAGAGAGTGAAAAAACCTGACTGATGGGTTTCCAGTTTCAAGGGCATGTATTGAAAATATCACCATTATAAAAAATCCAGTGGTGCCTTCAGGTAGGTTCCTACAGAGCCTTCAAAGCCACTCTCAAACCTTTGTTAAAAATAGCAGGGAAACCAAGAACTCTAAGAAAACCTGCAGCACTGCTGCATTTCCAGCTCTAGGTATGAAGCACAGCAGCAGGGGAAAGTTTTTAAACACATGTATTTGCAAACATTTGTTGCCATCCTTGCTGCAGGTGCTGCTGACCACCATGACCTGGCCTTTGAACACTGAGTGTATACTCATGCTCTTCAAAGTCACCTGCAGAATTTCTGCCTTGAAGTTCAGAGTCCACCAGATCAGAGCCCAAGGAGTTATTCTGCTCTGTCACTTGCCCTCTCAGGTGCTTGCTTCAAAAATCCTTTTGGATTAAATGAGAAAACTATGGATGGTAACTCTGAGAAGGAGAGCACTAAATGACACCCAGCCTCCTACTGTCCCCTGGCTGGATGGCAATGATGCCTCAGTGAGCACACCGCTGGTACTAGGACAAGAGCAAACCACAGGGCTGTGCTTAGCTCACTCTCTCTTTGCCAGTTCCTGCCTACTTGCCCACCTCTTCAGCTTTTGTCTTCTGTCTCCTAATCTGGCTCCTGCTTTATGTTCTCCCACACTGAAATGCCATACGATAGCCACAGCCAGGCTCTGCGTCTTCCCTGGAGGCACTTATTTCCTGGTCTAAAGAAGTTTTCCACCTGCAGCCTCATGTTGCATCTCCTCAACTCACCTGTATTTAATAGGAGCAAAATACAACCCTCACCCCATCCTGGGAGCCAGCACTAGGGTGTGTGGGTCTCACTAATTCAGAGAAAACCAAACAGGAGACATTCCTCTTTTTCTCTTTGGTTCCATTCCTGCACACGACCCTTCAGTTTCAGTCTATATTTTAACTGGGCATTACAGAAGAGCCATGAGCCTCAGAGGGGAAGCCTTTAAGAAGTTTGGTAGTTCTCCAGGTTATATAATCATACAAATTTTAGTAAGAGGCGTGTGTCATTCAGGCTTGCACAGTCTGAAAATCTGCTGCTGCTTGAAAAGTCACACTTTCCCTTTAAAGGAAAGAGGAAAAAAACTTCTGTCCTTCAGAATCCTTAGATGTTTTCGCTGATCTTTTGTTGACCACTTTGTGAACTCAGAAATCTGATGTCAGTTACTCTATAGAAAGGATACAGGCTGTTCTACCATAACTGGAATTATTTTTAAACACTTCCCCCTCACAGACAAAATCCTTGGAGGTTAAGAGGGAAGAAAGACCAAGTGGGTTTATACAGAGAACAGAACAACTCACCAGAATCTAGTGCAGGAAAAAATAATGTGGTGAAAAAACACAGGTTACACGTATTCATGCCAGAGGTATTTTGACAGTATTGTGGGGGACAATCAACAACTTATTTCTGGATACAAAGGCTCAGGTCAGACATTGCACTCAATGCACACACATGCATATTTGCACTCCAGTCAGACTATTGGCAGATTGATACAACATCATGATTACTAATAATTATGTCTCTGCTGGAATTACAACAGCTCTTTGAAATACCTGCACAAACCTTTGCTATCAGAAGTTTCTCCCCTTTACATATACACAGAAATTTTCCTTTGCTTTGAAATTCCAGGCAAAGAATCTTGGGAAGAAAATAAAACAAAACCAAGCAATCAATCCTTTCCCTGCTTGAGCAGGTCAGTCACAAGGAATAACAGGGGGAGAAAACTTATTGGAATGACTTGGGACAAATCACAAAGGATACACGAACTGTAACTTTTGAGCAGAATATTCCTGGCAGTATATAAAACAAAACCAAGCTTGGTAAGATTTAAATTTGAATTGAAAACCATTGATTTTTCATCTGTTTTTCCCCTCAGCTTGCAAATTTGAATTTCAGACTGATTTCAGCCTCTCTGAGATGATAGGCCTATCTATACAGTTACAGGGAGAAGCAGCCAAAGCTATGCAGAACTTATGATGAGTGATAAAAATACCAGAAACAACTAAAGAATAACTTTCATTTAGCTCTCAAAGTGCTCACAAGGAAAACATAACACCAAACAAAGCTGTCCAGCATTTGTACCCAGCTGTGTTCTCAATGTCAGGTTGCTAGATACTTGTTTTTAAAGACATTCTCTCACCTGTCTCTCTGGTTCTCCTGAGGACACAGTGAGACTGGAATTGGTTTCTAATGTCCTGATGACCAAGTAGCATTCCTGTCCTCTGTTGCACATATCTGTAGCCTTTACCCTCTTTTTAAACTGAACACTCCTACTGCCAGCTTAACAACACTGTGAGGATTGCCTCATAGTTCCAGTCAAACAAAAGGACACCAGTCTGAACTCTGCTAAACTCCATTTTCATTTGTTTCTGCAGTTTTTAGTACTTTCAAGAAAGCATCAGCCATAGAAGACTGCAGCTTCTATGTTGCAAATCACATAGAAGACTGCAGCTTCTACGTTGCAAATCACATAGAAGACTGCAGCTTCTATGTTGCAAATCACATAGAAGACTGCAGCTTCTACGTTGCAAATCACAAACTATTTAACTTAAAATACGAGAGGTTTTAGCTCTTGTGGCTGCAGATAAATTTAGAAGCAGAAAATGATAAAAAAATGCAGTAAAATATATTACATCAAGATATATTTTAGGTGAATCTTATGATTCTGTAGTCTTCTAAAAAAACTTGTGGTTAACTACAGAACAGAAATGAAGCTGTATATGACTATAAAAATAAATAACACTTGTATTTAATTCACAGCTAGAAAGGATGGAACTGTGTTGATAACAACTATCCTAGAAAGAAGAAGGAGAGTATAGTTTAAGGGTGCATGCTATGTCTCTTACCTAATACATTTATCTTTCAGATTTTGAAGAAAACAAATTTGCCATCCTTCAGCATTGTCAAGTGACAATTAGTAAAATTAAAATAGAACTTAAAAGTTAACTCCCAGTAGGGACAAAGCTGCACACTCATGATACCTGAAATTTGCTACAGACTTTGATAAAACTGAACCCATGACTGTACCTGACAGGGTCCCTGGGTCACTGGAAACAGGCTGTCTACCAGATGTCACATCTTGCAGAACCTTGTCATATCCTTCCTCATGACCCTTCCAAAGTGTTGTGCTTTCCAAGAGGTTTCTCAGCTGTGCTGAGGATGTCTGCACAAGAAATGAATACACTTTCAGAAAACAAATGCTATGTCTTCAGTAAATAATTTGCCTTCAGATATTGAACAATACTATTTTTGTACTTGGAAGTGTGGTGCTTTTCATATTTTTTTCCACTAGTAGCATAGATTCAGTTATTACCACTTGTAATATGGAATACTGTCTAGAAAGTATTCTTTACTGAAGCTGACAAAAGTTACCAGACATGTCACAGAACTGCTGTGGTTCTCAAAGATATGTTGTTGTTACTGGGTGTTTGTTTGTTTGTTTGTTGTTTGTTTTTTAATACTTTTTGGAATACACTACATTTTCATTAATGATACACTGATGGTTCCTTTTTCTCTTTCATTGTGCTTTGCCTTTAAACATGATCATGTCAGATATGATCCTTGCCAACACCCACAGGTGACTTAATGACTTTCATGTATACCAGTGCTCAGGGAAGCTACATTCTAAACTGGTCACTCCATTCCCCATGCCCAAGAGAAACAGGCTGTTTTTTCCAGTGGTCGCATTCACATAATTAAAAAAACCCAAACCATCACTAGTAAAAACACCTAATAAGTGACTCTGACTCAGCCACCAAGCAACCCATTTCACTGACAGAATTTATAGTCATTATTTGTCAAAATACACTCTTTTCCAAGTGATCTTTTAAAAACTCTGTCAAATGTGGCTTTTTTTTTTTTCCTTTTTATTTTTCTCCCCTGAAACAAATACATTGCCAGCAGCAGTTGAGTAAGACAACACCACAGACAAACAAGCATACAGACAATCAATGAGCTGGTACTGTACATTAGGTTCCAGTAGTCCCAGTCACAACACAGTGTCATGCTGTGTGCATACAGCCATGATGTGTAGTCCCTAAATCATCAAAAAACTAAGTCTTAATACTTTTTTCACTTCAACTGCATAGCAACTCTTCTATTTTCATGTTCTGCTTCCAACACACAGGCACACAAAGACTGCATAAATTATGTTACTACCTGATTTTCTAACAAATCTGCATGCTTAAAATGCTAGACAAAGCCCATTTAAAAAGAAAATAATCTTGTTCTTATCAAAATTCTAGGAATTATCTGTAACAAGTCAATGAGTATTATTATTATGAGTGACTTAAGCCCTGAAAGGACATTTAGAATAGAATAGAATAGAATAGAATAGAATAGAATAGAATAGAATAGAATAGAATAGAATAAACCAGGTTGGAAGAGACCTTCGAGATCATCGTGTCCAACCTATCATCCAACACTACCCAATCAACTAAACACTGCAACCAAGCATCCTGTCAAGCCTCGCCCTGAACACCCCCAATGACGGCGACCCCACCACCTCCTCAGGCAGCCCATTCCAGTGGGCAATCACTCTCTCTGTGTAAAACTTCCTCCTAACCTCCAGCCTAAACCTCCCCTGACGCAGCCTGAGACTGTGTCCTCTTGTTCTGGTACTGGTTGCCTGGGAGAAGAGACCAACCTCCGCCTCACTACAACCCCCCTTCAGGTAGTTGTAGAGAGCAATAAGGTCACCCCTGAGTCTCAAACATGAACAAGCATCTTCCAAGGTATTCCTAACTGTAAATACATTATGATAGAACACTAAATTAACCAAAATCTCAAGTAACCCTGAGTTAAAAAACCAAAATAAACACCAACCCCCCCCAGTTTTTACATTTCATCCAGAACAGAAACCAAATTCAAAGTCTACTGTTCCTGAGTCACAGTCAGCCTACATCACCTACACTAGAGAACAGCCAAGCTTTGCTTCCTAGGTTATATCCTGCTTCCCCAGGGTGTTACAAACACACGAGCTGCCACTTGCTCAGTCTGAAATTCTGTGATGAGAAGACAAGCAAATCCTGTAGCCTAGCACAGGTACAGGGTCCTGCTGCACCACTCAGCAAGGGCCACCTCCTGTCTGCCCATTTGCTTAGGGTTATGCAGAAAAAAGAGCTAAGTTTTATCAGAATAAAGAACTCAAACTGCATGTTTTCCCATCCATGGAACAAGGGAAAAAGTTTATGCAAAGTGCAATGAACAAGCCCTGTGTGTTACAAAAAGACCTAGACCTAGACCTCTAAACATCCTTAGTGCTCAACACTGAATTGTTTCCATTGGTACTCATCCATTTGGAAACATCAAGTCCAGGACAAGACACACCATGCTTGCTGCTTTCCAATGCTACTTGAATAAAGTGGATATTTCAGAGGTCTCATCAATAACACTCCAACACTCCAGTGTAGCAGGGGCCTTTCCTCTCAAGAGCATGACAGTATCAAGGCACATTCAATGAGACATTAGGATGAAGGAGTTGCTGTACCTGATACTAGATTACACAATAGGTCACCGTTGTCCAGTGTTACCACACACTCATTCTCCTTGTACAAGAATTTTGACATCTGCAGGTTTAATCCCTACTCTCTAGTTTTTCAACCATGTTTATGTTGGATGAGTCACACTCAGGATCTCTGTGAACCCCCACACAACATATCCTTCCATTTGATGACAAATAGCTGATAACTGCTTGAATACAGGTCTCCTTTATGCTTCTCACATAGGTGCTGTAGTAGTTCCATTAAGATCTGAATTTTTTGGCATTTCCAGCTTTCAAAACCACCATGGGAACATTATACAAAACCTAATAATAATAATAAAAGAACATTTCTTCTCTATAAACTAGGCCTATTAGTTTTTCTTGTGGAAGACACAAGGCCAGCCCATGCAGCAAAATTCAAAGTCAAGGTGCAACTCAGACTCTTTTCACAACTCTTACTTCTTTTCAGATGTTTGCAGCATTTTTGCTTCCTGTTCTGTGCTGTATTTAGAGCAGAAGTTGATGGCACATCCTGGAAACATGTACTCTTGGAGATGATGAAAATGTTGCCCTCCTTTATGACAAATAAAATTATTTCAGTAGGATTTAAACCCCACCACCATTATTTTAGATGGAGAGTGTATATAGATGAACAAACCAATGTATTTATCTTTGACACATCAAACTTCTGTCTCTAGTTATTTTAAACACACATTTGCTGTGAACTACCACAAAGTTGGGTCATCCTAAAGAAACAATTTGTACAATGTGTGCAAACTGGAAGGGGGAAAACAAAAATCTAATTATGGAAAATCCACATTTCTCTACTGATAATCAAACTTTTCAAGTAAAGCCTTCCAATGGCTATACTTCATCTAACAGTTAAAGATGTTTCATTCTGCACTGAAGACAGGCACTTTTTTTGTCTCCTAAAATATGTTTCCAATTTAAGTTTGAAAAAATATTTCCATTGTGCCATATATGTGGTAACTCAAAACCAAAATGAAAGGATTAAAATCAGGGCTGCACAGAATGGTTTAAATTAAATTCAGGTAGTGGGGAAGACTGCCGTATCTGGCAAGCTCCCACTTACTGAGCTTTCTGGCCAAGAGGCAAGATGAAGCATAACAATCCTTACCTGCCAAGTCTAGAGCAATTTTGAGGCTTTTATTCATCTCTTAAAATAAAATCTTAATGCTCTTGGAAGCTTGCCTACCCATACAGTAGATCTCACCTGTCTTTTCTTTATCCTCACACAAATATACCATGGTATGCTTCAGTAATGACAGAAAATGTTTTCAATCCTTTTCTTCCACCCCCCCACCCCCCCAAAACATGGTATTTAAACTTCTTGCTCATTACACTTCAATGGGAGATGTGACTAAATCACACAGGTATTTTGAAAATCTCAGTTAATAGGTTACAAATTATTGCTAACAGCAGAGTGTATAAAAAGCTGAAATTTGGACTGTGGATTGCCCTTTTCCCACCTGTCACTTATATCACACTTATAAAACCTCTGCTGTCCCCACATAGTATTCCTAATTAAATCTGCACCCCATCCTTCCCTGAGTGGTTCTGTTTATGATAGTGCAAATTGATTTATTTATGATTCTGTATTCTTACTACAGCCAGCATGAAATCAGCCCAA